>NC_077227.1:604634255-604986755 GCF_027887165.1 Monodelphis domestica
GCAGTGTGGAGACCAGCTCTTTTAAAAAATTTATAATCAAGAACTCTCTTGGGTGGTGAAGTAATTAAATTAGTTGGAGACACCATGTGAGCAAGAGTACATATGCACCATGTAGCCGTTCTGGATTTTCATACATATAGGTCTCTTTGGTATATGGCCCTATTAGGGGAATAAAAGGATATGCACAGTTTATTTGTTTTGGGGCATACTTCCAAATTGTTTCTAGAATTGTTGGACCAAGAGTCAACCAGTGCACCTATTTTCCCACATACCTGTCAGCATTTGTCATTTATTTTTGTCATCTTAGCCAATATAATAGGTGTGAGCTGGTACCTAAAAGTTGTTTTAGTTTTCATTTCTCCAATTGTTAATGACTTAGAGCATTTTTTCTTTTCATATGGCTAGTGACAGCTTGGGAATTTTTCTTCTTAAGAGTACCTATTCATATCCTTTGACCATTTGTCTGCCTCTGTATCCTAATAGATTTTATTTGGTTCCTCTATATTTTTAAGAAGTAAAAACCTTGATCAGAGAAACTTTCGCCCCAGTTTCCTGCCTTTCTTCTAATTTTAGGTGCACTGGTTTTGTTTGTGCAAAACCTTTATAATGTTATATAATCAAAATTATCCATTTTATCTCCTATGAACCTCTCTATCTCTTGTTTGTTCATGAACTCTTCCCTTTTCCATAGATCTGATAGATAATTTTCTTCTCTGAGTCACTAATTTGCCTATGATATCATCCTTTACATCTGACATGCATCCATTTTGAGTTTATCTGGGCATATTATGTGAAATGTTGGTCTAAGCCTAGTTTGCCAGATTATTTGGGGGTTTTCCTGATAGTTTTTGCTAAATAATTAATGTCCTAATACCTGAGATCTTCAGGTTTCTAATAAAATTATAGGATTCCACATTCATTTGATTCTGTATATTGTATATTTAACCCACTGTACTGATCAACCTCTCAGATTTATTATATAGTACCAAGTTGTTTTGATGATCATAACTTTGTAATAAAGTTTAAAATCTGATACTAGTAGTCCCCCTTCCTTTTTGCTTTCCTCCACTGGTTCCCTTAATATTCTTGACCTTTTGTTCCTCCAGACAAATTTTGTTATATATTTTCTAGCTCTATAAAGTACTTCTTTGGTAATTTGGTACTTCATTGAATAAAAAATCTAATTCATGTAGAGTTGTATTTTTTTTATTGACTCAGCCTATCTATGCTCATTTAATATTTCTCCTATCATTTAGATCTGTCTTTATTTGTGTGAAGAGTATTTATAATGTGTTCAGAAAATTCCTGTGTGGGTTTAGGAAGTAAACTTCCAAATGTATTATACCATCAACAATTATTTTAATGGAATTTTTCTTCCTCTCTCTTCTTGCTGGATTTTTTAAAAACATTATTTTATTTGTTTTTTCATTTATTTTCATACATTGTTCATTGGAAACAGATCATTTTCTTTTCCTCTCCCCCCCCCCCCCCCACCCTTCCCCTAGCCGACTTGCAATTTGTCTGGGTATCACATGTGTCCTTGCTCTGAACCCATTTCCTTGTTGTTGGTATTTGCATTAGGGAGCTCATTTATCATCTCTCCTCGATCATGTCCCCTCAACCCTCTGTAGTCAAGCAGTTGCTTTTCCTCAGTGTTTTTACTCCCTCAGTTTGTCCTCTGCTTGAGGATAGTTTTTTTCTTGTAGATCCCTGCAGATTGTTCAGGGACATTGTAAAGCCATTAATGGAGAAGTCCATTACATTCTCTTGTACCACAGTGTATCAGTCTCTGTGTACAATGTTCTCCTGGTTCTGCTCCTCTCGCTCTGCATCACTTCCTGGAGGTTGTTCCAGTCTCCATGGAATTCCTCCACTTTATTATTCCTTTGAGCACAATAGTATTCCATCACCAACATATACCACAATTTGTTCAGCCATTCCCCAATTGAAGGATATCCCCTCATTTTCCAATTTTTGGCCACCACAAAGAGTGCAGCTATGAATATTCTTGTACAAGTCTTTTTTCTTATTATCTCTTTGGGGTACAAACCCAGCAGTGCTATGGCTGGATCAAAGGACAGACAGTCTTTTATTGCCCTTTGGGCATAGTTCTGTAAAAATGGACTCAAATTCAGGACTTCAATCCTCACAAGCCCTTGCTCCACTTCCCCAAAATGCTTTGTAATCTCACTGAATTCTCAAGTGGGCCGAGATCCAGAAGGGATTTAACCTGATTGCAAAGGCGTTTGTGGTCTCTTTTGGACTTCCGTTTTGGAGCAGATGCGGCTCTTCCATGATGTGAGATTATCTTGTCTAGGCCTCTCTGGCCTAGGCATGTGTTTCTTACCCCTGTATTTTCTTTAATCCTTAATCTTTAATAAACCTCATAAAAATATAATACTGCTTACAGAGAGAAACTAATTTCTACCTGCCTGAGTTTCCCTAAAATTTTAATCTTTACAGTTCCAGATTGCCCTCCAGAATGGTTGGATCAATTCACAACACCACCAGCAATGCATTAATGTCCCTACTTTGCCACATCCCCCTCCACTTGCTGGATTTTGTTGATGATATACTGAAAAGCTATTAATTTGTTTGGGCTTATTTTATATCCTGCAACTTTGCTAAAGTCGTTACAATTTTTTTAGTTGACCTTTAGGGTTCTCTAGGTAAACCATCATATCAGCTACCAAAAGTCATAATTCTGTTTCCTCAGTATTTATGCTTATTATTTCATTTCCTTTTTCTTGACTTAGTGTTGAATTTAGCATTTCTATTAAAATATTGAATAGTAATGGTGATAATGGACATCTATGCTTCACCTCTGCTCTTTTTTGAAAGGCTTCTGGAATATCTCCATTATATATCATGCTTACTTTTAGTTTTAGACAGATACTACTTATCATTTTAAGAATGACTCAATTTATTCCTGTGCTTTTAAATATTTCTAACAGGAATGGATGTTGTATTTTGTCAAAAGTTTTTTCTGTATCTATTGAAATAATATTTTAATTTTTGTTTTATTGTTGACATGTCATTTATGCTTATAGTTTTCTTAATATTGAACCAGCCATTTCTGGCATAAATCTAGCCTAGTCATAGTGTATGATCTTTGTGATCTATTGCTGTAATGTCCTTGCTAGTATTTTATTTACTTTTTTTCCATCAATACTCATTAGGAAAATTGGTCCATACTTTTTTATTCTGTTTTGACTCTCTTTGGTTTAGATATTAAGATCATATTTGTGTCACAGAAGGAATTTAGAAAAATTCTTTTTTATATTTTCATTATGTTTTCCCCAATTACATGCAGCTTGTGAACTTTAGATTTCTCCACCCTACTTAGTCTAACAAAATCAGGAATGTCTTGTAAACTTTATATTACTTCACCCTACTTAGTCTAACAAAATCAGGAATGTGTACACCTATACTTAAGGATTAAGTATTTAGGAGGATGGCCTTTGATAGACATGTGCTAGCAAATGACAAATCAGAAACAGCTGACAGACCCCTGGGCTGTCCTAAGTCAAGCTTAAGCTACCATTGGTACAGATGAGATGCAGGAAAGTGATGTAAAACCATCTATATATTTCACGTAACTTCCTCTCTTTGGCCTCTTTCCCCAGAGAGGTGGCTCTGGCTGGCAGTGTGCTAAGCATTCTGACATCTTGGCATGGTGGCAGCTATTGTCCAGTTCGGTGGTGAGTTTTCCCTTGATACTCTACTTGGAGCAGCTGAGTAACTAGTTAAGGTTCAGGCATTTTAGCTGAGCCCTCTTGGACTGTAGGCTGATTCCTTTCTCCTTTACCTTCCAACACTATCCTCTTAAAAACCACTAATTTGAACTCCCCCTGGCACAGGCCAGGTGGGAAAAATCTTATACCTTTTCCCCTCTCCCTTCTCCTTAATTTCTTTCCTTTATATTAATTAAAATCACCTTAAATTTCCAGCTGACTTGGGTATTTTATTTGGGATATCCCCTGGTGACCAAAATTAATTTAGTTTAGGTCACAACCCTAAAATTATCTTTACAAGCTACAATTTTTAATGATAATTTTCTGACATTTGGCAACCAATGTTTTTTCTCTCCTTCCTTCCCCTCTACTCTACCCAAGACAGCAGATAATATGATATAGGCTATACATGTGTAATCATGTAATGCATATTTCTATGTGTATCATATGTGAAAGAAAATATGTATAATTTTATCAGAAAAACTCATTAAGAAATAACATGAAAAATGGTCTTCCATCTAAATTCAGACTCCCATTAGTTCCTTCTATGGTAATGGAGAATTCCTTCCTTAACTCATCCTCCCAATTTAATTAAAATAAATTGTTCTTTAAATGTTTTGTAGAATTCTTTTATAAATCCATGTGATCATGGGTTTTTTTTTTTTAGGGAACTCATTTAGGGCTTTTTCTTTTTCTAAATTAGGGTTATTCTGTTTCCTGTTCTGTTAATCTGAGCAATTTCAATTTTTGTAAATACTCATCTACTTTATTTAGATCATCAGTTTTATTGACATATAGATGGGCAACATAGCTTCTAATAACTTTTATTGCTTCCTCAATGATTGTGAATTCATCTTTTTCATTTTTTGATGCTGGTAATTTTTTTATTTCTTTAAATTATATTAGTCGATAGTTTATATATTTTTAAAATAGATTCCAGTTTTATTAGTTCCAGGTATTCCTTTAAATTTATTAATCTCTCTTTTGCTTTTCAGTATCTCTATTTTGATATTTAATCAGAGGGAGGGTTAAGTTGTTCTTTTTCTTGTGTGTTTTTTTTTTTGAGAGGGGGGTTGAATCATTGATTCACCTTTTCTATCTCTTATTGAGGTATCTTTCTTAGACACTTATTAGCTATGTGTTGCTGGGCAAGTCACTTTACTTCTATTTACTTCAGTTTTCTCACCCATAAAATGGGGATAATAATAACAACTACTTCCCAGGGCTGTTGTGAAGTTCAAATGAGATAATAATTGAAAAGTACTTAGCAAAGTGCCTGACATATAGTAAATACTTTCTGTAGTGTTTATTTTATGGTTAGATTTATGTAGGTGTTAAATTTATTTCTGGTTGGACTTAGTATATTTAATTGGTGTTTGCCAGGGATTTAATTTCTAAATCCCAAATTGAATTACTAAAATAAAATGGAATTTAAGGTAGTTTATTTACAATAGAGTCTAAGATATTAAGGAAGAGAAAGAGAGAGAGATAGAGCACCAGCTTCCTCTGAACCAGTTCAAAATTCCCAGGTCCCAGTCAGGGGAAAGGAGTCTCAAGACAATGGACCTTTCTCAGAGGTTCACACCTCCAGAAAGGGCAAGGAAACTAAGCCTTTTCACTCACCAGGGTGACTGCATAAAAGGAAGCAGTCTGAGGTCTCCTGCATGAGCTCCTCCAGGGGTCCAGTTCCACAGCCAAGTGTCTTCACTCCAAGTCTGAGTGTCTGTCTTCCAATCTCTCCTCAAGTGTATGTCTTCCAGTCTCTCCTCCAAGTGACTCTTCTTCATTCTTCATTGATCCATTCCTTGTGTGTCTCTTTTTCCTCTATTTAAAGACCTTTTTCTCTTGTGTCACCTCCCCTAAATTTTATGTCTCCCAATCACAGCAGACACTCCTCTCCAGGACTGCCCACTCAATGTCTGAAATTGGTATTCATACCTTTTTTAGTTAGTTATACCTTTTGTGGTTAGTTAACACCTTTTTTGGTTAGTTCACTTTTTGTAGTTAGTTAACACCTTTTTATAGTTAAAATGGGTAGACCTACTTTAAATACTTGGTTAACCCTTTGGGGATTAAAATCTAAAAATAGATGAGGGATTACAATTTTATCTTCATAGTCAAGGAAGAGCTAAGTACCTTCACTGTTACAATCAGGGGAGAGCCAAATCCAATCTTCACATAGAACTGAGAAGGGTACATCGAGGACTTCATTAATATGTATAGTTTTGTAGTCAATTTCTTCCTGTAAGTTATTTACTGTTCCATTTAAGAATTTGGATCCAATGGCATTTGCTAAGTATATGTTCAGTATTGATGTTACTTCATTATCCATGGTATGCTTTAGCAAAATGTAGCTTCATCTTTTAATTAGGTCTAATTTCCTTTTTTAATTATCTGAGATCATGACTGCCACTACTGTTTTTTTTTTGTTTGTTTTTTACTTTAACTAGAGGATAATAGATACTACTCCAACCCCTTATTGTGATCTTAAATGTATCTTTGTGTTTCATAAACAGCATATTGTTGGATTCTGATTTCTAATCCATTCTACTATTCTTTTCTTATTTTATGAGTGCATTTACTCCATTCACATTTATGGTTATGATTTCTATATGTTTCCCTTCATTTTATTTTCTTATATTTATCCTTTTTTTATCCTGTCTTCTCCTTAAGCAATTATTTTGCTTTTGACCACTACCTTCCTTAATACATCCTTTCTCTTATTTCCCTCTCCTTTCTCTTAACCCATTTCCCTCCTGTTTTCCTGTTGGGTAAGACAAATTTCTGTACCCAATCTGTGTGTATGTGTGTTTGTGTGTGTGATATATAAATATAAAAAATATATGTTTCTTCTCTTTTTGAACCAGCTCAGATGATAGTGAGATTCAAGTATTGTCCACTACCTTGCCTTTCATTATATTAATTCATCTCTGCATGCCCCAGTTATATGAGATAATTGTCTCCATTCTTTTTCCTTTTCCTGTGTCCCATTAAATCTCTTCTCATACTTCCATTCTTCTTTTGAATAATACATGAAAAATCTCCATTCCACTCAATTCTGTTTTATTCATATAGGGTTATATTCAGTTCTGTTATTATTTTTATTATTTTATTTTTTAATTAATTATTTAATTATCCAATTAATTAATTTGATTATTTATTATTATATATTATTTTTAGCTATAATTCTAGATCCTTTGCTTACTCTCTGTTCTTTTATGGTAACACCTGAATCCTTTGTGATTCTTGCCTTGCCTCCATGATATTTAAAATGTTTCTTTCTTACTTCTTGTAGAATTTTGTCCTTGATTTGGGAGTTCTGGATTTTGCCATAATATTCCTGGGAATTTTTATTTTGGGGTTTCTTTCACGAGGCAACTGGCAAACTCTCTCAATTTCTATCTTGCCAACTTATTCTAAGTTCTACTATCTGGTCAGTTTTCCTTTTTTATTCTTGGTATATGATGTCTAGGTTCTTTTTTTGTTTATGGCTTTTGGATAGTCCAGTGATTCTTAAATCATTTCTTCTTAATCCATTTTCCAGATGAGTTGTTTCATCTCCCCCCCCCCAATTTTTTTAGACTTTTCATTTTGTCTTATTACTTCTGATATTATGGAGTCATTACCTTCCACTTGGCAAATTCTAATTTTTGAGGAGTTATTTTCTTCAGTAATGTTTTAGACCTCTTAAAAGCTAAGGATCATTTCATAACTTTCTTTAATAGCTTTTATTTATTTTTCCCCTCCTGTTTATTTGTTTTTTTTAAATATTTTTTGTTCTTATCTTTCTTTAATTATTCTAAGAATTCTTGTTGTGTTTGCAGTCATTCTACATTTTTCTTTGAGACATTTTTCAAATCACTGCCTTCTTTTGTGTTTGTATCTTGAACTTTGCTGCTGTAATAGTAACTCATCATGGTGAGGTTCTTTTTTGTTCATTCTTCTAACCTACTTTTTTGGACTTTGGACTTCATTTAGTCTTGGGTTCTTCACACTTCTGTGGATAGAAGAAGGATTTTCTGTCCTGAACATCTGTTTTTGATGTCATTCTATTGTTTTCATATCTAAGTTTGAGGAACTTGCAAATTTTCATTGTTTCCAAGGTTGTGTGATTTGGAGAGAGGTTTGTTCATTGTTTTCCTGGCATGATCTCTGCAAATTCCTGTATCAGGTTTGAGTCTCTTGAATTACATGACTGAGTTTCAGTAGATTGCTGCTGAGCTCATTTATTCTTAGCTCACTGAGAATTTGAGGGTGACTGAACTTCTGGACTTCCCTTTGGATATGCTTTCTTGTCCTAGTTATTCCATTGCTGGCTTATATGAAGGTCTGAAGGTTAGAATTGAGTCTCTTTCTGCTCTTGGGCTCAGAACAACACAGCTAAATTTTTAAAAAACTTGTTACTTGTTCCATCGGCTCTAGGGCCTCACTTGCGTTTCTGACAACTCTTTTTTTGCCCTAAAAGGGTGACCAAGGACTGGGTAATAGGTGACAGAGCTGCCAGTTGTCATCTGTTTCTGTTCCTACCTCATTCAGGGCCCCACTGGAATCTCTTTTTGCCCTAGTATTTTTCACCCTGGTGTTCAGTCTCAACTTGTTACCATTCCTGGGTGCTAAGATATTCCCCAATGCTCTAGCTATACTGTACTCCTTCCCCACCTCAGTTTCTTCAGACTTCTCAATTTTCCTAAAATACCATAGTAAAAAAAATGACTCTCTGACTTTTTCTTAGCTTTCCTGATCAGAACTGAAGCTAGAATATTTTCTAGGTTATTGAGAAAAAGGTCTATTGAAGGAGCTGGACAAAAATGCTGGCTTTCATTCTGCCAACTTTACTTTGAATCCCTTTCTAGTTGTTTAATAGAAAAAAAAGAACATATATATGAGATAGCTGGATGCAGTGTCAGGATTCATAAAATATTTCAACAATTCAATAAGCATTTATTAAACTCTTACCATGTGCCAAGTACTGTGCTAAGCACTAGGGATGTAAACAAGCAACAAGATAGTTCCTGCCTTCTAGGAACTTACTTTTAAGCTCCCCAATGTTAATGGGGAAGATAGTAAATAAAAGGGAGTTGAAAAGGGAGGGAACATGATGGTAAAGTCTAAAGAGTCAGAGTCCAGTTAGACACTATTTTTCAGCTGGAATTAACATACAAAGAGTTACACATTTCAACAAACATTTGATTCCTAATAATTGATAAATGTTAGGAAATATGTCTATAGTTGCCCATCTGCAGATACATTATAAGTTTCAGTATTGAAGCTAAAATCATTAACAAGTTTAGAGGAAGAAGGCATATCTCAACAAATTCTAAAACAAATTCTACTTCTCTTGACTGTTAGAAAATGCCCCAGTTGTCTCTCTTTCTCCCCTCCCCATTCCTGGTTGCAATGAGAAACTGAACAGGCAAAGATTCTTTGTTCAAATTGTATTCAATGATTATGCATTGTTTCTTTGAAGTTTAATAGTCATAGAGACCTGGGTTTGAATCTTGTTCCCTATTCTTAGGAGCACAAGATCATTTAACCTGTTAGTCTCAGTCTTCTCATCTGTAGAATGGGGATGATAGCATATACTTGTGGCACTTATTGACCAGAATTGTTAGGAGGCTTAGATGAGATTATATACAAAATTTTACAAACTGTAAATTATTAAATAATGTCAGTGATTATTCTTGTTATAGTCGCTTCCTTTGGCTTTCATACCATAGACCTTTGTTTCCTCTTTATCCACTTTTCTATTCAGTTCTTTTCACTGTTTCTCTGTACTCTTTCAGAGAATTTTCAGGGCCTGGTTGGTTGATACCAAATATCCTCTTCTCTTCCTCCTTGTCCTCTATGACTTCTCCCCATTCACTTTCTCCATATTCATATGTGTCCTCAATCCATATCCCCACAATGCCAAGTAGCTAGATAATCTCTGTCTTTGGGATTCCTTAGTTTTACCTTAATTAAAAAGTCATTGTTCCAGAATCTGAAAGATTTAGATGTATAGCAATGAAGTTTTTGACCCACTGTCATTCGGAAGATGGTCAGATTTGTTCTATTTGCCCCATCTGGTAGAAGCAGGAAGACAGGGGTTTGCAGAGAGAAAAAGTTGGGTTTGATGGAAGTAAAATGTTTTAACCACTAAAACTCTTCCAATGTAGAATGAGATGCCTCCCCAAAGTGAGTAGATCTTCCCTCATTGGCAGCCTTCATGTCCTAAAAGTTGGATGATCATCTCTTGATGAGTGGAATTTTGTTTTCACACAAGGTAAGCCAACTTGGCTCTGGGATCCTTTTGAACTGATCCTGTATATGATTGTATGTATATGATTGGAGGCCTAGTGAGTGCCATAGGTTTAGTGGGTTTAGCGGTTAGCACCTGGTGGGCACAGAAGGTATAAAGGGGTCCTGGGATTTGATTCAGAACACATCACTCCTAGGGAGACCTAGAGGTTGGACTAGGTATCCAGCCTTGAATGCTGTCTTCAGGAACATTCACTCAGAAAAGCTCTTTCTTTTCTGGAAGTCAAGTCTGGGAGTGGACCAGGACTAAGAAATTAGAGCAAAAAGCGGTTTTTAAAATGCCATATTCTTTAGGGATTAATAATCAGTTGGCGTTGGAGACTGGGGTTGAAAATCTTCCCTGGAAAATAATGAGGGGAAAAACATTTACTGATTAGTTTAATCCCAGATAATCCTATCTGATGAGCATAGATCAAGATATCCTTTAACAGATTTATTCCAAAATAAAATAAAATGAAATCAAATAAAAACTGCACAGGGGCTCTTGGGACACGGAAATGTATGTGTTGTGCTTCTGGAAAAGGATTGATCTCAGTTTCTGGGGAAGGTGATGAATATATGTGTGGAAACTGCGATCAAAAATAAAAATACCTCTACCCCACTCCCCCTATCTTCTTTCCCCTTCTCTGGGGTGCCCATTGTGGATCCTCAATCCGTGCACTTGGCCAGGAAGTAGCCCAGGAAACTATTTAGAATACATGGGGATTTAAACTCTTATTCCCATTCCCCTGTAGCAGGCTTTCTCCCCGTTTTCAGCTTTTATGTTTCCCTAAACTGATTACGAGCAATTATAAACGCTTTATCCCAAACTTTCCAAATGACTCCACCATATGCATAGTTAAAAGCTTCATCATCCCTGGCGGCAGCTGAGCCTCCGCGTAAACTGCTAAAATTAAGCTGATTCTGGGCGATGTCAAAAAATTAGGGTTTTAGCCGCTAGTATCAGGCCGAACGGGAAATTTGTTGGGGGTTGGTGGCCGGATTAGCACTTCCAATTTCTGTGAGAGATTTGCTCTTAGTTTAACAGTGAAAGTCTCCTCGGGCGGTCCTCTCACTTGGACTAGTCTCCAGAGCAACTTGGAAAGTGAATGTGGTCGGCTTTCTCTGCCCGGCTATATCAGGGCGCACACTGGGAGAAGCGCTCCCCTCTTGCTGGGTGGGAGCCGTGGGTAGGAAAAGAGAAGCCACTCGGAATACAGAATTTTCATTCATTCTCTCTCTGGTCTGGGTCTCTTTCTCTGGGTCTGTTCCTCTCCTTCCCTCCCTCCCTCTCTGAGGAAGTGGCAAGGATGAGCTGCATCTGTGATAACCGACGTAAAACAAAAGCACAACGAGAATTTGAAGAGACCAGAGAAAGCACCCAATCCATCGTCTAGAAGCCAAGGGAGGGGACGTAACTGGCTTAAAGTCACCCAACAATTTGGTTAGTGACCCGACTCCTGCTCCCCTGCGGAGGACCTACTCTTCTAGACTTCTGCAGCCTCTGACTGTCTTTTTTGACGATTTAGATGCCCCAAAGGAAGGAAAACCAAAGGTTTTTGCCCCCACCTACGAATCTCGAGATGCCCCAGCTCAGGTTCCCTGAGCAGTCGGTTCTGTTTCCGCAGGTAATATTTCTGGGGCAGTTTTCGAAGTCCGTATCTGATCGTTCCTGAGCCTGATAAGGTTTAACATTCAATACCCAGAACTGGCGCGGGAGCATGCACGCCTGCCTGCTTAAACTCAAGCGCTCTGTCGCATCGCTCATCTGACAAGCTGCGGTTTTAAAGAATAATTTGGTCATAGTTCATCTGCTGACTAAAGTGACCCAAAATTTGGGTGCGAAAAATCAAATAATTAGGCTCCTGACATTCCCCTAAGAACTGATGGCCGGGACCTGCCTGCATCCCTAACACCTGAACACTGAGATGAAAAGCTCCTCAAAAGAAATTCCGGCCTCTCTTTCAGGCCAAACGTAATCGTCAAAAGCCAACCCTAAACCCAAGCAATTCAAATTACAATTATCCCAAATGAAAGTTATTGTTTTTCTAATCCCAGGAACAGCTTGCAAAGGGAGATTTGGGTCTTTCTTTAATAATGTAAAGTTAATACGTAGTCCTCTTGTAATTATCTTTATCAGAAGGCCCTTGTTTAATCTGCATGTTTAGCAGAAAAGTACCAAAAAAGGGGGGTGGGAGGTGGGGGTGGGTGGGAAGAGAGATCTACTTTAAAGTAGTCGATGTAAGCTGTTTGTAAATCGTTTGCATAAACAGATGAAGCAGGGAATTTCAATCCAGGTGCAAGAGCTGGGATCTGATGGACTGAATCCGAGGAGAGTTCCTTTTGGACAAGGATAGGGTTACACAACACATTCTCTCCTCTCTTTGGTTGCAGACCTGAGGGTGGGAGCACCTACAAGATGCTTCATGTTGGGGAAGTGAGATGGAGTGGAGAGTAGATAGGGTTTCAGTGAAATGAGATGGAGGAAATAAACTTGAACTTGTCCACATTTTCTTAGATAAAATTCCATTTCTTTTATTTTGGTTCAGTTCTTTTTTAAGCTTTGAGAGAGAGAGAGAGAGAGAGAGAGAGAGAGAGAGAGAGAGAGACAGAGAGAGAGACAGAGAGAGAGAGAGAGACAGAGAGAGACAGAGAGAGACAGAGAGAGACAGAGAGAGAGAGAGACAGAGGGACAGAGATACACCCAGAGAGAGAGACAGAGATAGAGACAGTGATGGAGATTGAGATGGAAGAGAGAAATACTTATGTGAGGAATGGCAAGCTCTCCAGCATGATTGAGGAGAAATGGAGAGAAACGTGTAAGACTTCTAAGGACTAGGTTATAATAAGGTCTAAATGCCTAATAGAAGTTTGTTTCTTTTCCAGTCAAAAGGTAATACGAAATCACTGGATTTTTTGAATGGGGGAATGGATGGTGGCCTGATGACATGGTCAGAACTAAACTTTTGGCAGCCGTGTGGAGAGATTTGCAAAGACCAATTAGAGGATTGCAAATACTAGAGAAGATAATGATGAATTTTATTTGAAAATCTTGTTTTGTGGCACATGTGCTCATACCAACATGTAGCAATTTTTTTTTTAGAAGTTTGAGGTTTTCGAATTTTTCTCTCTCCCAAAACCTCTACCCAGGAGGTTTCCGAAAGGTCAGTGAAAATGCAGGCACCAATGTGGTACTCTTCAAAAAAAGAAGACGTGAGATGTTGGAGTTTAGCCTTAGAGAGCCTGCGGGTGTAGGGGCTGGGATAGAGTGAGACACTCACAGGTTCCCCATTCGTAACTTCAACCCGGTCCTACTCTACTTCCCCATGCGTTAGTTTCTCGGGTCTGGGGAAGAAAAGACTGCATGTAAAGGACCCAGCTAACTGAAGTGAGACCAAATCTCAGTGTCGTAGAAAGCGGCAAGCCCCAGCTTCGCTTCGGGAGCGAGTACTTAAAGAGAGAAACCCACCCACCACCTCCTCCCCTTGGGGAGACAGAGAGATGAACATCTCGGCGGAAACAGCTAGGGATATTTTGGGGGATTTTTTAGGCGGGGGCAGCAGAGAGAGAGCGCCTTGTAAATCTGGCTTTAACGGTTCCTGATTAGAAGAGCTTGACCAAAGGCTTGGCATTGAGGTCCTCTAAAACTCAGAGGATTAATATTGAGGTCTTAGGAGAGAAGGGAAGGTGTATTGGTCCCAGGGAGAGGAGGGGGTGGATATCAAACTGCTTGTAGAACTGAAGAGGTTTGCTCTTTCGAAGAGGAAAAATTAAGTGAAATCTTTACCTCTCTACCCCACTTCCCGCCCCTACGCCTGAAGTGCGTGTTGGAGGAGGGGTGAGCTTGGCCAGGACAGATTGAAGGGACCAGAAAGGAGATGACAGCTGTGCAGGGGGACGTGCAAGGGGAAGGAGGAGGAAAGTAAGGAAAAAGTGATCCTGAGAAAGGGGGATGGGACTTTCAGAAGGGAGGTAGTAGTTGTGAGCTGAGGGGGGAAGCAGCTGGGAGTTGAGCTAGGGAAGGGAAGGTGCATTATCAGATTGTAGGGAAATTGGGAGTAATTAATCTTCTGGAATTGAAAGCACGGGACGCCCCTAAGGCGACAGGACCCTTCCCCGAGCTGATTGGAGCCCAAGCGCCTTCCCCACCCACTGCCCTGCTTCACTGGCCCCCCGGACCCAGATAAAAAGCTCTGGACAGGCTTTGCTCTTCTTTCATCTATACTCCGGTTCCTGCAGAAGCCACCCAAAACAGACAAGCCCCAGAGGGAAGGGCGAAGGCATGACTGGCCGAGATGCGAGTTCAGATGGCAAAACCAAGGGCAAGGCATCGGTGCCCATTGGCCCAGGGCATGAAAAGACTTCCTTCAGTCTACGAACCAAAGGCTTCGCCATCAATGATTTGCTGGGCTTGGAGGCAGAGTTGCAGCCTCCCAGTGGTCCCGGGGCTGGCTCCGGATGCCAGCCCCCTTCTGGGGCTGGATTGGGGCCAGGTCCTGGGACTGGAGCTGGAGTCGGGGGGACCTCTCTGCCCGGGAGCTCCTTGCCCTTAGGTCTGGGTTTCTTCTGTGGCTTTGCAGCTCAGCAACCCCCGGCTGGTGGGACTCCCTGCCTACTGCTTACCGACATCCCCTTCTTGCAGCCCCGGGGACCAGACCCCCATCACCAACATCACGAGCATCACCAGAGATACCTGCTGGGCTCTGAGAAGCCCAAGGAAAGCGTTTCGGGTAACTTGTGCATGCCCCCCCTCCCCCAGCATTAATTTCTTCCAGTTTAGGGTCTAAAGGGTTAAAGAAAAACAAATGAAACTCGTCCATAACAGTTTCTACTATTGTACCCCCACCTCTTCACTTTCCTCACTTTGAGATGAAAGATTTATCTTCCCTAGTTCGTTTTTTAAATGCAAATTTCCGCGTTTCTTTTCTCTCCAGATGTAAGGAAAAGGTACTGTATCTAGTAGGAGAGGGAAAATGACCACTGTTGTTGCAGTGGAAGGAACTCTGTATTTGTAGTCAGAGGACTAATGTGCTGAACCTGGTTGCTTCTTTATGTGACCTTGGGCAAGTCACTTAACCTCCATTATGAGAAAAAGAAGCTTGGATCTAAACCAGAGACTATTTTTCTGCAGCCGCTTCTCTCCTTCCTTAGGCTCTGCTTTTCCTCCTCCAGTTTTGCCAGTGATCCTGCCATGTTCTTTCTTTTCTCTCAATCTTGCCTAGAGTTTAATTGGTTTCCCCCTTTGGGCTAGAGCCCCTCATGGAGGCTCAAATGCATTCTTGAACTTTCCCTCTCTACTCCCTTAGGAGTCTGAGATCAAGCCCCAGCAGAGAAACGCACATGTTAGCTGTTTCTTATTTTAACTTCAGTCTCCAAGTCCAGAAATCCTCGATTTAGGCCAGCACAGAACTCTGATGCTGTTTTTTGTGAGCAAGGCTGGTTCCCCCAACTAGGAAATCAGACATGGGGAAGCTAATGCTATTCAGTTAGGGAAGTGAGTGGGTTTGTGAGCTGGGCAACTTGGGACTACCAGGGTAGGGAGATCTCCTTCTCCTCTTTTCTGACTGTTGGCTGCTCACAACTACTCTCTCCTTTCAAAGTCCTGACTTTTGAGAGCCAAGAAGGGGAAGAAGCCCTGACATTCCTTGTCCTCTTGCTATTAACACAGCTGCTTGCTTAATTACACTGGAACTTCTGATAAATCCCTTAGTTTCACTGAGGATTGCTTCTTCTTACATTTGGCAGCCCTTCCATTACAATCATTCCCTAATCCTTTGAGTTCATTCTTCTAGTCCATGATAGTAGATCAGCCCTGGAATCAAGAAGAACCAAGTTCAAGTTCTGCCCCTGGCACATATTAGCTGCAAGTCATCCATGTAACCCTTCTATGCCCAAGTCAGCTATCTATGACTGCATAGAGTATCTGCTTTGTATTAGTGGAGGGGATTTTTACACTGATGAATTTATATGTCCCAAAGGAATTTTAAAAATAACAGTGGTGGCCATGGTAGGATTTTGTCTTTACTTACTTCCTGGTCTCACTTTCCTTTGATGCCTTTCCCTAGTCCATCTATTTCATCCCTGACTGTCCTTGCTCTCCCTTCGGTCTTGAACTTTCTTTCGCCCTTCTACTGGTGCTTTTAAGAGAATCTAAAAGCTCACTTTACAAGGCCTCAGCATCTCCTCAGGACAGATGTACAGTGGAATATTTCTTCTGTAGATCTTTTTATATGTAAGGTTTATTTGCTAAGATGACAGAAAATTTCACTGACCTTATTGTTTTCTCACTTAGATAAAAGAAGAGGCCTGGAATAAAAATTCATACTAGCTGGGTATAGGGTAGGAATGAGGAAACTTTTTCTTCATAGGATTTAGAGCTAGAAGGGAACATCTAGTTGAAACCTTTTATTTTATAGTTGGGGAGCCTGAAGTCTAAAGAGGGAAGATGATTTGTACAGAGGGAGTACAGAAGGAGCAGAACAAGGATTTGAGCTCAGGTTCTCTGATTCTCTTGATGGAATTTCACAAGCAAAGGCGAAGTGGCCACTTGGGTATAATATAATTGGGGTTCTTCCCCAAACACAGGTTGGTTTCAATAACCTTCAAGGTCCTGTGACTGAAACTCATGCTCTTTTTACCCTACTATACTAGGTTTTCTGACTCTGAATCTAGTGTTCTTTCTACTATCATACTGTCTGGTTGCCTCTGCTTTCTTTCCTTGCTCACCTTCAAGTTGATATTCAGATAACAGGGTGGTAGGGTGGTTGGTACAGTGGATAGCTCTGAAGACCTGATTTCAAATTCAGTCTTGGTTACTTTACTTTCTGTGTATCCCTGGGCAAGTCATCTATCTGCTGCCTGCCTTGGCTTTAAATCTAAAAAATGGGTATAATAACAACATATACTTAATAGGGCTTTTGAATGAAATAAGGTTATAAAAATGAGATATTTATAAAGTGTTTTACAAATTATAAAGAACTATATGAAAACTATTGTTATTATCAAATGATACCCTTGTGGGGAATACTACAATTTTTTTTTCAACAAGTAGTACTGCTATTCCAGGATTAGAGGCAATTCATACCCAGAAAGACATACCTACACCCAGTTGGGAGATAGGAGGAGAAAGTCAGGGGCACGAAAAGAGCAGTGCTACAGTGATGGGGACATTAGGCATGGGGCCAGTAAAGGGATCAGGATCCTGCCATTCATGCTGGATGGTGGAGCAATCCCAGGTGTGAAGTATGGGGGACTGAGATTTCAGGATGAAGTGGTTTCCTCCATGTTCTTGCCCTGAGACCACTCAATAATAGGCCAACTCTAGTTATTGCTTCTTATAGAACAAGTTGAATTTTTATTGCTTTACAATGATCCAGGATAGCCAAACTAGCTCAACCCCCCCACTTCCTTTGGGAGAACTATCTGGAATCTGGGGCCTTCTATAGACACATATTCTGTGTCTATAAATAGCTATCTATGTCTCTGCTATATAAAGATATAAAACCTGTGGATAGATATGTGTAAATGATATATTACATATACCCAGTTCTTTCACCTAGTTAATAATCTAAATATACACGATCAAAATGTATACCTGTCAATATGAACAATAATTTCCAATTTAAAGCATATATCTTTTCTATTTTCTCCAAATGGTAATAGATGAAGACAGTCTATCTGAAGACAAAAGTGAACTGAAGACATCCACATCACATATTAAGAGGAAAAAGCGGCGACATAGGTAAAATTTAATACTAGACGCTATTCTCTTTTTCTTTATTAAATGGCCTCTTGGAGTTCTTACTATTGTAGTTACTCGTAGTCATAGCCAGGGCCTGGGTTGAGTGCAAATAGTTCACATTTTTACAATGGGAAGGACATAAGAATTATTTTGAAAAGAATTAAAACAACTCATAGGAGGATAATAGGAATGATATCTGGTTCAGAAGGCATGAACCGTCTTTTGTGATATTTTTAGGGGAAAGTCTCAAGGGGGTGATTTTTTTGTTATCTTACTCAAGATCTCTGGAATAATAGAATGGAAGTTGTGGGAGAAAACTTAAGAATGAGACCTCTAGAATTTTAAAGAAATCTTTTTTTTTTTTTAAAGAAATCTTGTCTAACTCAAGAAAAGATTTAAAGCAGGAGTGGAGGGGGACTGATGGATAGGAGGATGAATTACTTGCTTTTTTTTTTTTTTAATATATAAACCCTTACCTTCAGTTTTGGAATCAATGCTTTATATTGGCTCCAAGGCAGAAGAGTGGTAAGGGCTAGGCAATGGGGGTCAAGTGACTTGCTCAAGGTCACACAGCTGGGAAGTATCTGAGGTCAGATTTGAACCTAGGACTCCTGTTTCTAGGCCTGGCTCTCAATCCACTGAGCTATGCAGCTGCCCCCTACTTTCTTTTTAATGGAAGTTGGGAATAGTTAAGGGGGAAGGAGAAAAGAATACAACAAAGGTAGAAGAGCTAAGCTTTTTCTCATACCTACATACCCATATTGTGTTCCCTTTAGGACAGTTTTCACTGCTCACCAACTGGAAGAATTGGAAAAGGCTTTCAATGAGGCACATTATCCAGATGTGTATGCCAGGGAAATGTTAGCTCTAAAAACTGAACTTCCAGAAGACAGAATACAGGTATTTGAGCTTATGTCCTCCCTTTTCAGATAAAATACACCAAAGACTCCTTAAATTTGTACATAAACAGAACTCATATTAGCTTTCTAACATGTTCTAAATATAGATATAAACACACATAGGTATAATTTAATGCCAGATACTGATCTTTTTTCCTTTATAAGTGATATTTTGGAGTTCTTACTATTGTAATCCTTCAAGTTTGAACACAGTTGAGGGTGCCTTTATCTGATCAATGGAGTACTCATACCAGAGCTTGTAATTATTGCTTTCTGTGAGATGCTCCTTTGGAATTCTCAATTAAAATTTTGTTATTAGCAACAGTCAAATTATATGGGACTTCTACATTTCCTTTCCCAAGAAAATCTTCCACACCAAGAACAATAAAACCAAACTGAAAAAAAAATATTTAAAAAATGTTAACATACTAGAAAAATATATTTTATGTTAACCTTTTTTTTTCTTTTTTGCTGAGGATGTACATAAATTCTGGGGAATTAATGATTTGCACTCACTTCAGACAGATTTATTATTTTGAAAATGAACTCTCTCTATCTCTTCTGAAAAGTGCTTTAGTTATTGAGTCTACTTCAATTTAAAAAAATATAAAATCCTTTTCCTTTAGTCTTAGAATAGATACTAAGTATTGGTTCCAAGACAGAAGAGCAGTAAGGGTTAGGTAAAGGGGACTAAGTGATTTGTCTGGGATCCCACAATGAGAAAACATCCGAGTCCAGATTTGGACCTAGGACTTTCTATCCCCAGGCCTGGCTCTTCACAGAGCCACCTAACTGCCCCAATCACTTTAATTAAAATCTCGTTCTCTATAATCCTGCTTCAAGAAGAACTCCATATCCATTTAAAATGACTGTCAGTTCATTTTCATGAACTTTCATCCTTTTGTCTCCTTCTTGGAATGTTTTATTTGTTTTTTCCAATTCCAAACTAGGTCTGGTTTCAAAATAGAAGAGCCAAGTGGAGGAAGAGGGAAAAATGTTGGGGCAGAAGCAGTGTCATGGCAGAGTATGGTCTCTATGGTGCCATGGTGAGACATTCGATACCACTCCCTGAATCAATCATCAACTCTGCCAAGAGTGGGCTAGTGGGTTCCTGCGCTCCATGGTTACTTGGTAAGAAAGAACTTGTTACACATAGAATAGCTGATGTTACTGAAACAAAAAATTTAGGTATGATTTACAAGACAAAAATTATGTATGAGTGCCTAACATAGTGACCTGCAAATTACATGCATTTATAAAATGCCAGTTGGATTGAGAGTGAAGAATGAAGGAACTATTCGCTGAATTTAATCAAAGTTTCTTATTAATAAGATAATTCTGGTCCTAGAATTCTAGAACTAGAAGCCATTTTAGAGAACATCTAATCCAATTCACTTATTTTATAGATAAAGAGACAGTCAAAAGATAGAATAATTTATCTAAGGTATTGCAATATGCTCCCTGTAGCTTTAAAAATGTTTAATTATAAGGATTTCTTTTGCCTTGAATGATTTTCATTTCTTCCCTTTAATTGTATATGATGCTAATTTGTGTTGTAAACTTAATGATTTATTTTTCAGACTTAAAAAGAGCTTTATATTTTATATGATAGATGGAGGCAAATTGAATTTATAAAACCAAATCATTTTAAGTGCACTGAAAGAAGTTTACTGTTTAAAGGAGTTTTATGGCAAAGCATCTTGGAAAGTGAATAATCATCTCTTGTCTTTGGGAAAATCTAGATCTTCTCATTGTGCATGATTGGTGATGATATGCATCTATGTAAAAGGAAAAATCAATAAGTATACTAAATTAAAATAAAATGACAATTGAATACTTTACAAATTTAAGAATTAAATGTCTTCTTGTATAGTCAGGACATCTAATATATAGTCCAGTATCAATGATGACTTTAGAAAAATCGCTTCACCTTTCTGGTCTTGGCTCCTTCACCTTAAAAAAAGAGGGCCTTGGACGAAATTGTCTCAGGTTTTTTCAGCTTTAAACCATCATCAGTCTGAATTTTCATTACTTTTTGAACTTCAAAAATTTCTCAATGAAATGTAAAGGATCCCCTGGGAAGGCTAACATTTTTTTCTTTATCAAACATTTTTTAGCAATCACCTTATCAGGGAGGAAAGCCCTAGGGGCAGAGAAATAAAATAAGGCTCTTGAACTAAGGAAATGGGAGATGAAAGAGTACAATGAAATAAATCTCTGATGGTAGAATTTCAGACTTTGGAGGAACTATTTTTTAGAGGCAAAGAAGCCATTCTAATACCTCCTAAATTATGCCAAATAGTCAATCAAAGCCAGTTCTGATAATGCTTGTTCCTGCCTTATTAAGTAGCATAATTTTATTCATTAAAAAGTATGATGTTGGTAAAAATGATAACATTACTGACTTTTAAAATATTTGGGCCTCAGTTTCCTCCCATAAAGTGAACTATTTATACTGGATGATTTTTAAGATCCTTCCTAGTTCTAACACTATTCTTTTTCTAAGGAATGCACAAAAAATCCATGGATGTGACAAAGAAACCAGGAGGTGAAGGAAAGGTATCAGAAGATTGGAGTTATGATCACCCAGAAGAAGACTTGAAATCAAATCGAGAAGAGTCCCAGCAGAGCTCTGGAAAAATCAACCTCATGGATAGCTCAGAAGATACTGCTATTGATCTCTCCAGGACAGCGAGACAGGAGAAAAAGAAAGCACACTGAGGGTCTTGGGCCCCAGGATCATGTTAGTAAAGGTCCTTGCATCAGTAAGAAAGGCAATGGACAATGGAAATGAAGAATGAGGGAACCTCAAGTGGAAAAATAACGTCCAGTAGACTTCCCCAAGGCATATGTTCATATCTAGCATTAGAATTCTTCAAATGATAAAACTTGCCCATGATGAAGTGTTTCTTTCTATTTATGGAGTCAGGATCAGATAGGACAATAAAACTTTCTAAGCTTCAAAGCTGCTGTTTTATAAGGACAAATGAGTAATTTAGAAAAACTTCCATTTACTTTTAGAATGGAAAGAGTTCAGCAAAAGCACTTGAGTTGATTAAAATGGAGGAAGATTTTGATTGGTCATTAAAGAACTAGTGTATACCAGGAAGTTTGGCACAAAATATCCATTCTGTATCTTCTTTTTTTTTTTTTTAAACCTTTACCTTCCATCTTGGAATCAGGGCAGAAGAATGGTATGGGCTAGGCAATGGGGATTAAGTGACTTGCCCAGGGTGACACAGCTAGGGAGTGTCTGAGGCCAAATTTGAACCAGTCCCTGGGTCTGGCTCTCAATCCACTGAGCCACCCAGCTGCCCCCCTCCACAATTCTGTATCTATGAAGAAGCATAGGCAGTTAAATGAAGACAAAATCAACACAGCCTTATGAACTACAGGATACTTTCACTATGAATGCGGTTTTGAACCACATTTTTATTTCCTTGCTGATATACAATAATCTTCTAAACTTCTGAATGGGATTTGGCATAATGGAATTCAGACAATTACAAGTTTGTATAAATAAAGCCATCTCCTCCATCTCCTTTGTCTCCTGAAAGTAGACTATGTTGTGA
The DNA here is from genome assembly GCF_027887165.1 of Monodelphis domestica. NCBI lineage: Eukaryota > Metazoa > Chordata > Mammalia > Didelphimorphia > Didelphidae > Monodelphis > Monodelphis domestica. Next base: position 604,656,478 of record NC_077227.1, read on the forward strand.
AATGGCATAGGAAATATTTAAAAATGATTCAATATCTGTAAAGCAGTGTTATAAAATCAGACCTATTCTTGGTCTTTTTATATTTTATGTTTAAAAGCACTTTAGTTATTTGGATTTTCTGAATGTTTCCCTTTCCTGTATTTTGTATGTCATTTATTTATTATATACACATAAATAAATGTTTTGTGTAATTTTGCTTTTTAATGCAGCTATTCAAGTGGATTGAATACGTTATCTCTGTCTCCATGCTGCCTTATTCAATAAAGAAGGCTGTGTGTCTATAGCTTACATAAAGTGGTAGAGGAGAGGACAGTGAATTTAGAATCAAGGGATCTGAGTTTGAATCCTGACTTTGCTATGTGAGTGACATTGGGTAGATCACTTAAATCCCTCTGAGATGATTTCCTCATTTGCAAAATGAAAGCACTAGACTAGATGACTTTTATATTCCCTTCCAGCTCAAAATCTATAATCCTATGATCTCTGACTATTGAAATCCTACCTATTTTTGGTTATTCAAAAAATGATTTTTAATTATTAAAAATTAAATTATTTAATTTATTAAAAACTCATTTAATCATACCTTTTAATTATAAATTAACACATATTTAAATAATTATAAGATATTATTAAAATTAGTTATTTTAAAATTGACTAAAATACCTATTATAACATTTCCCCAGCATATCTTATATGCTACTTCTATAAAGCTTCCTCTGATTATCTGAGCTAGAATAAATATCTCCATCTCTGAATTCTTTATAGTAGTTTGTATGACACTCTCAGCATCTTTTACTGGAATTTATTCTGGAATCTGGTAATAGCTAGTATTTCTATAGAGGTTTTAGGTGTATAAAGTGCTTTTCTGTGAGGTGAGAGTAGGGGAAAGGGAACAAGCAGTGATCTAGTTCCTACTCTGTGCCAAGGACTGCGCTGTGTTTTTTTTAAAAAACAAATATCTCATTTGATCCTCACAATGACTTATGAAGTAAGTCCTCTTGTTTTCCCCATTTTACAATTGAGGAAACTGAGGTAAACAGAAGTTAACCAACTTACCCTGGGTCACATAGCTAGTAGGTGTCTGAGGCTGGATTTGAACTCAGGTCTTTCTGACTCCAGGCCCAGCACTCTAGCCATTGGGCTACCAGCTAACTGCCTTAGGCAATATATTATTTCAATTTTATAGCTAAGTATTAATGATAATATTGCTTATAGTTTCATAGCTACTGAGTAATGGATTTGAACCAGATTTCTCTCCCATATGCCCAATTTCTTTTTTTAGATTGTAAAAGCACTTTTATATCAAAGATAGTGACTTGTATAGGTAACACTGTGCTTGGTATGCAGCAGGTGTTTAATAAACAAACATGTGTTAATTGAATTGATTGAATGAATCTCAAGAGAAATCTCTTTTTAGTATGACTTGGGAGGATGGAGAATTTTCTGGGAGGAAGAGGGATAACCTCTCCCTTTCCAGTTTGCTCCTTGTCTCCATTTCTTTTGAAAGGAAGAATCACAGCTAGTGTCTATTGGTAGGGGATGGGTCTCACTCATCCTTAAGGCAGAATCTCAAGGTAGATGGATGAGGACTTTTCCCACTATGTGGTTGGAGAATTGGGCTCATTCTGTCTGAGCCATCTTGTTTTGGATAGAAGAATTCTATAGTTGATTTTAACTTTAAACATTTTAATGGGGTGAAAGTTTCATCTGAGAAACACTTCCTAAATCACTAAGATCTCATAGACAAGGCATGGGAAACTTAATAAGGTTGAGAGCTGGAAGGTAGTTCTTTCATTTTAAAATTGAGGAAACTGAAGTCCAGAGAAGTTCAATGATTTGCCTGAAATCACTCTCACAGGTCATCTATCTAAAAATATTAAGTGCTTACTTTATGCAGGCTACTAGGAATACAAATACAAAGAATGCTGCAGCTCCTCCTAATGATAAATTTATATTCTAATGGAAGAGACAATTTTATGTAAGAACTCGGCATCAATAATTAGCAACACTGAAATTCAAACATGGCCTCCCTGATCCAAATTCAAAGCTCTTTCTACCAGCAAAGGCCTTTTTGCAATCCTCTTCAAACAAATTAAACTGGGATTCTTTTTTTTGATGATGTCCTTCAAAGCTCTTCTCTGCTGCCACCTCCTCTTTCCCTAATGCTCCAAGCTGAAAGTATTTTTTCTTTTCAAATATTTTTGGAGTTCTTTGTCTGAGCAGAGTCCCTTTGTCTTTATCACATTCTACTTTCATGTCATCTTCTCTTCCACCACTGTAAGCTCTTTAAGAGATGGGCACATCATTTTAATTGTAATTTCCAGTGCCACCCAGCAAGCTTTGCGCATAGGTGTTTTAAAAATGTTGAATGAATCAATACACTGATAATTATATGTTCTACAGCTGATAGAGATTCCTTGATGTAACTCTTGGCCTTTTTGAAGACATGGGAATGATTTGTACTGTGAATAGTGACAATTTGGTCACACCAAGGAAGTGTTTTCTAATGATCACCACAAGGGGCAAATATTTGGATTTTGTTTTTTCTTGTCATCCCGTCTTTTAACCATAGCATTATAGATAGCTTTAAACCACTAAGCATTTTGGTACCCCTGAGCAATATTATCTTCATGACTTAAAGCTGGTTGACCAAAGCCTATGGATGAGGTCAACATCCTCAGTGCTTGTGTGATCTCACATAGGTGAAGGACTAAAAAATACTGATGAAGTCACTAGGGATACATTTTGAAGGTTTAATCTATGACAGAATCCCAGAATTAGAAGGGACCTTAGATGACAGTTATCCAATTGGTGTCTGAATAAGAACTCCATCTTTAACAAACCCAATGGATGGTCAGTCAGTCAACAAGTATTTATTAAATAACAACTAGTTCACATAGGCTTCAGATACTTCCAGTATGAACTTGTTTGCCTCAGTTTTCCTCATTTGTAAAATGAGCTAGAGAAAAAAATAGCAAGCTACTTCAGTATTCTTGCCAAGAAAACCCCAAGTTGGACATGACTGAAAAACAAGAACAACAATGTCAGGATAAAAGACAGGTACTATTCTGGAGCTGTCCACAGTCTAATGAGGCTAACCTTTTCTTCAAGCCCTCCAGTGAGGGGGAAATTCCCTCAGTACTCATCCCCTCCTACCACAGTGGACAGCATTAATCGATAGTAAATTTTTCTTTAGAGTAAGCTTCAAATGAACCTCTCTGCTACTTCTATCCATTGTTACTATTCAATTGCTTCTCTCCATGTTCCTTGACCATGTATCCTATTCTGGGGACATGAAAGCAGAACCAGTCTAATCCTGATTCTATGATAACCTTTCTTTTTTGAAAATTGTATTTAATTAATTCATTTAGAGTATTTTCCCATGGATACAAGCTTCATGTTCTTTCTCTTCCCTCCCCCCACCTCCCTTCCATAGCTGACATAAGTCCACTGGGTTTTACATGTGTCATTGATCAAGACCTATTTCCATATTATGGATATTTGCACTATGATGATCATTTAGGGTCTACATATGATAGCCTTTCTGGCACATGAGAATACCTATCATATTTCTGATAGATTTTCTTTTCTTCAGGTTAAACATCCTCATTTCTTCCAATGGATCCTCACATAATTTAGGGGCCCATTGTAAAGCTGGTTGACTTTCTTTGATTTCTCTTTAGACGATAAGTATCTTTTCTAAAACATGGCACTGCAGATAGATATAGCTATATCAGTGTGCCTCCTTTGATCATACACTAATAATGATAATAATAATAACTAACTTTTATATAATACTTTGAGGTTTCAAGATGCAATGATATATCATTTCATAGTTATGACTGTCTTGTGAGGATGGCTCTATTATTATCTGCATTTTACAGGTGCAGAAATTGATACTGAGAGATTAAAGTGATTTTCACAGGGGTCATATAGCTAAGTATATTAGGTGGGATTTGAACTCAAGTCTTCATAACTTTAAGGCCAATAATTTATCTACAACTGAGTGGTTAGAGATACATACATATATATTCTCTCTCTGTCTCTCTCTTTCTCAAAGCACTACATAAAAGCACAAGCAGCATAAATATGTACATTATATGTTTAGGTTGTTCTTTCTGTCTAGCACAGTTGATTCATGTACATATATCTTACATATGGATAATATATATAGTAACCTATCTGTTCAGATATTTGGAGAGAGAATTCAACCCTTAATGTTGCTGGATCAGCCATGCTGTTGTCTTTGTTGGACTGGTTTTGGTTTATTGTCTGACATGGCCTCAGGAAAGTTTGGAGAAGTGTCCAGGAGGCAGTTAAATGCCTTTCCTTATATCTAATAGTCTCGAAAGTCTTCTTTGGTTACTATTTTATTGTTTTTTCTTAGAATATCAGAGTTGTAAGTTTAGTGGCAGAAATTGCGCTGTCCTTTCAAATGGTTCTCATTGGTGTTCTAAAAAAGTCTGCCTTCACAGAGGCTATTAGATTGAGTATCAAATGCCTGCTTAACAAAGAGGAACAAATCAGATTTTTCACACATTTTCCTCTTTAATCCATCCACAAATCATTCAGGCCATGGGGATGTAGAAATTGGAACTTGCCCATGTATTAACAGCCAAACTGAATCATTTCCAATTTTTGAAATAAATTGTTTGCCAGATAAAATTTAGCCGGAAAAATCTAAAGTGATTTTAAAAAATTAAAATCCCAGTAAGGCCAATTTGGAAGAATTCCTAATATAGATTAGAGAGATAGTGTTATATGATGGAAAGTATGATGGTCTTGGAGTTGGAAAACATGGTATAGCTCCATTTCTGATATGTATTGGCCATGTAATGTTGGGCAAATTTTTAATCTGTCTTTGCCCCAGTTATAAAATTAGGATAATAATTCTTGAACTTCATCACTAAAGTTCTACTTTGATGACTCTTTGTCTTGTGAGGATGATTCTGGGTTTTCTATATCATAAAAGCACAAGCATGGTATAGTAGAATGCATTAGCTCTGGAATGAGAGGCCCTGAGTCAAAGTCCTATCTTTGTCTTATATTAAGTAATTCCACCTTAGGCAAGTCATTTTACTACCTTGTCCCTGAGATTTTTCACCTGTAAAATGAAGAGGTTGGATTAGATGGCTTCTTGGGTCCCTTCCAGTTTTAAATCAATGATCCATATGTAGGATGTGTGGGTGTCCCATACAGGTTATATGTATATCCCTTTGGGTTTATCTAAGTACAACTCAGAGAGATTTTGCTGGATATCTTGGGAACCTTGCCCACCCTCTCCAAGGGAGCCTGATTTATGCTTAAAGGAGAGCAGGAAAAGGGGCATGAGCCTGATTGCTCTTTTTCCCTTAGAGAATACCAGTTAGAATTTTATATTATACATATACACACTATATACATAAAACATATTAATACACACATAATTATATCTACCTGCTTCCTTCCTACATATTGTTGGTTTGGAGGAATACTTTTTTCCCTTAGATTCAAGCCAGTTTTCTGGTCACTATCCTTGGCTACTCCAGGCTTATATTGAAAGCTTTCCACCTTTCCACCAAATGCTAGTTATATAAAAGACCATAAAAATAATGAATAGCAAGTAAACCCATTTAACCAAGCAGATAGAAAACAGAAAGGAGAGAAATTATTTATATTAGAACATACCAGACAATACACAGAATAAATGAACTCTTCCATTTCAGTTCAATCAAAAGTTCAATCAGTTCAATCAAAAGAGAAACTCTTGCTCTTACCCAATGAGAAATTCCTGGAAGTCTTTAATTGTAAAAGGGATATTTTAAGGATTTCTCTGGATGTCTGCCTTCCAAAGTCTGTTATTTCTCTCCTTGGGTCCTTGAAGAGAATTTGGAATGACACGGATCCTTTCCTGAAGCAGATTTTTCTTCTTTGAAGCTCTAATGGCAACGATTTCTCCTGAAAGTATTCAGTGAGTCATTATTCTCTACAAGAATAAGGGAAGTCTTATGCAACGTTTCTAGGTTTGAACCCCAGTTACACACATTAAACATACCAAGCCATAATGACTTTGTTTGGAGGTCCAAGTAATGGACTATCTATCAATTATCTGAAGATCAGCCTGTCTAAGTTAAGAGAGTCTCATCCAGATTGGCCACAGGGTGATGAAAATTTTTAGTAACAGAAACTTATAAAGACTATTTGTTAAGGTCATAAAAAGTTGGGACTTAGTCAGTGGACAGAAGATTCCATGAAATCACAAATTTCATTCTCAGTTTCTTTCATTGGATCATCATCCATCTTCTGTCCTCTAATCATGGGAATTTCCACATGGTTCTGTATTGGGCTCTTTTCTCTCTGTACTCCTCTTCAGTGATTCCATCTCCCATGGGTTCTTCTCAAGGTTGATCAAAGTGGTCAGTGCTAATCTCTTTCTTGAACTCTAGTCCTACGTTGCCTGTTGTCTATAGGATATTTCCATCTACATGTTCTTTAGTCATCTTAAATGCAATATGTCTAAAACAGAATTTTATTATCTTTCCCCCTAAATACCTCTGTCCTCCAAGGCTTCTTATTCCTGTTGAGGATACCACTGCTCTTATAATCTCTCAGACCTCAGCTCATCCATGCCTGCCCATTCTACTTTTATCCATGCTCTATCATGTTTGACCTGGGGGAGAGGGGTTCCTTCCAGTGGGATACTGGGACAGGAGATGTACAGCTCCTTTGCTTTCTTTTTCTTTCTTTCTTTTTTTAACCCTTATCTTCTGATAAGAGTGGTAAGGGCTAGGCAATGGGGGTTAAGTGACTTGCCCAGGGTCACACAGCTAAGAAGTGTCTAAGGCCAGATTTAAACCTCCCATCCCTAGGCTTGGCTCTCAATCCACTGAGCCACCCAAGTGCCTCCTCCCTGATTTCTTTAACATCACAAGGGCACCAATGAAGCTGACCCTTGCACATAGTAGGTACTCAAAACGTGTTTGTTGAATTGGATTGCATTGAATTATTGAAGATTGAATAAATAACACTTGTAAAAGTTCCCAGAGTTGTTACAAGGAAACTGATTTCTAAATATTAAAGTGCCATGCTGTATAAATGAGAATTCTAGTTATTATCATCAACATGTAAATTGCTAATGAGTTGGAGCCTCTGCTTCTAAGTAACACAGACCAATATTCCCAGTTAGTAGCATAATAGAATGTGACAAACATTCTAGAAATGTCAATAAATACTCTTCCGGAACATTAGATTTTCGGATTTAGGCATCCAAATATTTTCTTTATATTTTATATTCCTGAAAATTTGACAAAACTTTGCCACACAATGGGCTCTCCCCTGTTCCTCCCACCTTTTAGCTACTCCCTGATGCTCAGCTTCTAGGCCACAACATGGCCTGCATCGATATAGACTAGAATTATGGAGTTTATGATATGAATTTCCAGAGCCACTCAGTAACCTCCCTTTGAAATGGCATTTCCCCTAGAGCTAACAGCAAGGCAGTTAGATAGAAGAAGTCAATGATAAGATTTTGGTAAGGGTGCCCCCTAGTGTCACAGGTTTATACTAAGGCCTGGTGGGCCACAGAGGGGATTGCACTGCATCACCAAATTTAATTGAATATTTGCAGAGTGCTTTCCAGATTTAAAATACTTATTCTTTTTTCTTTTGCAGTTTGATTTTTTGGTGAGCAAAGATTTATTTTTCCCTTATAACATCCCTAACGAATTGAAAAGGAAGATAAAACCTTTGTTATAACTAAAATATATAAATAGTTATTAAAAAACAAATTACTATATTGACTATGCAAAATTTAAAAAAAATTTGGTATCTCATCTACATCTTGAGTTCATAATCTCTTATTTATTTTTAAATTTATTTATTTGCCATCTATCTATTTATTTATTTTTATAAACCCTTACCTTCCTTCTTAGAATCTATACTGTGTATTGGCTCCAAGGCAGAAGAGTGGTGAGGGCTAGGCAATGGGGGTCAAGTGACTTGCCCAGGGTCACACAGCTGGGAAGTGGCTGAGGCCAGATTTGAACCTAGGACCTCCCATCTCTAGAACTGGCTCTCAATCCACTGAGCTGCTTAGCTGCCTCCCCCCCCCCCAACCTCCCATAATCTCTCTTTTAGAAGGTGGTAGGACATTTAATCATAGATATTATGGAATCTTGGTTGGCCTCTGCTTTGATTAAAATTCTTAAAACTTTCAAAGTTGTTAATCATTATAATGCTATTGTTACTGTATAAATTGTTCTTCTGGTCTTACTTCATTCTGCATTGGTTTATATAAGTTTTTCCTGGTTTCTCTGAAATCGTGCCATTCCTTATTTATTATGGAACAAGAATATTTCATTACATACCATAATCTACTCAGCCATTCCCCAATTTATGGGTGCCCTTTTAGCACTAATTGATTTGCATGAAACTAGGACGTACAAAATCCAGGCTGCTTTTTTCTTCTGTCATGAAATGTTTTCTGTATCATGCTTTCCAAAGGCATTTTAATGGAATTGATTTATTTATACTTTAATTTAATACTTTATATTTAATTTAATACTTAATGCAGCTTAATGGAATTGAATCATCCAATTCTTATTGGACTGTAGCCCACATAATGCTGTAATGTACATAACGTTTTGTTTGTGAAATTTTAATTGTTTCAGCAATTCTTCACCTAGTTCTCATGGTATCTAGGAAGAAAAGACACAGTTAGGATGGGGTGACTGGAGCTTTACTTTAGGGAGACTTATACTTTATTGCCCATTACTAGTTATTAAAAAGCAAAATAAAACTAGAGCTTAGCTTTGTTGTTTAGTCATATCTGACTTTGTGATCCCATTTGGGGTTTTCTTAGCAAAGATACCAGAGTGGTTGGCCATTTCCTTCTCCAGCTCATTTTACACATGAGGAAACTGAGGCAAACAGAGGTAAGTGACTTGTCCAGGGTCATGTAACTAGTAAATATCTGAGGCCAAATCTGAACCCACGTCTTTCTGACTCTTAGCTTCATACTCTGTTTATTTCCCCATCTAGCTGTAGTACCTAGCAGGTAGTACTTGATAGAGTCCTAGGGTCTCCTCCTAAACAGAGGATTTGATAGTGAATTTAATGGCATTTACCCATTGTATTTATGGCTCTGTCAGGAGGGTACAGAGTAATGTGTTTCTCTGTGTGTCAAGGGACCTTGACCCAAAGTTTTAGGTGCGACAGCTTTATTTTCTCCCATTCCTGGCAGTATCCTGAGTATGCCCACAAAAAATCCTCTGTCTTCTCAGAAAAATTGTGAAGTCTTTAAAGTTTCTTTCTGGAACCTTCCTTCTTCCATTTTAAGCATCCTCTGTCTTCTGCTTCTTCTGCTTCTGGAGCTGGGTTCAAATGATGCCTCTGAAATATTCTTGTTGGGAGATCTTAAGACAAATAACTTAAGCTCTCACTGTTGTAAGCAATTCTTCAAGACTACAGGTTGCAGAGAAAGTGCCAGCCTGCATTGGTAAAGGGAATTTCCTTATCATCCATATCCTGATGCAGATAGATTATAACCTTTCCTAGCAGCATCTTTCCTTCTCCTTTTAAATGCCACAATCATGATTTTTAATAGGTAGTTTTTAAACACATTAAAGTTTCTGAGTTGTTTTTGATGTTGTATCATTTGAGCCTTACAACAAACCTTTAAGGCAGATGTTATCATTTCCCCCATCTTATAGATAAAGAAAATGAGGTTGAGAGAAATTGTGATTTGCCCAGAGTTACAGTTAGTTAGTATCTGATGCAGAATTTGAACTCAACTCTTCTTGACTTCAGGTCCTAGAGTTCTGTCCATGGCTTTCTAGCTGCCATTATATTTATAAGTAACTTTAATGAGCTTCTAGTGAGAAGCTTCTTTTTATCAAAGCAGATTAGACTCTTCTCAAAGAGCTGTCTGAGGGGTTAACACTGTTAGCAAAGTCACTTCATACTACCCCACACTCTCAAGTTCAGGGTTACCCACATAGTTCATATCAGAGACTTGAACTCTGGTCTTCTTGAATCTGAGACCAGTTCTCTATCCACACTACCTCTCACTGCTTTGAATGACATACCCACTCCTACGAGTGTTAATTTCCCTTTGGCACACAGGGAGATGAGACAGGAAAAATGACTATTGAATGGTTATTTTGCCTAGAATTGAAAAAAAATTCAGTGCAGTGACTTGCTACTTCTCCTTTACACTGTATATATTTATATGCACAAAGTTCTTAGCACGTTGTCTCCCTCCAGCACCAATCCATTAGAATTTGAGTTCCTTGAGAACCAAGATCATGATTTTATCTTTTTTTTTTTTTGGTATCCTCAGTGCTTAGCAAGAATTTTAATAAATGCTAATGGCCTGACTCACTTGTTCATAGCAATATATAACTAGATCTACAAGTTATTCATGACCTTAATGTCATTGCAATGAAACCCAAGGAGCTTCCCCTTTTACTTCTGCTGAAAAAAAAAGTTAAAAATAAAATGTTAATTGAAATAAATGGACAATGATGAGTTTTGGTAATTTTGTCCCCGAGATCCCATCCAATAATATTTCTTTCTTTGTTTCTTTTTTTAATCCTTACCAGATTCTGTCTTAAAATTGATACTAAGTATTTGTTCCAAGGCAGAAGAACAGTAAGGGCTAGGCAATGGCAGTTAAGTGACTTGCCAAGGGTCATATAAGTAGAAAGTGTCTGAGGCCAGATCTAACCCAGGATGTCCAGTTTCTAGGTATGACCTTCTATCCATGAACCGCTTAGCTGCCCCCATTCAATAGTATTTCTTGTATGCAAATTTGACCTTTTATTGCTAGGAACCATTGTCTGAGAGATATTTTGTTATAGTAATTATAGTATTGTTGTGAAAGTCTGGTTATAATAAAATTCACTATAGTGAGATCAAAACTGTACATTCTGAGAATTGCTCCTTCTCCAAATTTATTATCAAGAGGATTTGAGGAAGAGTGGGACTCTTGTCTAATCAGGATGACACAATAACATTTATTCCATCCAGGATACTCTCTCCATTCCTCTTTGCCTATTCAAATGCTCTCTAAGTTTTTAAAGAGCAGACAAAAATTTCAACCCTTCTATGAAGACTTTCATGGATTCCCTGAGCCTGGTGATCTCACTTTTCACCTATCTTATTCTATATAGTTTATTTGGCTCTTGTCATATATTATTGTTGTTTGGTCATTTTTCAATGTCTGACTCTTAGTGACCCCTTTTGGGGTTTTCTTGACAAAGATATTGGAGTGAAATGCAGCTAGGTAGCACAATGGGAGAGAACTAGTTCTGGAGTTGAGAGGAACTAAGTTAAAATGTGACCTTGGGCATTTTCTAGCTGTGTGACCCTGGGCAAGTCACTTAACCTGGATTGCCTAGCCTTTGCAGCTCTTCTGTCTTAGAAATGATTCTAAGATAGAAGGTAAAAGTTTTTTTTTTTTAATGCTATAAAGGTTAGCCATTTTCTTTTCCAGCTCATTTTGCAGATGAGGAAACTGAGGCAAGTAGGGTTAAGTTATTGGCCCAGGGTCACAGGTAATAAATATCCCAGGAACTCAGGAAGTGTAGTCTTCTCTGCTCCAAGCTTGGTACTCTATCCCCTGGGCCACCTAGCTTTGTATTGCTCATCTTTTAACATGAATATATGTCATGTCTGTATCTAAAATCTATCTAAAACTAGGTTGCAAGCTCCCTGAGAACAGACACCGAGCTTTTGTATTCTTCTGATTACCCCATGCCTTCATCAAATATAGATTGATTGGTTCAAGAGACCAAAGGCCATCAACCACCTGGTACTATTGTGAAAATAATCGCTAGCATTTATACAGTGCTTTAAAGTCTACAAGAGCATTTTACAATGAACTAATATTTTATCTTTACAACAACCCTGAGAGGCAGATGCCATTATTATCTGTATATGCAGGAAATTAAGGCAAATAGATATTCAGTGGCTTGTTTAGGGTCACAAATCTAGTAAAGATCTGAGGCTAGATTTGAACTCGGGCCTTTTTTCCCTGATTCTGGTCCAAATCTCTATCCACTGTGCCACCTAGAATTTTTGGTATTGAATGTTCTTTGATGGTGGTGTTTTTAAAGCTGTCCACTGTGGTTTCCATGAAAGATTGGACAGATGGAGACCCTGCAGACAAGATTAAGGTAACTTTTCAGATGAACTAGAAATTGCCTTTTATTTGAATTTCAATATTCCTACACAAGGTGTCAGTGTTGTTCGACCTTAAAAACAAATTGTTGCCAGGAACTGAAAGAGAATTGAAGAAATTGAATTCATTTAAATTTCTCTGAGATATTTCACAGCAAGTGAGATCTTATCAGTTGGGGTGCTCTTTCCCCACTTTTTTATTTATTCATTCATCAAAAATTCAGGGAATGCTTATTATGTATAAAGCTGTTCTGTCCTTGAGAGATGTGGTTTCTATCATTATAGAACCTATAGCATTAGATTATTTTTTTTCTATCATTTATCTGAGATCATGAAAAATAGTATAGTCTGTTATGCAGATGAAGACTTTTGAAGGCAAGAACTGTATAGCTGAAAAAACTAAAGCAACCCCATTCTATCTATAGTTCTTCTATCTTGCCCTTGTCCCTGTTTGCATTGCAACCTCTACCTGTGTTGGCGAACCTATGGCACATGTGCTGGAAGGGAGCTGCTCTTCTCTCCCTCTCCACTAAATCTGAGGACATTTTTTCCATCATCCACCCCTCTGCCCAAGCAGCCCAATGGGAGTGCTTCCTCCCTGCCCTTGTCTGGGGTAAGGGGGCAGCTCACATCCCTATGAGGGTCACAGTTGGGTTGCTTGGTCTCTCAAAGGTTTACCATTATTGAACCCTATCTACAACCTTCCTCCCTTACTAATGAAACAGCAAGACAGTATAAATGACTTGTAGAGGAACTTTTTTCTGTTACTAACCGCCAACAACAGTTTTGTCCAATCACAGTATACCAAGTATTCTTTTCCTCCCTTACTAGCCCCATATCTAATTCAACTCCTGCGTAAATTGAAATCCAGAAAAGCTTTGTTCTTTTGTTCCTTCAGGGAGTCTCTCTCTGTCCCTACTGTAGGTTAGGGCTTCCTTGCTACTGAACTCAATAACCCTCTAAACCCTTGATGATTTCTAAATTTATGATAATGAGTTTGGATTATAGTTTTGGTTTGGGGGATGTTGGTTCTGGCTTGTTGTGGCACTGACAATTTTACTCACAGCACAGATGGGTAAGGCTTTTCTAGTAAGTGTTTAACACCCAGGTTATCTGGGCAAAAAACATATTCAGACATTATGTGTACATATACATACATACACACACACACACACACACACACACACACACACACACACACACACATATATATATATAAAACTCTTACCTTCTGTCTTAGAATCAGAACAAGTATTGGTTCCAAGGCAGAAGAAGCAGTAAGGGCTAAGCAATAGGAGTGCCTGGGATCACTCAACTAGAACATGTCTGAGGTCCTTTTGAACTCAGGACTTCCCATCTGTAGACCTGGCTCTTGATCCACTATGCCACCCCAGACACATTTTAAAGTTTAATATGCATTATTAACACTTTCTTGAGTTAGAGAACAAAATATATCAAGTTCTGATTTAGTAACAATTATAGATTTCTGAGGTGTAAATGCTCACATTGAAAATTTATTAATCTCAAAAGCCATTAGCATTGACTCCGCTATTCCCTCGCCAAAAGAGAATTTATATTCTACTAAATTTACACATCACTGTCATTTCTCAATAACTCTTACTCTCCACCTTCAATGCACTTGGATGCTTAGGCATGGGGTTCATCAACCTGTCTCAGTAAGCAACCAACCAATCAACAAGATTTGGTTCAAAGAATGTGTGAACAATATTGCCTTCACCGAGTGATGCCTTTATCAGATTTGAACTTCTTTTAAATTGGATCATGAAGACAGCTTGAGTGTCTAAGCAAACAAATTGTCTTTGCTCTTTAGGGTTTTAAATAGCAGAGGCAATGATTGTTGGTTCAGAGATGAGCCAGTTGAGTAGTAGAAGCTTCTAGGCTTAGGAGATAATTTTACATTTCTATCAGTGGGCAGCTGGGGATGAGAGTGAGCCTGTGAGTCCAAAGGGAGTTTTACAATCCCTCCCCAACCCCCCCCCCCAACACACATTAACCATGTCACCATAGAAAAGGGATTAGTAGTAGGAGGCAAGACATTAAGCCAGAGATTGATCAGTCGTGATCCCATTTGGGGGTTTCTTGGTAAGGGTATTACTGCAGTAATTTGTCATTTCCCTCTCCAGTTCATTTTATAGGTGAGGAAACGAAAGCAAACAGGGTGAAGTGACTTGCCCAGTGTCACACAGTTAGAAACTGTCTGAGGCCAGATTTGAACACAGGAAGATGATTCCAGGCCAGGTACTCTATCCATTAAACCACCTAACTGCCTTATCCAGCCAGAAGCAAAGATAAAAAATGAGAATAAACAGACATACACAGATGCAGAAAGAGAGCCATCTGGGAGAAGAAATAGATCCAGAGAGTGATGCCGTGGCATAGAAGGATGCCAGGGACTTCATACTCTAAAAATCTTCTGACCCTTGGAGGCCAGAACCTAAGGGGAAATTCATAAAGACTCTACACACACTTCCAGAGTTGTGAGTTGTTTTCCTCTGGACTCATGTGTTTTTGTGGAAGAGTCTTCGTCAGACTGTTGTGGGGAAGGATGTTTTATACTAACTTTGCTTACCATATCATTTCAGTAATCCCTTAAATTTCAATAGTATTCTATTACATTCATGTACCATAATTTATTCAGCAATTATCTAGTTGTTTGTCACTTAGTTTCTAGTTCTTTATTATAACAAAGAGTTGTTATAAATATTTTCCTTTATATGGGTCCTTTTCCTTTTTTCCATGAAGTGATCTCTTTCAAGCTATATCCTATGCAACAGGAATCCTTGGTACCATGGCACAGCTTGAGATGATTGAATTATCTTCACATTTTGTATCTTTTAATTCAACTACTGGATATAGATTAACATTATGTAGACAGTCAAGACTTTTTCAATATCTTATTTAGCTTTTCTGAACTGTTTCCCCCTGTTTTTATTTTCATTTTTTTGTGTGACAAAGGAACACTTTGACAAGGCAAGATATATAGGGGGATCCCAAAATAGCTTAAAATTGTACTACTACAACTTTTGGGACATATTGTCTTAGGAAATGTAGACAATGTTAAAGCAAGGTAAATAATTAGAATTTAAAAACCATAATAGTGAGTTGATTAAGTGAAAAATATGAACCACCAGTTAATTTCTCTTTTACCTAAGGATTAAATAATTACAGGACATTATTCTCTCTCTATATTTTTTTCTATAACATTCTTTCTCTAACACTCCTAGAAAGTATGTATATAGAGATGGCTTTGATATCCATTAAAATTGACTCTCTAAAGCAGATGAATATTCTCCCCAAGATGCCATAACACAAGACAGCTAGCAATATAAAACACAACAAAATCTAGGATCTTGGGATTAGAAGATGGAGTTATAAGGAATTGATCTGGAAAAAGATGCAGGGTCATAATTCAGCAACACTGATTAAAAGTTTATTATTCCAGAAACTGTTTTAGGCTCTGGGGACCCAGGGACAAACATGAAATTGTGCTTGTTCTAAAAAAACAAGCTCACCTTCTTTTAGGATGGTATAATACAATGTGTACATGGCATTCTGAAGCCTGAAAGGTAGAGAAGACTTTAAGGAGAAGATGGTACTTGAGCTGAGCTCTGAAGAGAAGATAATTATAGGTGGTCAGTCTCTAGTTTTTGTTAGAATAATTTTCAAGTAAACCTCATCATTATGAATTATACAATACTTTCTCAGAAGTAATTTTTAATATTTGGAGTTTCATTCCTATGAACCTAGCATAAAATCATAGCTATGACAAATGTCCTGTTGATCACTTAACAAAAAAAGACAGTAATTGTGGAGCTCCACAATAACTTATTTTGGTAATGTTATCCTGTGGTCTATCAAGTGAGCCCAAATGTATCATATACTCTAATTATATAAAGTAACACAGTATCTTTGTGCCAAGGCTTCAATATATACTATAAAGTATATGTTCATCATTCAAAAACATAGTTTTTCTGTGCAATAAATGTGACTAATTTAAAAACAATATTAGGAACATAATATACATAAGCATTTTTGTTATTCATTTGTTTTCATTGTTTCTGACTCTCTGTTGCCCCATTTAGGGGTTTCTTGGCATAGATACTAGAGTGGTTTGCCATTTCTTTCTCCAACTAATTTTGTGATAAGGAACTGAGACAATCAGGGTTAAGTGACTTGTCCAGGGTCTCACAGCTAGTAAGACAGTCTAGCTAGTAATCTAATCTGAGGCCAGATTTGAATTCATGAGGATGAGTCTTCCTGAATCAAAACCTGACACTTCCTCCTTTGAACCACCTAACTGTCCACCCAAGGATAACAACAATGGAAATGGAAAGAAAAGCCATAAAACAATCAAAAGTGAAAATTATAAAGAACAAACTCAGGTCAAAAGAAGTATGAGAAGTTATCTCCAATAACTCCTTTGTAGAGATGGAGGTTGGGGAGGTCTACAGGCATGGAACATTGTATGTAGTGTGTTTGTTCCCCCCATGCACTGACTGGTTTTGCAGAATTTTCGTTTCTTTTTTATTTAAAAAAATTCTTTGTTATAAGGGATAGCTTATTGAGAATAAGGAATATGAAGGATATAGAGAGACCAAAAAGACCAAAAAACCCAAATTCATCTGAATGAAGGGGCTCTACTTTAGGGTGCAACATTGAAGGTACATGGGATTTGGGCATTGCCACACTATAAGGGGGGTGAAAAAGCTGCCACCAAAATGTGAGCTGATCTACCCTCCCTCACCCCACCTACAGAGCCAGGGTCAGAGCCAGTGAGCACCAGAATCAGTGAGTGAGCAAGGGGGCACCTCTAGAGTGAGTGAGGGGAACCTCTAGATCCTTGGAAGCTGACAAAGACCACCAAAGACCTATCCCTGAGAGCAGCTACACCTGAAACTGCAGCAGGATGAAGAGTACAGGCGGTGGGTGCTTCCGGGAAGATAGCACAGAGAAGGGCAGTGAACAGCAGAAGCTGTGGAGATTCAAGAGCTTGCCTCAGGCAAAATCTTTGCTCCTTAACTCTATACACAGAGAGCCTGCCCATCTCACTCAGATCTCTGACTAAGGGGAAGAAAAACCACAACAGTGATGGCAAATAGTGCCCAGGAACAACAACTTCCCTCCAGCAAGAAAAACAAGAAGAAGGGACTGACCCTGGAAAATTTTTACAGAGGAAAAACCCAGGCTACAGAGGAAATAGAAGAGGAAATTCAAATAAATGCACCAAAACCTTCAAAAAATGGAAATTGTCCATAAGCTCTTGAAGAATTTAAATTGGAGCTCATCAAAAAGATGGAAGCCTTTTGGCAAGAAAAGTGGTAAATAGTTCAAAGAGAATATAACAGTTTAAGGGACAAGAACTCCCAATTGGAGAAACAGCTGGAAGCCATGAAAAAGCAGGATAGGCCAAACTGAAAAGGAAATTCAAAAGATTATAGCAGAAAATCAAAAGATTAAAGCAGAAAACCAAAAGATTATAACAGAAAACCAGGCCTTAAGGACCAGAATTGGGCAACTGGAAACCAATGATCTTGCAAAACAGCAAGAATTAATAAAGCAAAGTCAAAGGACTGACAAAATAGAAGAAAATATAAAATAGCTCACTGAAAAGATGACAGATCAGGAAAACAGAGGAAGGAGAGATGATTTGAGAATCATTGGTCCATCTGAAAACCCAGAAATTAACAGAAATCTTGACATCATACTACAAGAAATTATCCAAGAAAACTCCCCTGATGTTCTCGAAAAAGGGGGCAAAATAGACATTGAAAGAGTTCATAGAACACCCTCTACACTAAATACTCAAAAGATAATTCCCAGGAATGTAATTGCCAAATTCAAGAGCTTCCAAGCTAAGGAGAAAAGTTTACAAGAAGCCAAAAAGAGACAATTCAGATATCAAGGAGCATCAATCAGGATTATACAAGATCTGGCAGCTTCCACACTAAAGGACTGCAAGGATTGGAATATGATATTCAGAAAGGCAGGAGAATTGGGTCTTCAACCAAGGATAACCTATCCATCAAAACTGACTGTATACTTCCAGTGGAAAGTATGGGCATTCAACAAAATAGAAGATTTCCAAGCATTTGTAAAGAAAAGACCAGAACTAACTGGAAAGTTTGATATCTGAACACAAAGATCAAGAGAAACATGAAAAGGTAAATAAGAAAGAGGGAAAAGGGGAAAATGTTTTTTATTCAAACTTTCTTTTTTAAGAACTACAATAAGATCAAATTATTTATATGAATATGTGGGGGAAATGTTATTTGTAACTCTCAAAAAGCATATTCACTATTATAGTAATTAGAAGAATCATTCACTGAAAGAGATTAGGGTAATAAGTGCTATAAGATGATATGCAAAAAAAAAGAAAAAAGGGAGGGGGGAATTGAAGATGGCACCAAGAGATACTTGAAGAAATAAAATAAATAGGATAATCTTTATCACACAAAGATATCTATGGGAAGGGGAGGGGAAAATACTCTTATAAGAAGGAGAGGAAGAGAGTGCTAATAGGTAATACTTAAACCTTTCTCTCAGTGAAATCAGTTCTGAGAGGGAAGAGCTTCTGGATCCATTGGGGTCTTGAATTCTATCTTATCCTACAGGGAAAGTGAGAAGGGAAAACTAAGGGGGGGGTAGGGAATAGGGAGTACAAAAAGGGAGGGAATGAGGGGGGGACTTAATAGACCCTAAAAAATAAGAAGGGAACAAAAATGGAAGAGCCAGAAAGGGAAGCATATTAAGGGAGGGGATTAGGGGGATTGACTAAAAGCAAACCACTGATTTAAAAGGATATAGGAAAAGAAGAAAGGACAGAACTAGGAGAGGATATCAAAATTCTGGGGAATACACAAGTGACAATCATAACTTTGAATGTGAATGATATGAACTCACCCATAAAATGAAAACAAATAGGAGAGTGGATTAGAATCCAAAATCCTACTATATATTGTCTACAAGAAACACATCTGAGGCAGGTAGACACTCAAAAGGTTAGAATTAAAGATTGGAGCAAAACCTATTGGGCCTCAACTGATAGAAAGAAGGCAGGAGTTGCAATCATGATATCTGACAAAGCCAAAGTAAAAATAGATCTGATTAAAAGGGATAGGGAAGGTAAATACATGCTGCTAAAAGGGAGTATAGACAGTGAGGAAATATCAGTAATCAACATGTATGCACCAAATGGTATAGCATCCAAATTTCTAAAGGAGAAACTAGTGGAATAAAGGAGGAGATAGATAGTAAAACTATACTAGTGGGAGACCTGAACCTACCACTATCAAATTTAGATAAATCAAATAAAAAAATAAATAAGAAAGAGGTAAAAGATGTGAATGAAATCTTGGAAAAATTAGAGTTAATAGATATATGGAGAAAAATAAATAGGGACAAAAAGGAATACACCTTCTTTTCATCAGTACATGGTACATTCACAAAGATTGAGCATGTACTAGGTCATAAAAACATGGCAAATAAATGCAAAAAAACAGAAATAACAAATGCAACCTTTTCAGACCACAAGGCAATAAAAATAATGATCAGTAAGGGTTAATGATGAGCCAAATAAAAAATTAATTGGAAATTAAATAATATGATTCTCCAAAATCGGAGAACAAATCATAGAAACAATTAATAATTTCATTAAAGAAAATGACAGTGATGAGACATCCTTTCAAACTCTGTGGGATACAGCCAAAGCAGTACTCAGGGGAAAATTTATATCTTGAGTTCATATATTAAAAAATTAGGGAGGGCAGAGGTCAATGACTTGGACATGCAAATCAAAAACCTTGAAAGCAAACAAATTAAAAATCCCCAGAAGAAAGCTAAATTAGAGATCCTAAAAATTAAGGGAGAAATTAATAAAATCAAAAGTGAAAGAACTATTGAACTAATAAATAAGACTAGAAGCTGGTAATTTGAAAAAACAAAAAAAATAGACAAAGTACTGGCCAATCTAATAAAAAAAAGGAAAGAAGAAAACCAAATTAACAGTATCATAGATGAAAAGGGAGACCTCACCTCCAATGAAGAGGAAATTAAAGCAATCATTAAAAAACTATTTTGCCCAATTATATGGCAATAAGTATGCCAATCTAGGTGATATGGATGAATATTTACAAAAATATAAATTGCCTAGATTAACAGAAGAAGAAATAGAATTCTTAAATAATCCCATATCAGAAAAAGAAATTGAACAAGCCATCAAAGAACTCCCTAAGAAAAAATCCCCAGGGCCTGATGGATACACAAGTGAATTCTATCAAACATTCAAAGAACAGCTAGTCCTGATACTATACAAACTATTTGACATAATAAGCAAATTCCTTTTATGACACAAACATGGTACTGATTCCAAAACTAGGCAGGTCAAAAACAGAGAAAGAAAACTATAAACTGATCTCCTTAGTGAACATAGATGCACAAATCTTAAATAGGATACTAGCAAAAAGACTCCAGGAAGTCATCATGAGGGTTATTCACTATGATCAGATGGGATTTATACCAGGAATGTAAAGATGGTTCAATATTAGGAAAACCATCCACATAATTGACCATATTAACAAGAAAACCAACAAAAATCACATGATTATCTCAATAGATGCAGAAAAAGCCTTTGACAAAATACACCACTCATTCCTATTGAAAACAGTAGAAAGTATAGGAATAGAAGGGTCTTTCCTAAAAATAATAAACAGTATTTATCTAAAACCATCAGCCAACATCATCTGCAATGGGGATAAACTAGATGCATGCCCAATAAGATCAGGAGTGAAACAAGGATGCCCATTATCACCCCTATTGTTTAACATTATACTAGAAACACTAGCAGTAGCAATTAGAGAAAAAAAAAGAAATTGAAGGTATTAAAATTGGCAATGAGTAGACCAAGCAATCACTCTTTGCAGATGATATGATGGTCTACTTAAAGAATCCTAGAGAATCAACTAAAAAGCTAATGGAAATAATCAACAACTTTAGCAAAGTTTCAGGATATAAAATAAACCTGCAACATCTCACCAGCAAGAATTCAAAAGAGAAATGTTATTTAAAATCACTCTATACAATATAAAATACTTAGGAATCTATCTGCTGAGACAAACACAGGAACTATATGAAGACCACTACAAAACACTTTCCACACAATTAAAACTAGATCTAAACAATTGGAAAAACATTAACTGTTCATGTGTAAGATGAGCTAACATAATAAAAGTGACCATCCTACCCAAACTTATTTACTCATTTAGTGCCATACCCAGTGAATTACCAAAAAACCTTTTTTACTAAATTAGAAAAAAAACATAAAGTTCATTTGGAAGAACAAAAGATCAAAGATATCCAGGGAAATAATGAAAAAAAAATGCAAAGGGAGGTGGCCTTACAGTACCAGATCTCAAACTATACTATAAAGCAGTGGTCATCAAAACAATATGGTACTGGCTAAGAGACAGAAAGGAGGATCAGTGGAATAGACTTGGGGTAACTGACCTCAGCAAGACAGTCTATGACAAGCCCAAAGATCCCAGCTTTTGGGACAAAAATCCACTATTTGATAAAAACTGCTGGGAAAATTAGAAGACAGTGTGGGAGAGATTAGGTTTGGATCAACACCTCACATCCTACACCAAGATAAACTCAGAATGGGTGATTCTAAAGAACATAAAGAAGGATACTATAATTAAATTATGTGAACACAGAATAGTTTACATGTCAGACCTTTGGGAAAGGAAAGATTTTAAAACCAAGCAAGGCATAGAAAAAGTCACAAAATGTAAAACAAATAATTTTGATTACACAAAGCCAATATAAACAAAATTAGAAGGGAAGTAACAAATTGGGAAACAATCTTCATTACAAAAACCTCTGACAAAGGTCTAATTACTCAAATTTACAAAGAGTTAAATCAATTGTACAAAAAATCAAGCCATTCTCCAATTGATAAATGGGCAGGGGACATGAATAGGCAATTTTCACACAAAGAAATCAGAACTATTAATAAGCACATGAAAAGTGTTTTAAATCTCTTATAATCAGAGAGATGCAAATCAAAACAACTCTGAGGTATCACCTCACACCTTGCAGATTGGCTAACATGACAACAACAGAAAGTAAAGAATGCTGGAAGAGATGTGGCAAAGTTGGGACATAAATTCATTGCTGGTGGAGTTGTGAATTGATCCAACCATTCTGGAGGGCAATTTGGAACTATTCCCAAAGGGCACTAAAAGACTGCCTGCCCTTTGACCCAGCCATAGCACTGCTGGGTTTGTACCCCCAAAGAGATAATAAGGAAAAATAAATGTACAAGAATATTCATAGTTGCGCTCTTTGTGGTGGCAAAAAATTGGAAAATGAGGAGATGCCCTTCAATTGGGGAATGACTGAACAAATTGGGGTATCTGTTGGTAATGGAATACTATTGTGCTCAAAGGAATAATGAACTGGAGGAATTCCATGTGAACTGGAATGACCTCCAGGAACTGATGCAGAGCAAAAGGAGCAGAACCAGAAGAACATTGTGCACAGAGACTGATACACTGTGGTACAATCGAATGTAATGGAATTTTCCATTAGTAGCATAGCAATGATCATCAACAACATGTAGGGATCTGTGAGAAAGAACACTATCCACATTCAGAGGAAAAACCATGGGAGTAGAAACAGAAGAAAAACAACTTCTTGATTACATGGGTCAAGGGGAATATAATTGGGGATGTAAACTCTAACAATCATCCTAATGCAAACATCGACTTAGTTTGAAGGGTCTATGATCTGATCTGATCAATGATCTAATCCTTCCTCTCATAAGGACTCCTTCATGCCTTTTCATCTTGTGTGATTATTGCTTAGATCCTTCAATCTACTGATAGATCAGCCAACAAACATTTATTAAGCACCTACTCTGTGCCAGTCACTGTGTGCTAGGAATACAAATACAGTCTCTACCCTTAAGGAACTTAAAGTCTAGTAGGGAAGAAAACAAACACATTTAAAATATATATTCAGAAGAAATACAAACTGTATAAATATGAATATATATGAGTAGTTTAAATAAAAAGTAGTTTCAGAGGGAGGGCACTAGCAGGTGGGGAGTTCAGGAAAGGCTTCAAGTAGAAGATGGTGGTGTTTTCAAGTAAGAAAAGAATTTTATGAGGCAGAGGGAAGGAGGGGGTGTATACCAGGCATGGCCAGTGGAAAGGAACAGATATGAGAGTGGGAATGTCATCTGTAAGGAGCAGAATGAAGGACAATTTGTCTTGGTCACCAAGTGCAGGAGAGGGAGTAATGTCCAGTGAATCTGGAAAGGTAGACTAGAGTCAGGTTGTGAAGTGCTTTAAGTCCTAAAAAGAGCAGTTTATATTTTATTCTCCAGGAAATATGAAGTCACTAGGTTGATTGCCTAAAGTAGTCATATGGTTAGACTTGTACTTAAGGAAAATTACTTTAGCAATAGTGTGTACAACAAACATTAGATTGGTGAGAAACTTGAGGTAGAGAGATCAATCTAGGTAAGATGTGATTGCTGAACTAAAGTGATAATTTTCTAAATACAGAGAAGAGACCAAATGTGAGTGATATTGTGGAGATAGAAATGGTATGATTGGGAGACTGACTTGATATGTGAGATAAGAGAGAGTCGGAAGCAGAAGATAAGACCAATGTTTGAACCTGGAAGACTGGAAGGATGGTGGTATCTTCTACAGAAATAGAATCTAAAGGGGGCAGCTGGGTGTCTCAGCAGATTGAGAGCCAGACCTAGAGACGAGAGGTCCTAGGTTCAAGTCTGACATCAGACACTTCCCAGCTGTGTGACCCTGGTCAAGTCACTTAACCCCCACTGCCTAGCCCTTACCACTCTTCTGCCTTAGAACCAATACACAGTATTGATTTTAAGACGGAAGGTAAGGGTTAAAGAAGATCAGTTCAGGAAATCCAGTTTTAAATATTTGATAGGTGATTGGTGATGTGCATATGAAGTCATAGTAGAGAGTGGGGGTAGATATATAGATATGTAAGTCATCTGCATTAGAGATGTTGTTTAAACCAAAAGGAACTGATGGGGTTATAAAGAAATTGTAGAGATAACATTCTTAACTTTTAGTGTGTGTCACTAAACTAGACTCCCTAGTTAGAGTCTAGTTACGCCTTTAGACCTTTTCTCAGGATAATGCATAAAGTAAAATTAAAAGGATTACAAAGAAAACTAATTATAATAAAAATTAATTTATCCCATCAAAGTTCATGGATCCCCATTGATCCCAGGTTAAGAGCCAGTGTTGTCAAGGGAGAATAGAAGGGTGTCTGCACAACACCTACTATTAGGATTCATGTGGATTATGAACCAGTAAAGAAAATGGAGAAGGATTAGTCAGTCAGGTAAGAAGAGAACCAGGAAAGACTGGTTTTGCAAAAACCTAGAGAGGGGAAAGTATACTTGGAGAAGATGTCAGCAATGTCAAATTCCAGAAGATAGTTTGAAGACTGAGAAATGCCCATCAGATTTGGCAGTTAAGAGTTTGTTAGTAATTTTGGTAAGAGCAGTTTCCAATTTTAGTTGAATTAATGTGTAAGAAGTCAGATTGCAAGGGTTATAAAGTGAATGAGGAGAGGAAATGGAGGCAGTGACTATAGATAGCATTTTTGAGGAATTTGGCTGATGAAGGGAGGGGAGATATAGGATATCTTGGTAGGATAGGATTCAAGGATAGCTTGAAGCCTCATAAAAGCTTTTAAAGGATGGGTCAGATTTGGGCATTTTTGAAGGCAGCAAGAAAGGAACTAATAGATAGGAATGACTGAAGCATCAGTACAGAAGGGAGGAGAGTGATGGGGATGGGATCAAGGGCAAATGGTTTGAGGTTGGCCTTGGTAAGGAGTAAGACAATTACTTTGTCCAAAAAGAGGAAAGGAGACAAAGAGAGGGAGATGAAGTCAGGGAATTTTGAGATAAAGAGAGAAGAGGTAGCTTGCAACAAATGCCCTTAACTTTTCTCAGCAAAGTAAGAGGTTAAGTTCTTCCATAAATCCTTCACTGAAGATCTAATTCAGTATTTAACCCACTGCATAGTTGCCTCTGGGTTTTTAAAGTAAATGAAACCCAATGGTGGACTGCCTACAATCTCTCACTCTCATGATATGGCTGGTTCAACTTCTTGGGTTGTATATATGCTCCTTTTATACATTTTTCAATTAGGTGGTATAGTAGACTGAGTGATACACTTGCAGTTAGGCAGACACATGTTCAAAGACTGCCTCAGACACCTCTTGGCAGTGTGATTTTTCTGTCTCACTTTTCTCATCTGTAAAAATGAAAGTTTGGGACTTAATAGCCTCTAAAATCCTGCCTAGCTTATCACTTGAGGAACAGAAGTCCATCCATATTAGATTTAAGGTAAGGATAGAGACTGAACCTGTGATTTGTTTTAAAGTTTTATTCTCTAGCTTTGTTTTTACATTGCAGATATTTACAGATCTTTCTCCACTTTCTGAGTGGTCTCATAATAAGATTAAGCAGTTTAAGAAAACTAATGATGCAGTGATCTCATCTGTAATTGTATACATTTCATATCTCTAGCACCTTCTCTCTACTTTAAAAAAATTTGCAGAAATCTATTTTCTCTCCCCCCTATTCTCTGTCCTTTCTGGGGAAAAAAGCAGACAAATATAGTCAAACAAAAAATTCCCTCTTTGGTTTTGTGTGTGTGTAACCCATATTATATATTTGCATATGTAATATATAGACATAAGTGTACATAAATATCTTTCTCACTCTCTTCTCTCTCCTCTCTCCCTCTTTCTCTGTGTTTCTATTTCCCTTCTCTCTCCCTTTCTCTCTCTCTCAATCCTTAAATCCACCATCTCTCTATAATAGATAGTAAGTTTCATCATGCATTTTCTAGAATCATGAATAATCACTGAATTTATCATAGTTCTTATGGTTTTTAAAGTTATTTATTTTATTATAGAGTTTTTGTTATTCCATGGATTGTTCTCCTGATCTGTGGTTTCATTGCTGTAGGGAGCTCCTAAATAAACTTGAAAAAAGATACAGGTCATCACCTTCTCTGCAATTTATAGTTTTAGAGAATTGCTTAGGGTGTTTGTCAAAGCCTTGTTCAAAGTTACACAGCTAGTAGTTTAGTCCAGTTTTGAACTTCTTGAGTTTGTGATATCTTCAGGATAGCTAGCTAGTAGTAGTATGCTAGTGGTGGGACTTGATTGGACTGAAGTTTTCCTGACTGAGGCCAGCTCTTTATCTCCTAGCCTTGAAATCTTGAAGAAAATCTGGAGCCACGACTCAAGCTGAAGAAGGGGAAAAGGCTCAATCTGAAGGAGGAAAAGTATTGAAAAGAAATTTCCTGAAGGAAACAATTTCAGGTAGTTGATAGTTGGTGAAGCAAGGTAAGTGAGAAAGTGTCCTATTATAGACCTAAAAAAGGCACCTCAGAGGCCAATCACTTTCTGGTCCTTCACTTCCCCGATAAGGAAATGGAGGTCCAGAGATGGTGAAATGCCTTGCATATGGTCCATAGGTAATAAATATCAGAAGTGGAATTTTAGTTAACATCCTCTGACTTCAACAACTAGGGGTATTTCTACTGTATAACTTCCAGAAAACAAAAGGGTAGCTTTATGAGAAAAGAGAAAGAAAGCTAGGTGTGGCCATCAAGTAGTGGAGATAAAAAGAAAGAAAAGCCTCTTTGGGTGTGGGTTTCCAGTTGTTTAGAGGTGATAAAAGGGTTTAAAGGGTCAAGAGGTGATAAGAAGGTGTCAAGGTTTTAAGAGATGTCTAGGAAATGAGTTGTAAACATCTATAAGCAATATGGAAAGCCATTCAGAGCATCTCAAGCTGTAGAGAATTCAGGGGGAATTTTTTCATTGTCTTTGCATTGTCTGTGATGATTAGGTTTCCATTACAGCTAAGTGACTACTGACTTGGGGTCAATATTCAGTCATCTCTCCCCCTAGAGGAGAAGGTAAAGAGGCTTGAGGAGTACCTCTCCATATTCCAGGTTATTAAGGACAATGAAATGTTCTTTAAAAATACATATAGGTGCATATACATAGAATCAGGGCTTTCATTTTGACCAAAAAAAAAAGAAAGAAAGAAAGAAAGAAAAGGAGAAGTGGCAGAGAAAACTTGACATGGATCAAGAGGTTGGAGAGTAGGAACATATTACAAAAAGGAGCAATGGAAGAAAGACCTTTGGACAATTGAAGCAAAAAAATATTTTTTTGAGACTACTCACCATTCTCTAAGAAATGGTACAATAGATTCAATAGTGAGTGATCACTGAGAAAAGATCAGAAGAGGCTAGTAGAGGTGATTCATGACTCCCTGCTAGGGATAAAGTCAGCTCTTTTGTCAGAATGGCCTTGGACAATTCACTTATGGACTTCAGTTTCCTTATCTGTAAAAGAAGGGTGTTTGACCAAATGACCTCTAATGCTCCCTTCACTACTTCATCTATTATCTTATGATAATAGGAACTAGAGTTCCTAGCACGAGAAAGTAAGTTTAATTTCATAGATATCCCTGAGGCTTGTAGTTATAACCAAACTATGGCTCTGAATAGGTATACTTTATTAATAAGAAAGAGGCTAGAAAGAGGATATTGCATATTAAAGAGATACACATGATAAAGAGTTTTTGGGTGACTATCAATGTTAAGTCAACAATGAACAAATGTTTATTATTAAGCATTTTACTATGTGCCAAATATAATGCAGATGAGGAAACTGAGGTCCCTAACTTGTCCAAAGTCATAAGTGCCTTAAGAGAGGTATATAAAAATAGTATATATATATATAATACATAAAATATATATAATATATGTATAATAATAGCCCTGGAGTTCATATTCCACTTCTGATCTGACTGTGTGAACTTGTAAAAGACTCTCCCCCACTGAGCCACCAATTTCTCATTTATAAAATGGGGATAATAATACCTGTAGTGCTTACTTAACAGAGTTATTGTAAAGATCAAATAAAATGATGTATAGAGAGAGCTTGCTGATTTGGATGTGGCACTGGAGTTTCTGCTCTGCCTTTGTCAATGGCACTGCATTTGTGGGACCAATTCCACTATTCATGGGATGAAGACAGCACTGGTGGGGAGGCAATCCTCATCATCCTCATCATGTTCTCTAACTACAGTGAGTGTGTGTGTGCTTGTGCATGCACATGTGCATATGTGTGTGTGTGTGTGCATGAGAAAAGATAAAACCATGATAAAAGCCATTGGGATGCATGGCGGTATGGCTAACTGGAGAAGGAGAAGCTAGACAAGAGGAAGGTGGGTAAATGATGACAGAGGAAGAAGATTCCTGCTGACTGAAGTCACTTTGGCCTTAGCTTGCAGATTCTGACCAGGAGTGCAAACTGGAGTAGGCAGCCAAAGGTCATTTCTGAGACCCATGCCCACCAATCTGTAAAAAGAAAATTACTAAATTCTGATCAAAGACTCCAGGGATCTTCTGCTTCTTGGATTAAATGCATTGTATCCTAAGCATTGGTTTCCAACTTTCCTAGAGAGTGATATGCATGACTGAGAAATTTCCATCTTTCCTCCATCTTGAGAGAATGACAGGTTTATTCAGAGGTGCTGATTGCCTAGTTTTCAGAGACAGTGTAATACAGTGGGAAGCAAGCTAAAAGACCTTGGTTCAAATCCCAGTTCTGCCATTTATGACTTGTATGGCCTTAGCTGAGCAAGTCAACTCACCTCTGAGTCCCATTTTCCTCATCTGTAAGATGGAGGGATGTGGTTGAACTCTGTTCCTATGAATTTCAATTTCTTTTAGTTCTAAATCTATGATTCTCTGATTTTTTTTCCTGTGGCAGAGAAGTGGTCTGGGAAGAGGATAGATTTTCTTCCACATGAACTTCTAGTCAAAGGAATAAATGGGAAGTTGATAGATCATTTCAATAAGGTTTATATCCTTCAGTCAGGGACCAGTCCATGTGTTCTATAGAAAAGGGGCAGAACAAGCCTAGCTCCATGGCAGGTGCCTTAAGCCAAGATAACTAGTTTTTGCACATGCCTAGATCACCAAAGATGGAAGGTTATCTAAACAATGTCATATACACATCACTCTATGTGTCCACATCACAACATAAACTATACACATGTAGCATTATGACTCAAAAGGTAGATGCACCTGCTTTGTCATGATGCACCACATCTATGACATGACACATGAGCAACCACACAGTGTATCATGCTGTGTCACACATGGCAAACCATGTCATGCCATGCTATATTACACATGTGTTGTCATATCCTCCATATCAGCTATGTCATGCCAAGTTTAAAACTGGACTTTTTAAAAAAGGACATGGATACTTTGGATGGCTCATCATCTAGGTGCTCAGGGAAATTGGAAGATTTAGTTCTCTTTATCCATTTTTTTCCTGTGGTATTTACAAAGTTAATCCTAATTTTCATTTTCATTTTTTAAACTAAGAAGTAGAGCATTTATTTTCAGTTACCACTGAATTCTTTTAAGACTGTTGTTCTTTGCATATGGTAACTAAAATAGGGTTAAAAAGCCCACAGATGGAGAGCTTTTGCTTATTTAAAAAAAGGAACATAATTTTAAAATAATGACCAGTGAATCATCTCACTGTCAACAAGTCATTTCTTACATCTTTAAATTTCTATCATAGAGCAAAAACTCCTCCCTCTCATTTGTTCTTCTTTTCTATTGTGATCACTCCTAACCTTCATATAAAGGGCTAAGTAAAGCTTTGGGCAATGGTACGTTAATATACATATTTTTTATATTCAGATATCCCTGCTGCAGTTTGGAAGAGACTGAGCCCTGCTCAGATATGCAAGTGGAGAACACTGGAACTCCTTTCAGAGAGAGAGAAAAACAGATGAGACTATGGCTGGGGATGGTTCCCATTATCCCCAAAGTCCTAGTTGTAAATGATTAGAAAACCAGAATTTCCAATCTGCGAATGTTTATGGACATTTTGAACAGTTGTGAACCTTGGGGTTTAAAAATTAAATTCTGTAACATCAACTGACTGGTGTCACCTCTTTTCCCCTCTCTTTCTAGCTGCCCTTGAGTCATTTATCAGCTTGATGGTTCAGTGTCCATAGAAAGAGTTAAATGAATGGGAAAGGCATGACCAAGTGAAGTTGAGGTGTTGATTACACAACTTTAAATGAATGGCGCTGTGAAATGCAAGCCTTGAAAAGGTCATGATGACCACTAGAATTGCAGTTAAATTTACTTTACTTCTTTAATTTAAAATTTAAATTACTTTAAAGAGGAATCTCTTGAGGAAGCAGCAAAGACAGAGACACACATCCTAAATAATCAGATAGAAGAGTTTGGAAGGAGCTGCTGTGAAGTGGACGTGGTGGTCAGAATGCTGTTCATTTGCTGCTGTTAAAGAGAAAAGTCATCCGTTGAGAAAAGGAAATGAAAGAATTAGAGATCAGCCAGAAGAGAGAAGGATCTTAGAATTCAAGAGCTTATGTGACATGCCTACTTCCCAGCATGGAAATATACATAGTAATATGGCAAAACTTCCAATAACTTGCTTAAGAAAAGACTATTCCCAAAGGGCTATAAAATTGTGCATACCCTTTGATCCAATAATACCACTAATAGGTCTATATCCTAAATAGATAAAAAAAGGGATAAGGCCCTATTTGTGCAAGTATCTTTAGAGTAGTTTTTTTTTTTTTTGTGGTGGCAAAGAATTGGAAATTGAGATGTCCATCAATCGAGGACAAATTTTGAACAAATTTTGGTATGTGATTGTGATGAAATACTCTATAAGAAATTACGAGCAGGATGATTTCCAAAGGGGAAAAAAACTTGAAAGGCATACATGAAAAGATGCAGAGTGAAGCAAGTAGAACCAGAATATTATATACAGTAAAAGCAATATTGTATGATGATCAACTGTGACAGACTTAGCTAGTTTTAGCAATACAATGATCCAAGACAATTCTGAAGGACTTATGACAAAGAATGCTATCCATTCCCAGAGAA
Source organism: Monodelphis domestica (assembly GCF_027887165.1). NCBI lineage: Eukaryota > Metazoa > Chordata > Mammalia > Didelphimorphia > Didelphidae > Monodelphis > Monodelphis domestica. Next base: position 604,687,689 of record NC_077227.1, read on the forward strand.
GGAACTTATGGATTCTGAATGCATATTGAAGCATTCTATTTTTCATTTTATTGTATTTGTGTTTTGGTTTTATGTGAGTCTTCTCTCACAGCAATGACCAATATGGAAATACATTTTGCATGATCATACATGCATTACCTAGGTCAAACTACTCTCTCAGAGAGGGGATAGGAAAGGGAGAGAAGGAAAAAATAATAATTTTGGAAAACATATGTTGAAAATGTTATTACATGTAATTTGGAAAATGAAATATTTTTTTAAAGAGCAGCTATAAATATTTTTGTACAAGTAGTTCCTTTCCTTTTATTTTTTTTAATCTCTTTGGGATACAGAACTAGTAGTGGTATTGCTGGATCAAAGGGTATGCAGAGTTTTAAGACCCTTTGGGCTTGATTCCAAATTACTCTCTAGGATGGTTGTATCAATTTACAGTTTCTCCAACAGTGTATTGGTGTCCAATTTTTTCACATCCCTTCCAACATTTATCATTTTCCTTTTTTGTTATGTTAGACTATCAAATAGGTGTGAGGTGGGACCTCAGAGTTTTAATTTGCATTTCTCTAATTATTAGTGATCTGGAGCATTTTTTCATACAAATAAAGATAATTACAATTTCTTAATTTGAGATCTGCTGGTTCATATCCTTTGACCATTTGTCAATTGGGAATGCTTTGTATTCTTATAAATTTGACAAAGTTCTCTATACATTTGTGAAGTAAAGCCTTTGTCAGAGATGCTTGTTATAATCCCCCCACCCAGTTTGTTTTTTTTCCTCCTAATATTAGTTACATTGGTTTTGTTTGTGCAAAACCTTTATCTATTTTATACATTGTAATGTTCCCTATATCTTGTTTGGACCTAAGTTCTTCCTGTTGTGCATAGATCTCATGGGTAAACTATTGTTTATAGTATCCCCTTTATTTCTAAATCATGTACCCATTTTGACTTTATCTTGGCATGAGGTGTTGGTCTATGCCTAGTTTCTGCAATACTTTCTTCTGGTTTTCCCAGTAGTTTTTGTTGAATATTAAGTTCTTTTTTCTAAAAGCTTGGATCTTTGGGTTTATCAAACACTAGGCTACTGTGGTCATTTACTACTGCATGTTGAATGCCTAATCTATTCCATTGATCCTCTAGCCTATTTCTTAGCCAATACCAGATTGTTTTGATGGTTCTGTGTATTCTTGATTCAATGACCTCATGTTCAAAGTTCCATAGTGGTTAGCAAAGTCTGGACTAGAAACCAATTCTCCTGCTTCCTCATCCAGGTTTATTTTTACTTTTTCAAGATGACATTACAGAAATGAAATGAGAGTTGATTTGTTTAATCTGAATTGACTAATAGCCTTACTATAAAACTGATCTTGGAATGAACGATTAATGGGTATCTCTTGCCATGACAGTTACAATAATCACTAGTTAATGGTGATAGAAAAATCTATGCTGACTTTCTCTTATTCCTTTGAAAAAATTGGGGGAAAGGGTGGCTCCTGGGTAAAGAACACTATGTATGATGACACTTTCCCCCCCCAGTGTATTAGTTGCTTTTGTTGAACATTATCTTCTTTTTCATTTAAAAAAATTCATTTTTATAAAGGAAAACTCTCTGGGGGTGAGGAGAGGGAGAGCTACAGGGAGAAATCTAGGCAATGAAAAACGAAAGATATTATTAATAAAAATCTATTTTAAAAAATCCATCTGTACTGCCTCCACTTTCTCTTTTTTCACCCACTCTTCTACCCTTTGAAGTCTGGCTTCTGACCTCATCACTTAACTGAAACTGTTCTCTCTAAAGTCACCAATATCTCTTAATTGCCAAATCTGCTATCTTTTCTCAGTCTTTTTCCTTTTTAACCTATCTGCATTTGACACTGTTGACCAATTTCTCCTCCTGGAAACTCTCTCATCTCTTGACTTTGGTAACATTCTATGTCATCTTTTACCTTTCTGACAAATCCTTTTGTATTTCCTTTGCTGCCTCATCATTCACATCATATCCCTACACTATAGGTGTTCCCCTAAGTTCTATCCTGCCCTCTCTTCTCTCTATGTATTTATTATATATAATCATCAGCTCCCATGGGTTTAACTATCATCTCTATGCATATGATTCATGGATCTTCATCTGGACCCACTATTTCCTTTGATTTTAATTCCTGCATCATCAATTGCCTTTTGAGTATTTAAAAAAGAATTTCCTGGTAGGAGGTGCCACAAGGAAGTTAACAGACATACCTTTCGAGAAGCAATGATAGTATTGATTTAAATTTCATTTACTGTTCTCAGAATAAGAGTTAGATGGAGGTGGGATAAGGCAGGAGAGTATGTATTTAGGATTATGGCTGGTAGAAAAGGTCCTAAGATGCTTGGGTGGATGGAAGTGAATTGTAGTCTAGGCCCATCCAGTTATAGTTTGTTAGGTGAGTTTTACTCACATTGACTCATAAAACTCAAATAGGAGTGGGGAAATGTGTTTGACCAAAGGAAACAGCATTGTTTACCTATCTTCTCCTGATCTGTGCAATTTTTATATTCTACTTGATTTGAAATTCTCACCCTTTGAATTAATAATAGGGTAAGCATTATAAGTCATAGTGAAAACATACCTGTTTCCCAGTACTCTTATCAATAAGTTAGTATGGACTAACTGATTAGATTAGCTGTGAACTGGAGAGAGTGGAGTACTGGAAAATATCAAAAAGTAACAGAAGAAGGAATATGACAGTCACAAAGTATGGGGAGCTGTGATGAGTGGGTAGAAGAGTAGAAAAAACAGATTAGAGATTGAATGTCAGGTAACAGAATGATAGGCAGTGTTGGAAAAAGTTGGGGAGGCATTAGAAGTATGGAAACATTAAAAGTGAAGGAAAGGATTTTGGAGGAAGATTTTATTTTGTAGTTCTGTCTAGAGCAGTGATGGTGAACTTTTTAGAGGGACAGATGATGTGAGAAATGTCTTCAGGCATGCATGGAGAGGGGGAGGGGAGAAGCCCAACCTCACATCCCTCTGGTTTTCTAGTAACAAACTCTGGTGAACTCTGTACTGGAATGGCAACTTGTGTACCCACAGAGAGGGTTCTGAGAGCCCCTCTGGCACATGTGCCATAGGTTCGCCACCACAGGTCTATGGTAATTCTTGGTTTTTGAAAGATAGATATGTAAGGAAGATCAATAAAGAGGGGAAAGAGGAAGAATGGCATGGAGAAAGGGAAGGCGAAAGAAGAAAAAGAAAAGAAAAAGGGAGAAGATCAACAAAGTCATATGAAATAAATCAGGAATAATAGATTAAAGCCAATTTGGGAAGGATTTCATATGGCAAGAAAAGCATTTGCATTTTATCCAAAAGGCAATAGAGAGCCTTGTGGATGGAAAGGAGATGGATATGAAAAATGAGAAGGTAGAATCAACATGATTTGTCAGCTTATTCAATATGAGAAGTAATGTATACTGAAGGGTCAAGGATGACAATGAGTTTGGGTACCTGAGACTAAAAAGATGATAGTGCTTTTGATAGAAATAGGAAAATTAGGAAGAAGGTTAAGTTTTAGGGGAAAAGAGTTTTATTTTATATGTGTTATATTTGACATGCCTAGAGGGAATCTTGTTTGGGATGTCCAAAAGGCAGTTGCAAATGTAGGACTAGATTTCACGAGGGAGACTTGGACTTTATATATAGATGTAGGAATCATGTTCATAGAGATAATAATTGATGAAATCACTTAGGGATATAGTTATATAGGGAGAAGAGAGCACAATCAAAGCCTTGGGGGAAACTCATAGTTAGTGACCATGGCATGGATGAAGATTTGGCAAAGGATATAGAGAAGGAACAGTCAAATAGGGAAGAGAACCAGAAAAAAATGAGGAGAATATCCAGGAGGAGATGTGATAGACAATGCAAAAGCTAAAGAAAGGTCAAGATGGATGAAAATTAAGATAAAGCCATGATATTTGGTTATTTAAATATTACTGGTGTCTTTGGAAAGTAAGTTTCAGTTGAATAATGAGATCAGAAGCCAATCTGCAGATACAGTTTAGAATACAGTAAGAGGAGAGGAAGTGGAGATGTTTAGTGTAGATGGCTTTCTTAAGGAGTTTAGTTGGGAAAGAGAGGAGAGATATTGGAAAATACCTAGTGGAGATGGTTGAATCAAAGGATAGTTTTTAAAGATGGCACATCTGGAGGCAGCTAGCAGAGTAGTGGATAGAGTATTGTACCTGGAGTAAGAAAAGACCAAGTTCAAAACCGGCTTTAGACATTTACTGTGTGACCCTGAGCAAATCACTCAACCTATTTTGCTTTCATGACCTCAACTGTAAAATGAGGATGATAATAATACTTATCTCATGGTTGTTGTGGGGATCAAATTAGATAATAGTTGTAAAAGTGCTTAGCCCAGTGCCTGGCACATAATGGGCACTATATAAATGCTTATTTTCTTCTTCCCCAGTAGGGAAGGGGCCAGTGGAGAAAGAGAAATTGAAGGGGAGGGAATGCAATAATGATAGGATAAGGAGTCAAAGGATTCAAGAATAGAGGACAATATAGAGCAATGGTGTCAAATTCAATGAGAAATGGGGCCCTCAGAACCATATATAAAGAATCCTATAGGTTGTAATGTTATCTCTATTTTATCTCTATCTCAAATTTTGCAGTGTGATAAAGTAAAAAAGAAGCTCTGGTTTAGGAGCTAGGAGAACCAGGAACTTGTGATGGAGAACATTTTGGAGACCACGTTCTGTGCCCTGATCCCCAAGACCCTGTGCCATATTGTCCCTGTGCCATATTCTCCCCATCCCCCATTCCCTACTCCTCACCCTACCGAGATGGATAGAAGTGCTCCCATTGGGTTGCTGGGCAGAGGGGCAGGTGAAGTGAAAAAATGTCCTCAGAGCAGTAGGGGGAGAAGGGAGCTCCCCCTCTCAGTCCTTTTCCCTTTCTAATAATGAACTCTGGTGGGCTATGACTTGCATGCCCACAGAGAGAGCTTTGTGTGCCCTTTTTGGCACACATGCCGTAGATTTACCATCATGGTCCTAGGATATTAAAAAAAACTCCAACAACTAACCCTTTTGCTGAGCTTAGACAAATCTTTTTTGCTTTTCTGAGTCTGTTTCCTTATCATTCCAGGCATAGTGACTTTAGGAAGAGTTGGGATTGGTTCTTTTTTTTTTTCCAAACTCTTACCTTCTTTTAGTATCAATTCTAAGACAGAAGAGTGGCAAGAGCTAGCCAATTGGGATTAAATGATTTGCCTATGTCACATAGTTAGGAAGTGTTTGAGGTCATATTTGAACCCAAATCCTCTCAACTCCAGGCCTGGCTCTCTATCTACTCTGTTACCTAGCTGCACCTTGACCTTGGTTCTCATACAGTGGCTGTGATCATGATTGATTTATTTAATTTCTTAGCATTTAGGACACTCCCTGAGACTAGAAGCTGTAAATGAATCAATGGATCTGTGCTTATAAAGGAAGTTTCTACTTTTTCTAATTTCTTATTTTGGTGAAATCAAAGATCTGAATCTGTCCCAAACCCTTCCTTCTAAGAAGGGGTTGAATTAATATCCAAGTTCCCTTCTAGTTTCAGAGTTCTAAGATTCTTTAACAGATCTTCCCCGGGGGAAGTTTTCTTCCTCCTGCGATTTCACTGTTTGTAGGAACTAATATTTCCTCCAATTAAACTGCTCAACAAACTAGTTTTTCAAAGTATATCCATTTTTCAACATCTTTCTTGTTGATTGTTTTAATTCTAGGTTGGGGAAATATGAAACAAGTTGGGCATAAGAAAGTTTTTTTTTTCCCTCTCATTTTCCTCATATGCTTCTTTTTGTAACAAAATCTAAATGTTCCAAGCAGAATTCATTATATTTCCCCCCAAATCCATCCCCTTTCCACGCAACTATTTTCCTCTTTTAAAATCAAATTTTACTTAATATTCAGATGAACGTCTTCCTTCTCTCCTTCTAACCTCCCCTCACACTCTCACTGAGAAAGCAAGAAAAATAAAATGCCTTATTAGAACCACATAATCAAACAAAACCATATTGTTCCATATTGTTCAAACCATAAAAGTATATCAGTCTATATTGAGTCCATTATTGCTCTACAGAAATGGGCAGCATATTTCATTATGAGTACTATGGAATTATGTTTGGTCATTGTGGGGATCATAGTCTCCAGTCTTTCGAGGTTGTTTGTGTCAACCTTGAAAAACACAAAACCACTAAAGTAGTTAGAAAGAACAAATTGCCTCACACCCCACCTCCCATCCCAGACAGGGCAGGGAAGAAGTGCTCCCATTGTGCTCTTGGGTAGAGGGGCAGGTGATAAGTGCACGTGGAGAGAGGGAGGAGAGTGACCCAAGCGCTCCTTCCCCTCCAGCTATGTGCCATGCTGTGAGCTATGCTCCCCTCAAATCTAGTTCTTCTTCAACCACACCATGGAAATCACATTCACCATAGACTCAATAGGCTGCCATATGCACCACAACCTCATGTAGCATGTGAGTCTCCCCCTAACATCTTACCTCATACAGGGGAGAAAGGAAGTGCTCTCATTAGGAAGTACTCCCATTGGGCTACTGGGCAGGGGATGGGTGAAGTGAGCAAGAGTCCCTCTGGCTTTCTAGTAACAAACTCTGGCAGGTAACTGCAGGCATGCCCACAGAGAGGGCTCTTTTGTGCCCTTTTTGGCACATGTGCCATAGGCTTGCCACAACAGGTCTAAGCCAAGGGTCAGTCTGGGACTTCCCTTAAGGCAAGATTGCAAGGGCAAGGGGCAAACTTGGAGGTTCAATATACAACTTTTTAAAATTCAACTTTGCTAATCTAATGGTTATAGAATAGAAACATAGTATTCTTTAAATTTATATTTCTCTATTAGTGATTTTGAGTATTTTATAAAGCTATTGGTTGCTTGGATTTCTTCCTCTGAAAAACTGCTTGTTTATGTCTTAAACATTTATCAATATGGAAACGGTCCTTATCCTTATAAATTTCAACATTTCCTAAGAATCTTAGAAATAAGATTTACCAGAGAGACTTGCTGTAAAGATTCCTCACCCCCAACAATTACCCATTTCTCCCTATATTTTAGCTACATTGGTTTTGCTTGTACAAAAACTTTCAGATTTTCTGTAATCAGAATTGTATATTTTCTCTCCTTTGATCTTTATCGTATTTGACTATAAATTTTTTCTCTATTTATGTGAATTGCAATTTGAGCTAATCTTGGTATATGGTGTTGGTCTAACTCTAGGCATTGCCAAGCTACTTTACAGTTTTTTCACTTGTTTTTGTTGAAGTGAGTTCCTGTCCTAATAGTTGTGATCTCTGGATTTATCAAATACTAGGCTATTGTGCTGTTATTTTTGTATATGACGTAGTTAATCTGCCTCACTGATCAATCTCTCAATCAATCAATCTCTCTTTCTATTTCTTAATCAATACCAAATGGTTTTGATGATTATGGTTTTGTAGTGTAGTTTGAAATATGGTGCTGCTACACTCACTAATTTCCATTTTTTCTTTTTTATTGATTACTTTGAGGTTCTTTGAGATTCTTGTCCTTCTAGATGAATTTTGTAATTATTTTTTCTAGTACTATAAAGTATACAAACCCCTTAGTAATTTGTTCCGGCACTAAGTAAGTACATTTATTTAGGCAGTGTTATCACTTTTATTATTTTGGCTAGGCCTACCTTTGAGTAACTAATATTTATCCAATTATTTAGATGCTTTTGTTTATGTAAAGAATGTTTGTAGTTGTATTCATATGGCTGTATCTATCTTGGGAGATAAAATCCCAACTATTTTATACTTTCTGTAGCTTTTTAAAAAACCCTTATCTTCATATTGGTTCTAAGGCAGAAGAACAGTAAGGGCTAGGCCCTTCCTCTTCAACTGTCACTCAACTTCTTTTCAGTTCTTTCCTTCAGAATTCCAAATCTCCTGCCTCCATCCTAAGGGGTTAAGTGACTTGCCCAGGGCCACACAGCTAGGAAGTATCTGAGGTCAGATTTGAACCTAGAACCTCCCGTCTCTAGGCCTGACTCTCAATACACTGAGCTACCTAGCTGCCTCCATTTCTGTAGTTATTTTAAATGGTACTTCACTTAAAATCTTTTCCTTTTCATTCTTTTGATTTGCTTTAATAATTTTTCCTAAGTCTCATTAATTTATGAGCTTCTATGTGATCATGTCTAATTTTCAGAGATTGTTTTTCTCCTATAAGCTTTTGTACTTCTTATTCCAAACTCTTAATCTCCCCCCAATCTTTTTTTCACATCTCTCATTTCTTTCCCCACATTTTCCTTTCCAGTTGGTTGAAAAGTTAATTAAAAAACAAAACAAAACAAAACAAAACCCTTGCTCTGTCTCTTCTAGCAATTCTGGTCAGACTTGTGCCCGTCTTTTGTTTTTTTTTTTTTTTTTTTTGGAGATTTTGCTTGGAGATGTTTGTGAATCATTCTTCTTTTCTGGGTTTGTGTCTTGAGCAGCCCTGCCTCCATAACACCTCTTTATGGTGAGATTCTTTTTTATGTTTACTTATTCTTCAAACCTACTTCCTGACCTTAGACTTGATATTAGGGTGATCGTGTCCAGATTGATATCTGGACCCTTCTGAGGGGAATGTCTTAGTTGAGCATTTGTCCTCTCAGGACTTGTTTCTATTTTCCTGAGACACTGAGTGCTGTGTAATTCTAGGATCTCAGGGTCAACTCTGGCTGAGGACCTGCAGGCTTTCAACGGTTTCTAAAGTGGTGCACTCCAGGTCAAAGTCTGATCATGTCTATTTTGGTTTGGAATCTGCAAATTTTTCAGTCTGTGTAACATACCTTTTGTTTTGCCTCAGTTGGTAGATCCAGTAGATAGTCGCTGGATGCAGTCACTATTAGTCAGCTAAAAAGCTCTGGGATCCTGACCCTGATTATGCCCCTTTAGGTTTTAGACTGACCTTGAGGCTGGTGCAGAGACTGTGCTCTGCTCCTGGGGTCATAGCCACAGAGCTTACAATTACTACTGATCTTGTTCCTTGTTCAATATATAGCCTAGGGCACGAGACTGCTCCTTATCCTGGAATACCAACACAGGTGCAGGCCTTTTCTTCAGGATACACTGGATTTGTTATCTGGAAGTGGATAGTGAGTGACAGAGCTTTCAGCTGGCAATTCTTTTGACATCCTGGACAAGAGTACCGTGCCCTAGAATCATTCTACTTTTTCTCTGGCACAGTTCTTGGTCAGTAGAAGGGAGAGCTCTTTGTCAGACCTTGTCCTCAATGTCCACAGATCACTTTATCTCCCTTTGCTGATTCAAGCTAGAAAAATGACTCATGATTTTTTTTTTCTTGAATTTCCCAATCAGGACTTAGTCTGGTACCTATATACTAAATCTTTGTGGAGGAGGTGTAAGGGGAAAGCTCAACTGTTCTTTTCTACTGTGACATTTAGACTTTACTCATTTATTTCTCTGGAAGGTATACCCATCCTTCTAGTACCAAGTACTTTTCTTTGCCAAGAATAAGTCATCCTTTACTCTTTTTCTCTCTATCACCTTCATATCTAATCAGTTGTTAGATCTTCTTTCCCCTTCTTTTGGTCCTCTTCTCTTTCCTCACATAGATATTATCTTCATTCAAACCCTGATTTCCTCTCCCTGGAACAATAATAGATTCCTAATTCATTTTTCTGCAATAACCTGAGCTCCCAACTCAGTGGTTCATAGGAATATAAATCTAGGACTGACTGGGACCTCTAAAACATCTTGTCCAACCCTCTTACTTTACAAATGAGAAAACTGAGACCCAGGGAGGTTAAAACTGAAATCTGAGAGTCACTTAAGTGATATTAGAAGCAAGGTCCTTGTTTTCAGTTTCTTCCTGATCTTCTTCACCCTCTTCATAGAAGCCCAATTCATCTCTTTGATGCATAGGTGTGACCATGTCACTCCTTTGCTCAAAAATTTTCAGATGTCCCTAGGATAAAACAATACTACTCAACCTTGATCTGTAATTTTTCTTTTGCCTATCTTCCCAAACATTGCATTGTACTCTCTGCAAACTCCCCTCAGTTGGCACTTGTTTTCATATGCTGTTCAAGTGCATAGTGGCCTGGTATGAGATCCAAACTGGCTTGCTAGCTGATCCCTGAACATGCCACCAAGTTTTTCTTCATGGTCTAGAATGTGTTCCCTTGTTTATTGGAAAACTGAAGCCAGAGAAGTTAAAATAACTAGGACCAACAAGTCACTGTCAGGAACTGGGTTAAGAATCCCACTGTCCAGTATACTCCGATCCATTTGACAATGTTGCCTCTTGATGGGAAGGACAGGAGTCATCTCTTCCAATGAGTGAAGCTTAAAGTTGGAAGGGACTTGCAAAGGCATTTTGTTCAGTCTTCCACCCATGTTTGAATCTCCTTCACAACATTCCTGCTTCCTAGAACTCACTACCTTCTTTTTCTTTCTTTCTTTCCTTGATTTTTTCTTTTGCTTTTCTTAAACTCACAACATTCTAAGTGCTCATGCTTAGACAGCTCTTTTTGTTAGATTACTTCCCAGAATGCTGAAACTGGTGACTACTTTGATTATTCATTCTCTGCCACTTTTTGCTGGCACATGTGTTTAAGGCTACATTTAGCTTGTATTACTATGTTGGCAAAGTAGAGCAGTGGGAGAAATATTCAGAGAATTTTCCATTTGAAAGAACAGTTGTGTAAAGTGTTTACATATAGTTGTTTGCTTGACTAGGTACATGTCTCCACATCACCAAAGTTCAATATTTCCATAAACATTTATTTCATATCCTAGTTATTCAAGGTGAGGTGATGGGCCCTGGGATTTAAAGACAAAAAACAAAACTCTGGCCTGTGAGGCTCTTATTATTTCTACTGGGGGAGATTTAATCCACACAGATAAGTAAATACAAGGTAATTTCAGAAAGGGAGAGAGAATTAATAAATGGAGAGGCTTCAGAGAGGTTTCCAATAGGAGATGGCACCTGAGCTGAGCCTTAAAGTTATAGAAAGAATCTTCTAAGGAGAGAGCAAGGAATGTGTTCCAGGTATGAGGGATAGCTAGAGTAAAAAAAAAAAAGCAAGGGATGGAATTCTGTTCAGGGAATGAGTGGCAGGCTATTTTAGAGTACTAATTATGTCCAAAGAACTACTATAAGGTTGAAAGAGTAACTAGATGAGAGATTGTGGAGTGTCTTAACTGGAGGCTAGAGAGTCACTGAAAGTTTTTGGACAGAAAAGTGATGGCTGTTCATTAGGAAAACTAATGTCACATCTGAATGGAGGAGGGCTTGGAAGGACGAAACATTGGAAGTAGGCACCACTTCCAGGGGAGTGAGGGTATTAAACATCTTCTCTTTCTCTTCATTTCTCTCTCTCCACCTCCCACCAGCTTCCCCTTAAAGATATAGTGAAAAGAGCCCTGGACCCCTAGCCAATTACCCACCAGTTTTCTGAAGTTCTGTAGCTTTGTGACCTTGAACGAGTCACCATCTCTCTAGACCAATGATCTCTAAGGTCTCTCCCAGACCCAAGATTGTACGAGACCCAAATAATTGCTTTGACTCAAGAACAACCCACAAAATGAAACCAAATCAAAACTTTAACTTTACATTCTACAAGACAGTCCTCATCCTCTTCAAGGACTGTCTGTTAGAACCTCGCTCCTCTAGAACTCCTAAATTCTCCTTCTCTTGCCTTCTAGTCTTCTCTTAATCCCCCTCCTCCAACCCTCAAGATGACAGCAGGAAAGGCGGTGGAGGGAGATGGTGATCATAACTGAACTCGGGAAGGCCGACTCCAGAAGAGGAAGGGGCCTGAGAAGTGGGTGGGATCGAGAGAAGGGAAGAAGAGAGCGATTAGAGGCTCCTCTCCAGCTCACCACCACAGGAGGAATGGGATTACTAAATGTTTCTTTCTATTTTTCACATACACTCTCTCTCTCCTCTTTCTCAGCACCCCCCTTGCCCTTCCCCCAAGAACTGGCAATTGGGAGGGACTAAGAAGAATGGGAGGAGCCCATTATTGGCTTTGGTCCCAACCTCTCTGAGTTCCTCTAGTTTGCGTTAGTTGATTGCAGCCTGCTTGGGGTGCTGTGCCAGGATTCGAGGGGATTCCAGGGAAGCTGGGTCTGTGGGTGGGTAAGCGATATGACTGCTCTAAGTCTGTGTGCCTACCGTAGAGGCGGGGGCCGGGATCTTCTCCTTAGCCTGTGCAGGAGCCTCTGGGCGCTCCCGGGGAGCGTGGGGTCACGGAGCAGGGGACCGAGGCTGCCCCAGCAGTTGCACTGCCGGTTCCTGGGTAGTGGCAACCCCGGTCACAGGTCTGACCGCGAAGGGACCGCCAGCGCCGCCCCAACGGTGCCAAGGAGCCTCGGCTCCTACGCGGAGCTGTGCGAGCAGGCGGTCAGAGAGCCTCACGTATTTTGGGGACGCTTTGCCCGGGACATGTTGGTGTGGGACACCCCTTACCATACCGTCGAGGACTGCGATTTCAGCCAGGGCAAGATCAGCTGGTTCCTGGGTGGCCAGCTGAACGTATCGGGTAAGACGAGGATGGGGGGATGGTGTTTGAGGGAAGGAGTGAGGCAACGGGAACTATTCTTCCTCCCTTCCTCTCCCCCTTCCCCACCCTCCCGCTCATCGTTCTGCTTACTTCTTCCTTGATTCCACAACCAATCCATTAATAGCCCATTTCTACACTTTCCCCTAGCAAACCTTGTCACCTGCCCCTAGCAACCCTCGCAACCTGCACACAAGTCCCTAGGTAATCTGGGCACTTTCCTTTTAGCTACTGTCCAACAAATGCATGGCTCCCAGCTCCCCTTGGCATCCGCATCCCCAACCCCTAATTCATCCTGCTTCCTCTCCACTTTCACCCCATTTTCTCCTCTCGGCCTTTAGCAAAGTTAGGAGCCACGTCACCTTCTAGTATCCCCTTTCCACTGCAAACCATTGATCTCTCACAAAACCCCCAAGAGTCTCTCAGAACTCTCGTTTTTATACTTTGACTACAGTGAGGACTCTAACTGACAGCTCCTGACCATTGTCACCTCTTTAGATCCTAGAATGCTGTTTTCCTGCCAGCTTTTGGGGGGAGTCGAGAGGGCGAGCCCTTCCAGCTGCTGTCCAGGATGACAGGTTAAAGCCCTTGGCTGGGGGACTATCGGAAGACACTTCTTTCCTTTCTGAGCATAGCTTCCTTGTTTACCCTTACACGCTGAGCTGCCCGACTAGGAAGCCAGTTTGCACTGGGCAGCTAGCCGAGATTGGGGATTTGAATGGGCAGCCCAGGGAGTTAAATCGCCCTTGGTTCCTTCTTCTTTTCCTACCGCTTACTCTACAGTTCCACGTCCATGTCCCCATTGTGTCGTGTTGTAAGTATGATAGGAAGAGCTCTTGACTCTTTTCCTCTCAGGATTTGGATTGCTGAGGGCAGGGGTTCTCTTGGCTCCCTCTCCTCCCTTTCCTCCTTATTTCGCCCCTGGGATGCGAGCTAGTAAATAAACTCCGAATGCAACTCCTTAGTGAAAACGAAACGACTTCTACAGCCATGTAAGTGGCCTGCTTTCTGGCTGTCCCACAGTACCTAGACGCATCATCTTCAGGCCCCAGGGAGCTATTGGCGGCAGGAGAATTTGCCAAAGTATTAACTCTGTCTACATAAACAAATAATACAAGAGTACTTGTAGGGTCCAAAGAAGTGAAGATGGGGTGGGGTGGGGTGGGGGAAACCTTGGCCAATGACCAGAACAAACCTAGAAAAAGTTGTCTTTTTGCTAGGTCAGTGTTTTATTTGCTGGAACAAGGTTCCCCTGGCTACTATTAGGATAAGGTTGTCTGTCCTTTTCAATCTCCTATTTTGCAATATCAATTACACCAAAGAGATTTGTCACTGGTCCTGAATCTTCAATAATAAAGGGTCTGAAATCCTTTATTTCTAGGTTTCACACCCTTCACATCAGGTAGATCAATCCACAAATATCCCCCTTAGCATGTACTAGGTATAGCAAAAGGCTTTTTATAGGGGAATAGAAAGTCAGAGAAGGCATGTTCCACACTGTCAAGGAACATATCTTTCAGCTAGGGAGAGAAGATAAGCATATGAAAATAGAACTCAAAATACAGGACAGTAAATATGGTATTTTGGAAAAAAAGTATTGGATCTGAAATAAGAGGATCTGTGGTTGAATCCTGGCTCTAACACTTATTTAGTAACTGGGCAAATCATTTCCCATCTCTTAGCATGTTTCCACTTTTGTAAAAGGAAAAGTTGAACAAGGTAATCCCTAAGGTCTCTTCCAGATCTATAGGCTATGGTCTCTATAAATGCCAAATGAATGATACTGGCAAATTCAGTGATGCTGACAAATCCAAGTGGATTGAGAGCCAGACTTACAGATGGGAGATCCTGGATTCGAATCCAGCCTCAGACACTTCCTAGCTGTGTGACCCTGGGCAAGTCACTTAATCTCCATTGCCTGGCCTTCACTCTTCTGCCTTGGAACCAATACATGATATTGATTCCAAGTTGGACAATAAAGGTTAAAAAATATCCACCCCACTCCTACTCCAATTGTCAGCATTTCTTTGTAGACATTGTTGACCATTTGTCCTTCAGGATAATCTTGCTCTCTTGCCTTCTAATAACATAAAAGAGGACAGATACTTATCTATCTGTATATTCTTGCATAGAGGCAGGAAGCTGAGCTAAATCAGTTGCTCATTTCTACTGTTATCTTTCTAATTGTCAAGGGATCTTGCTCCTCTTTCACACCCATTAATACTAGTGTTCCTCAATGATCTCTTCTTAATTCCCTTGTCTTTATTTCTTTACTAGTTCTTCATGTCAATATCATAACTCCTTCAGTTATGACCATCATTTCTACACAGATGACTCTTAAATCTGTTTATAAATCAATGTCATCTGTCTTTTCAGCTCCATACCTGAAGTATCATCAATTGTTTAACTGCAAAGGACATCTCTACAAGGATGGACTTTTGGCAGCTCAAACTCAGAATCTTTAAAACTGAACTCATCTTGTTTTTTAAATTTGTCTTTTACCTAATTTCTCTGTTTATGTTCATACTACCAATCCATCCATCTATTCACCCACCCATGTTTGCAGTATTGTATGTAGTTACCTTCTATTTTTTCCTTTCACCCTACATTCAATCATTTGATGAATCCTTTAGATATGGTTATCAAACTATCTCCTACATTGATTCCCTCTCCCTTCTCCCTAGGAATGTGAGTTACCTCATTACTTCTTGCTTCAACTATTTGGCTTCTAATTGGTCTTCCTGCTGCTAGTTTAGTCCCTCTCTGATCAAGCCTTCATAATGCTGTTTAATGTACATGTAAATCACCTACTTGAAAAACTTTAATAGCTCTTCTTTGCCTCCTGGATAAGCATAAACTCCTCATGCTATTTCATTTCCATATTTAGATTCTAACTTGTTCAGGCATGTCTTTTTACATACTCCATGTTATAGTTTTAGCCAAACTGGTTTACTCTCTCTTAATTCTATCTTATTTTGCCTTCTTTTCTTCTCCTGTCTTTGTTCTTGCTATTACCCACCCCCAATACCTGAACTGGAGTCCCTATAACACCTTCTTTACTATATTTTTGGCATTTTTATTTAAATAAGTTCCTTAATTCAAGGCCCAGATTATAAAGCCTAACAGAAAGCAATCTTTTCCTTTTTTTCATTTCTCATGACACTTTCCCTAGATTTTTGGTTCACATTTATTTCTTTATATCATAGTGACCCATGTATATGACTTCCTTCCTTGAGTAACAGTAAGTTCTTGGAATTCAGAGTCTAGAATATATTTATCTGGGTTTCCTCTAGAATAGTCCTTTGTACATTCAATATTTGTGGAATTATATAAATTCATAACATCTCCAACTGAGCTTATGGTTTTCCTTTCACAAAATCTGCTTCTCCTTCCGGTTTTACACCCAATTTCTGTCATTGAGGGGGCACTAATATTTTCCTAGTTTTCTGTTAACCCAGTCTGCCTTTAATGCTTTTCTTTCTTTTTCCTCCAATATCAAATCAGTTGACAAATCCTGACTATTTTGCCTCAAAAATATCACTCACATCATCACATCAATGATATTCTCATTTCTACTATCTTAGTCCCCGCTCCCATTACTACCCTACCCACTGAACTGTTGTAGTTTTCTTGGAACTAAACTTCTTACCTGTATATTTTTCTCCTCTCCATCTATGGCTCCTAGAACTCAAAACAATACTCCAGATGAAGTATTAAAAAAGCAGAGAATGGTAGGACATTTTTTTCTCTATTCCTGGAAGATATGACTCTCTTAATTCAGCACAAAGTCAAATTAATTTTTTTAGCTGCCATATCATAGCACCTATGCAGAGCAAGCTTGTCATCCAATATAATTTTTTCAGAAAAACTGATATCTAGCCATGTCATCACCATCTTATATTTGTGAAGCTGACATTTTGTACTCAAGTGTAAGACTTGCACATATTCATATTGAATTTAATCTTACTAGATTCAGTGCTTGGATCCTGAATGTCATCCTCTGTTAGCTATCTCTCCCAGCTTTAAGTTGTCTGAAAATTGGATGATAAAGATAAATATGTTAAACAATGCAGAACCAAGCACAGATCCATGGAGGTACTCCCTGGTGATCTTCTAGCATCCATAACTAGTATTCATAACATAATATTCCTTGAAATAATAATTAAAAACCCATTGGAGAAATTCAGTATGCACAGCATACTTTCCCTTTTAAGCATATAATAAATTAAGTGTATAACTTTCAAAGCTTTCTTGTTTATGTTTCTTTTTGGCCTATTCTCTTTTGTGCATTTTATTTTATTTTAAATTAAAAAAAATTCTTACCTTCCATCTTAGAATCAATACTGTGCCTTGGTTCCAAGGTAGAAGAGCAGTAGGGCTAGGCAATGGGAGTTAAGTGACTTGCCCAGGGTCACATAGCTTAGAAGTGTTGGAGACTAGATTTGCACCAATGACCTTCCATCTCCAAGATTGGCTCTTAATCCACTGAGCTCCTAGCTGCTCCTTCTTCTGTACATTTAGAAAATAGTCCAATGAAACCCTTCCCTTTCCCTTCCCTTCCCTTCCCTTCCCTTCCCTTCCCTTCCCTTCCCTTCCCTTCCCTTCCCTTCCCTTCCCTTCCCTTCCCTTCCCTTCCCTTCCCTTCCCTTCCCTTCCCTTCCCTTCCCTTCCCTTCCCTTCCCTTCCCTTCCCTTCCCTTCCCTTCCCTTCCCTTCCCTTCCCTTCCCCTTCCCTTCCCTTCCCTTCCCCTTCCCTTCCCTTCCCTTCCCTTCCCCTTCCCTTCCCCTTCCCCTTCCCCTTCCCTTCCCTTCCCTTCCCTTCCCTTCCCTTCCCTTCCCTTCCCTTCCCTTCCCTTCCCTTCCCTTCCCTTCCCCTTCCCTTCCCCTTCCCCTTCCCCTTCCCTTCCCTTCCCTTCCCTTCCCTTCCCTTCCCTTCCCTTCCCTTCCCTTCCCTTCCCTTCCCTTCCCTTCCCTTCCCTTCCCTTCCCTTCCCTTCCCTTCCCTTCCCCTTCCCCTTCCCCTTCCCCTTCCCTTCCCTTCCCTTCCCTTCCCTTCCCTTCCCTTCCCTTCCCTTCCCTTCCCTTCCCTTCCCTTCCCTTCCCTTCCCTTCCCTTCCCTTCCCTTCCCTTCCCTTCCCTTCCCTTCCCTTCCCTTCCCTTCCCTTCCCTTCCCTTCCCTTCCCTTCCCTTCCCTTCCCTTCCCTTCCCTTCCCTTCCCTTCCCTTCCCTTCCCTTCCCTTCCCTTTCCCTTCCCTTCCCTTCCCTTCCCTTCCCTTCCCTTCCCTTCCCTTCCCTTCCCTTCCCTTCCCTTCCCTTCCCTTCCCTTCCCTTCCCTTCCCTTCCCTTCCCTTCCCTTCCCTTCCCTTCCCTTCCCTTCCCTTCCCTTCCCTTCCCTTCCCTTTCCCTTCCCTTCCCTTTCCCTTCCCTTTCCCTTCCCTTCCCTTCCCTTCCCTTCCCTTCCCTTCCCTTCCCTTCCCTTCCCTTCCCTTCCTTTCCCTTCCCTTCCCTTCCCTTCCCTTCCCTTCCCTTCCCTTCCCTTCCCTTCCCTTCCCTTCCCTTCCCTTCCCTTCCCTTCCCTTCCCTTCCCTTCCCTTCCCTTCCCTTCCCTTCCCTTCCCTTTTTTCTTACAAATGAAAAAAAAATTCTTCTAACAAATATTCATTATCAAGCAAAGCATATTCCTTCATTGGTTGGGTCTGAAAATATATGTATCATTCTGTACCTTGAAACTATCCCCTCTTTATTAGAAGGTAGGTACCATACTTCATTATTTGTTGTTTTGTTGTTCAGTCATTTTTTTCAGTCTCATCTGACTCTTCATGGCCCCATTTGGGGTTTTCTTGGCAAGGTATGGAAATGGTTTGTCATTTCTTCTCCAGTTCATTTTACAAACAAGGAAACTGAAGCAGTGTTAAGTGACCTGCCCATGGTCACACAGCTAGCAAAAATATCTAAGGCCAGATTTAAATTCAATTCTTCTTGATTCTTGGTTCAGTACTCTCCCCACTGTACCAACTACCTCCTCCATTGAATTGTAGTTGGTCATTATATTAGCCAGAAGTCTCAAGTATTTACAATTTTTTTTCTTTAAAATTTTGTTGTTTTTGTACAAATTCTTCTCTTGGTTTTGTCCACTTCATTCTGTATCCCTCAGAAATATTCCCAGGATTTTTTGAAACCTTCCTTTTAGTCATTTTTTATGGAACAACAATATTACATTATATATCATATACATATCATAATTTGTCCATCCATTTTCTATCACAGTACATTTGCAAAGCACTTTACATATTTCCTCACATGAGCCTCAAAACCATTTGTCGTGGTAGGCTAATAGGATTACCGATATTATTATCTCTAAAGATGAGGAAAAGTTAAGCAGGATTTGACCTCAGTTTTCCTGATGCTAAGGCTAGAACTCTATTCCTTATACAATGGCAAAGGACTTTTAGCTGTCCATTGGCTGTTTATGCAGGAGGAAGTAACTTTAGATTATTGAAAGTACATATACTTTCTCAACAGTGATACAGGCTAATATCCTTCATTCGGGGCCTATGTGGTTGTTTTTAATCTGTCTAAGGTATAGATATAGGTATAAATGGACTGGTTACATTGAACAATCATTTATTAAATGTTTGCTATGTGAGAAGGACTTGAGGGGCATCTAGGGGAGGACCTGGGTTCAAATATGGCCTCAGATACTTCCTAGTTGTGTTATCCTGGGCAAGTCACTTAATGTTCCCTCCTCTGTTGCTTAGTCCTTGCCCTTCTATCTTAGAATTGTTACTAAGACAGAAAATAATATTTTGTTTTTTAAAGGCATTTGGTTGGATATTGGTGAAACAAAACATTTAAGACATAGTTAATTGTAGAGTAGAAGATGTGTGATTCAGTCTTAGTTTTGATATTTTGGACTTGTGTGATCATGGACAAGTCACAAAAACATTTCAAGTAATAGTTTTCTTGTCTGTAAAATATACTTACATGCATTACCAAACACAGAATTATTATGAGAAAAATGCCTTGTAAAATTAGGTAGCTAGGTGGTATAATGGAGAGTGTGCTGGACCTGGAGTCAGGAGAGACCCGAGTTCAGATCTGGTTTCAGACACTTATAAGCTATATGATCTTGGGCAAGTCATTTAACCTGTTTGCTTTAGTTTTCTCATTTGTTTTATGGCAATAATAATAGCACCTACTTTCCAGGTTTGTTTAAGGATCAAGTGAAATAATATTTGTAAAATGCCTGGCAACATAATAGGTACTATATAAATGCAAGCCATAAAAATATGAACTACTACTATGGAGATGAAAAAAGCTGGTATCTGACTAGGTACTTATAATTTTTGTTGTTGTTGATAAAAGCATCATCCACTTTTTTTTTCATTTTTTAGAATCTTTTCTGTTTTTGAGAACCTAATGACCAATTTCTGCATGTTTTAAAAATTATATTAATGCAGCATAGATTTCTTTGTATGTACTTAGGTAGAGCTGCTCTTCCTCATTTCCCCTGCTTCAATACCATTTTTAGTTCTTTATGATCATGTACAGAGATGAAATCCAAATCACCCTGAACATGGCAGCAGATCCAGCCCCTCGGTGAGTTAGCCTTTGTTTTTGGATAGCTAGCTAGCTTTGGATCGCAAATATGAACTCAAAGGGCTGACTTTTCCTTGTCCCTTGAGCCGTCTCTGTTCCTTGTGACTAAGACCCATTCTGCCCAACAGTGTGGGCCTGGATCAGTGATGACATGAAGGAGAAATATACCAGAGCAGAGTGCTATATACAACTGCCATTTGGAAAGAGCTTAACAGTGATGGTGAACCTTTTAAAGACAGAGTGCCATACCTGGTCCTACTCCCCTCCCCCCTCATATAGCATGCTGTGTCCCTCCCCCAATTGAATGTTGGGATGCTCCCTTCCCCCACTCTTAGCCTACACAGGGCTGCTGGGCAGAGGGGCAGGTGATATAAAAAAGTCATCAGCTGCTATGGAAAGGGGGAAGGAAATAGGTCTGCCAGAGTTCCTCTGCCTTTCCTAGTAAAAAACTCTGGGCTGGGGGTGAGGTGGGGGTGGGGATGTCCATGTGCCCATAGAGAGCTCTCTGAGTGGTATCTTTGGCACCTGTGCCATAGGCTCACCATTTCTGTCGTAGAACATTTTGAAACCAGTGACAGATGATCTAGATGATCTTTTTCTTTTTTAAACCTCCATTTCTAGTCTTTTTCAGACTGACTCAGCCTGATCCTGCCTTCTTCCAAAAGGAGTTCTAATTCAAAAATTCTCATCATTCCCTCGTGATATGTATATAATCACAATTAGAACAGGGGAAAGTTGAACCTTCTAGTAATTCTTTGATGTATTCTCCACTTATCACATTTCTCAGAATTTCTGTCCTGTTTCTGGGCAGCCTCTGAGCCCTCCCTTCTGAAGCCTCCCGTTTGTTTCTTTTACTCTTTCTATGATGTATTGGAGAGGGACTCCCTAGCTCATTTTCTTGTCTTTTGAGTTAGTTATAATAAAAAAAAAGCTTTTTTGCAAGCAATTTAGTGACTTTTTGGGGTGTTCCTAGCTGTATTTTAAAGTGGTTTTTAGGGACCTGGCTTTTTTGCTACTTCTTTCCCAAAATCTGTTTAGAATGAAAAGGTAGAAGTAGGGGATAGTACTCTTGAAAGGAACTACTGGAAACCCTCTAATACCATCCTTCCAATTAGCATTGCTTTTTAAATAAATATATATTTATGTACTTTATATATACTTTATAACCCACCTCTGTTACAATGTTTTCATTCAGCCATGTTAGTTGTGTCTGGCTCTTCAAGTCCCCATTTGAGATTTTCTTGGCAAAGATACTGGAATGGTTTGCCATTTCCTTCTTCAATTTATTTTTACAGATTAAGAAATGGAGGCAAACAAGGTTAAGGGACTTGTTCAGGGTCATATAGCTAGTAAGTATCTGAGGCTGTATTTGAATTCAGAAAAATAAGGCTTCCTGACCACAATTTTGCAAAACCCCAACTTGTATGTAAACATACCTTGTAACACTGATTTAGTTTACATTGTGTTTTCACAGAACCAGTTAACAAGAGACTGGGATTACCTATTTATATAAAAAAAGAAACATGGTACTGTAGCTGGGGAGTGCTGGGAAAGTTGGAGACAGTGTTACAGTCTTAGCTTTTGGTCTTTGGGAAAGCTTTGGAGTAGGGATGTCTTTGTAAAAGTGTGGGAGAGAGTAATGTTTCACTCCATCTCTAACAGAATGAGACCAAGTTGGCTTGTGTCTGATTGGCCTGTTGCAAATCAGTAGCAGGGGGTGGGGTGAGAAGTTTATGTATTTGCCGAGTGCCAATATGGCTCTGAAATCACTCTGGCCTGTTGTCAAGGGAGGGTGCTCTAAGGGAGGGTGCTTATTCTTGGGCATTCAGAGATGGGATTATACTAGACAGGACTAGCCAAGTTGCCTGGAAGCCTTACGTGAGATCACATGGGATGAATGGTAGTGAGAACCAGAATGGTATGTGCCTTCTCTATGGAAAGCAGAGGTTTGTATAATTTTTTTACATTTATGAGTTTGCTTCTTTGTTTACAGTTGCCATACAGGAGGCATTCTGGGAAGGTAATTTTTCTGTTTCTCAAATCTAGCTTTTGCTGTGCTGTAACTATTGTACCAGATGTCTGTGAGGTGTGGTCTATAAATACGTGCCAGAGACATGAGGAAATGGCAGAAAACCCAAAATAGAGGGTTATGACAAATATCATTTTAAAAGTACTTGACAAGGCTTTCATATGTTCTGAGCTCTCTGGTTCAGGCTTCCATCCTATTGTAGTTTATGTATACAAAAATCAAGTTTGTGTACATTTACTATTTTCAGACACATTGCTGAGAATTTGTCTTGAGCTGAACAGTTGGGGTATTTATATGTCAGTTCTGACACTCTTTCTTTGTCCAAACAACAACTATTGTATTGCTTTGTTCTCATCTTCATCAGTAATCCAGCTATGCCCCAACACAGAAGGCAACAAACCATTTCACTGGTGGGCTCCACATTTTGTTCAGTATCTTGCCTATAAATAGTCTTTCCTGGAATCAGGAGTACAGATAAAATTCAGGCACAGACTTTGGAGCAGGGCTTCATCAGGTTGGTTTTGTTTGTTTGTTTGTTTGTTTGTTTGCATGTATAATGGACTCCTTTGGCAGTCTAGTGAAATCTCTGAACATCATTTCAGAGTAAATTCACAATGAAAAGAAATGCTAAATTTCAGTTAGAGGTTAGTGAAAATAAAGATGTAATTTTTTCCTTATGGATTCCACACCATGGACCCACTGGGTCCATGGACCTCAAGTTAAGAACCCCTACCTTAGAAGAGGCACAACTAGAGACTAACGCTGGATATTCCCTAGTGGTTACAGGGGGTACCTTCCTTCCCATAAAAATACATTCTTGAAATGTTGTGTTTAAATAAAATAGAATGTAGCGAGGTGGTACAGTGGCTATAATGTCCAGCTGGGAGTCAGAAAGACCTATATTCCAGAATTCAAATGTTGCCTCTATA
Organism: Monodelphis domestica; assembly: GCF_027887165.1. Classification (NCBI taxonomy): domain Eukaryota; kingdom Metazoa; phylum Chordata; class Mammalia; order Didelphimorphia; family Didelphidae; genus Monodelphis; species Monodelphis domestica. The sequence goes on from NC_077227.1 coordinate 604,710,821, forward strand.
CTTACTAGCACTTATGACCCTGGATAAATCACTTAAAATCTGTTTGCCTCAGTTCCTCATCTGGAAAGTGAGCTTTAGAATGAAATGGCAAGCTACTCCAGTATCTTTGCCAAGAAAACCTCAGTCACAAGGAATCAGACATGATTAAAAAATGACTGAACAGCAATAATTAAAATACTATTTTAAAGGCATGGGTGAGGGCAGTCTTCACTATTAATAGGAATTCTTTTGTGAAGCAAATTATGTACTCTAGTGTTTCCTCTGTATAAAGTTGTATATTTATATTGATGAGCTATTGTTATAATGGAGAATGTTCCTATTGTTATCATTATTGGCAGTAATACTATGTCCCCACCTTAATGATAACTTAGGATCATACAAAAGAAATTAAGAAGCAATTATTCATGACACAAAAGAACTTCTTACAGAGAAATGCTTGTTTGATTTGCCAAAGTTTTATGTTGGTGGCATTATTAATCTTTAATATTATTAATATCAACCTTAACACTTCAAAAAACACACTGGGATGACATCGTCCTGAGTCCTAGGAGGTAAAATGGTACAGGATGTGATGCCTGCTTCAGGGACCCTAAGGTACAGCTGGGACCAGAATAGGACCAGAAATTTAGAGAGCTACAGTGATATTAGAGCCCATCCATTCTACTCCCTCATTCTACAGACCAGGAAGCTGAAGCATAGGGCAGTTAAATGACTTGCCAGGGCCTCAATCTTTTATCTTCTTTCGCAATCTGGCTCCAGTCTACATGTTCTGTCTTTTCATTCTCTCTTTATCCTTGCCAAACCTGTCTACTTGTGTTTCTTGTCTCCAGTACTGAATCTCCCACTTCTGTGCCTTTGCACCTTCAGTCTCTTAGAATCCCTTGCTCTCTTCAAAGTCCAGAACAGATGCTACATACTTTTCTGATCCTCCAAGTTGCTAGCATCTTCCCTCCTGGCTCTGTTGGGTCCTGAAACCACATCTTTTTGACTCCCTGCCCAGTGCCTTATCCACCATTATAAGTGAGAGAACTAGGATGTGAGATAATGAATAAAATAGTACCACTTGGTATGTTGGTGTGTATGTGTATTAGTATAAATGGCGTTCAATCAACAAGTATTTATTAAGCATCGAGGTGGCGCAGTGGATAGTGTGCTGGATCTGGAGTCAGGAATACTTGTCTTTCCAAGTTCAAATCTGGACTAAGACAGATACTTACTAGCTGTGTGACCCTATGCAAGTTACATAACCCTGTTTGCCTCAGTTTTCTCATCTGTAAAGTGAACCGGAGAAGGAAATAGCAAACCATGTTAATATTCTCTGCCAAGAAAACCTCAAATAGGGTCATGAATCAGACAGGACTGAAAAATATCTAAATAACAATATGTAAGGTCCCGTGATAAATTCTTGTGAGATAAAGATGAAAATGAAACAATCCTTGCCTTAGTTTACAGTCTACTGAGGTGGGGGTGGGGTACACTAGTACAACATGCACACAATTAAATAAACAAAGTATTTGCAAACTACATCCAAAGGAATTTGCAGAGAGAAGAGAGGCCTAGAGGAATCAGAGGTTTCATACAAGAGGTAGCCCTGGAGCTGAGTGATCTTTGAAGGGGGGCCAGGGATTCTTAGGGGGCAGAGGTGAAGAGAGAGTGCATTCCCTCACACAGAGCAGGGTCTTCATCTCCCCCAATAAAGAGAGAGGCCCATACCGATAGGCTTTGGGATGGGATTACACAGACATGGAGAAGTGCTGCTTCTAAGGCAAAGAGAGGAGGTGGGATGTCATGGTTGGAGAACAGCAAGAGGGAGAAGGTCACTGGGGCCCAGAGAATCACCCAAGGTTACTTAGTTGATCGTTAATAATAGCAGGTGTTCTCTTGCCCAACTGTTCTTGGAAGCTAGATTTTCCTTTCATACTTCCCAGTCTGATGGATGGAGTACATACTCTTTTGATAATGCTATAAATATATTTTCATTTGGTTGCTTCAAATGCTGTTCTCCCTATTGCTGCTGTTGGCAACTGTGTTCCTTTCCTTTAGCAACAGCACTGAATAATTAGTGGAGGCCAATGTGTTTATAGCACTGCATAAATGACTGTGAATTAGAAAATACTTTCCTTGATATTCCCTGGGGCCCAGGTCTACAAAATATTATCCATGGAAAAATGTCTCTTTGGCCAAAAGGAGAGGGAAGTACCTATTGTATTGCCTTTTCCTCTATCTATCCTAAACACTCTAGTTTAAGGGAAGACACACTATTCCTTAATAGCATTGAAAGGCAGTCAATCAACACAGATTTATTAAGTACATACTATGTGCTGGCAACTGTGCAAAGTGCTGGAGATGCAAAGAGAAGGAAATAATCCCCCACCTCCAAAACACCTTAAATTCATCTAAGTAGAATGTAGACATAAAAGTCGATGTAATATATAAACAAAGTAAATACAATAATTTTTTGGGGGGGAGTGATGGGGGCTAGGGGAAAGGTTCTAGCAACATGAAGGAGCAGAAGAGGCTATAGTATCTGTTCTGGGGTTTGAAGAGAGCTGTGGATTCTAAGACATTAAGATGAAGGTGCAAAAGAAAAAAGGTGGGAGGTTCAGGGTTGGAGATGAAGAATATGGCAAGTAGACAAGTTTGGCTGGAATGTAAAGAGAATAAAAAAAAACGCATAGTTTGGAGCCAGATTGTGGAAGAAGAAAATAAGCATTTATTAAGCACTGTGCCAAACATTTTCCAAATATTATCTTATTTAAGTCTCATAATAATCCAGGCAGATAGGTGCTATTATTATTCCAATTTTACAGTTGAGGAAACTGAGTCAGACAAATGTGAAGTTGATTGTCTAGGACTGTACAGCTACACACAGTCTGAGATCAGAATTGAAGTCTTCCAAACTCTTGGCCCAGGACTCTATCCATTTTACCATCTACCTGCCCCTGAAAGGCTTTGAATTTGTATTTTATCCTAGAAGCAATAGGAAGCCCCTGCATTTTTCTGAGCAGAGCAATGAGGTGGTCTAATTTGTGCTTTAGGAAGATCACTTTGGCAACTACTTGAAGGACAGATTGGAAAAGGGAAGAATTTTATTTAGGGACACTGATTAGGAGACTATTACAATAGGTTCCAAAAGGGGTGATGTTGTAAGAATAAAGAAGAGGAGGCATGAAAGATGTAGAAGCAGAATTGACAAGACTTGGTCAAGTCAAGTTGATATTGGGGGTAAGAGAAAATCAAGAGCCAAGGCTGATTCATCTAGAAACAAGACTAGGAAGATAGTGGGGCTAGATACAGTAAAAGGGAAGTTCAGAAGAATAGTAGGATTATTATTTTATTTTATTTTATTTTTTTAAAGAGAATTGGTTATCAGGGCAACTAAGTGGCTATGTAGACCCAGGCCTGGATATGGGAGGTCCTAGTTTTAAATCTTGCCTCAGATAATTCCTGTGGGCAAGTCATTGAACCCCCATTGCCTAGCCCAATGACAGCAAATCTTTTACAGAGTGGGTGCCATGCCCTCCCCAGAGACTATGTGCCATTCCCCCCACCCCAAGTGCTGGGCATGTCCCACCCCAACCCCTTACTCCACACAGGGGAGGAAGAAAGGGTTCCCATTGGGCTGCTGGATGGAGGGGCAGGTGAAGTGAGGAATGTCCTCAACAAGTGTAGAGAGGGGGAAGGGAATGGTCTGAGCCTGTTTCCCTCCAGCTCTGCCTCCTGTGAGCCACCCACCTTACCCTAGTCAGGAAGCTCTCCCATTGTGCTTCTGGGTAGAGGGGTGGGTGATGTGAAAAAAAATGTCCTCAGTGCATGTGAAGAGGGGGAGGGGAGTGGCCTCAGTGTTCTTTTCCCCTCTAGTTCTGCCACCTTTGAACTGTCCACCTTACCCCCTATGTACTCTCATTGGGTTGCTGGGCAGAGGGGTAGGTGATGTGAAAAAAATGTCATCAGGCATGGTGGAGAGGGGGAGAGGAACAGCTCTACCTGTGGCCTTCTGGGTATGCATGCCCACAGAGAGTGCCATAGATTCACCATCTCTGACCTAGCCCTTATCAATCTATGGTTCAATATACATCATTGGTTCTAAAATGTAAGGTAAAGATTTTTATAAAAAAGAAAAAGATAATAGGTTATATTTTGGACATGTTAGAGTTTAGATATCCATGGGACATTTGATGGGATATGCCCAATAGATTATGATAGGACTGAAGCCTTGGGAAGAGACTAGGTTTGGATATATAGATCTGGGAATTATTTGCATTGAAGTGGGTGATAATGGATCCTATGGGAGCTGAAGTTATTAATCAACCAACCATTAAGAATTTTTACTCTATTCCAGGAACTATTGTACATGCCAGGGACATAAAAGTCAAAGGAAAACAGTCCTTACCCTAAAGGAGCTTATATTCACATTGAGAGGTAGAAAAGAATGAAAAATTACAGCAGTGGTGATGATGGTGGTGGCAATGGTGGTGGCTGAGGTGGTGGTACTGCCACTGGCTGCAGCTGCTAAGCCCACAGACCCAGGCAACTGAGGAATACTGACAAGATCAGGCCAAGAATGCAAAATAAAAAACACTTGAAGCCCACCAAACACCCTCCAAATGACCACAGAAGCACAAAAATGCCTCAAAAATAATTCCTGGAGCAGCATAACCAACAGAAGGGATGAAGCAGTGCTCCAGTCCAGAGCAATGTAAAGAGATAGCAAGGAGGACCCATTTCACTGGGGTATGAGGAGATTGTGCTGAAATAAGCCTCAGTGGAACTCAGACATAACACAGAGCAAGTGTCAGGGGAAAGAGCACAGCTGGCTCAGTTCAGCCTCAGCAGGGTAAGAATCAAAATCAACTCAATACAGAAGAAATAGTAATGGGAGAAAAGTGGCTCTGCATAGTCCAATTGGACCAGAGGCTAGGTGTGACCCAGCACAGACATTAGTGGGAGGAACACAGGCCAACAAGGTCCAGTCTTGGCAGTAGTGGACAGAACTTAATTCAAATCAGCTGACTGAACCTGCTTTCACACAGCAGGCCAACCAGGCTACCTCTGCTGAGTGCTCTATCTGAGACCAAGACAGCTGAGCTGAGGCCAAACACAGTACAAGTGCAGTACATTACTCACTTCACCCCAGGAATGGAGCTAAGCTTCAGCATATAGACAAAAATCAAGGGAAAAAGTAATTCCAAAATGAGCAAAAGACAGAAAAAAGCCTAACTTTAGACAAATATTTCAATAAGAGATATGATCAAAATCCAAGCTCAGAAGAGAATAGCAATATAAAAATGAAAACGTGTGAAGCCTCAAAGGAAAATGTGAAAGAATGTCAAGCCCAAAATGAACTACTGGAAGAGCTCCAAAAAAGGATAGAAAAATAATAAGAAATAGAGGAGAAATTAGAAAAGAAAATGATAGAAAAAAATGAATAGCTTAGAACAAAAACTTACTGAACAAAATAGTTTCCTAAAAAAGGAAATACAATACCTCAAACAGGAAAATAATTCCCTAAGAAAGCAAATGCAAAGCCTTAAAGAAAAAAATTACTCCCTAAAACTTATAATTGGACAAATAGAAACTACAACTTCACAAGACAGCAGGAAACAATAAAACAAATCCAAAATAATGAAAAAAACAATAGAAGAAAATTTGAAATCTTTCACTGGAAAAACAAATGATTTGTAAAAGAGATCCAAGAGAGATAATTTAAAGAACATTTAACTGCCTGGAAACCATGATAAAAAAAAAGAACCTGTTGGAGAGGATGTGGAAAAATCAGGACACTAATACTCTGCTGATGGAGCTGAGAATGAATACAACTCTTCTAGAGAGTAATTTGGAACCATGGCCAAAAGTCCATAAAAACTATGCATACCCTTTGACTCAGCAGTACTACTACTAGGTCTGTATCCCAAAGGGATTAAATATAGAGGAAAAGAATCTACCTATACAAAAAATATTTATAAAAGCTCTTATTGTGATGGTAAAGAACTAGAAACTGAAAAGATATGCCTATCAATTCCCTAATGGCTGAACAAGTTGGGGCATATGCTTGAATGGAATACTTTTGTGCTATAAGAAATGACAGATATGATGATGACCAAAAAAACCCTAAATGCTGTAAGAAATGATAAGCAGGATGTTTTCAGAAAAAGCTGGAAAGATCTGTGGGAACTGATGGAGAGTGAAATAAGAAAACTTGGAGAACATTGTACATAATACCAGCAATGTTCAATGACAATCTGTGAAAATTTGGCTACTCTTAAAAGTGCAATGATCTGGGACAATGCTGAAAGATTTATGATGGAGAATGATACTCACCTCTAGAGAAAGAACTGTTGGAATTGTCTTTTACATCAGTGTATCTTTGGTTTTATTTTGGAGTTTTGGTTGTGTATGAATTTGTTCTCACAACAATGACCAATATGGAAGTGTGTTTTGCATGATAAAAAATGAAAAAAAAATTTTACATTTGGAAAAACATATGAAGTGATGCAAAGTGAAGTGAGGAGAAACAGGAGAATATTATACATAGTAACAACAATAATATATGTGAATGACAACCATTTTCAACAAGGCAAAGATCAAGGACAACTCCAAGAGACTCAAGACAAAAAACCCTACCTCCATAGAAGGAACAGAGTCCAAATGCAAATTTTAATATAACATTCTTTTCTTTATTTCCTCCCTGAACTTTTCTCTAGGGTAGGCAATGTGTGTCTTCTTTTACAATATGATTAATATGGAAATATGTATTATGTGATAATATATATACAACATGTATTATGTTGCCTGTCTTCTTGGGGGGGGGGGAGAGGTAGGAAGAAGAAAGCATGGATTGCAAAATGCCAGAAAGTGAACATTTAAAAATTGTGTTGACATGTAATATGGAAAAAATTAAAAATTTATTATTAAAAAGAAGAAAAGAGGGAGGGAGAAGACAATCCAGAACAGAGTTGTGGGCTATATCCCTTGTTAGCTGATGGAACATGGCTGGTGCCTTTACATGTAAAAATGCAGAACCAGCCCTTATTTTATTACTTTGTCCTATTTTAGACTCTGGGAAGTAAATTGTTTCCAATTTGCATCTGGAACCAGTAAGCTTATATGTTTATGTATGACATATTACCTTCTGCCTCAGAAATATAACCATTCAGTAAATTAACTCTCCAGTCTATGCTTACTACTCTCTCCTGTCAGACATTAAGGTTATCCTTGTCCTTTCCCCTCTACTGAATATTCTGCTAAAATTTGGAACTCTAGGGGGTAACTAAGTAGTTCATTGGACTAAGAAATAGGCCTTGAGACAAGAGATCATAGGTTCAAATCTGGTCTCAGATACTTTCTAGCTGTGTGACCCTGGGTAAGTCACCCCATTGCCTACCCCTTACTGCTCTTCTGCCTTAGAGCCAATATGTAGGATTGATTCTAAAGTGAAAGGCAAGTTTTTTTTTTTAATTAAATCAAGAACTCTATGCCCTGTGCCATTGTTTGGGCTAGTAAACAAATGCAGGGTTGAGATCTGGTTTCCTCAAGGAGTATCAGTCAATGATAAGTAAGAATAGATACTACCATTTCTTCCAGATCTAGGAGGGAAACCTTGTATAGCCAAGGGTCCACACTTTGTCCTGACACCTAGCTATGTGATAGAAAACCCCTGGTGCTTTCTGTTCATCATCATAATTAACAACAAACATTTGTTGAAGGCCTAATTTTTCAGAATTTTCAGATTCCTGGGCTGTATTGAGATAGGGTTTGAGATGAGAATTTGGAGGCACGTGACCCTGCCCTCAAAGATCTTATAATCCAGTTGGGGAGACAGGATAGAAATGTAAAAAGATGAGTAATCTCAGAAAGGAACATATGACAAATGTCAAATTTGTCTTGCAGATCCTAAAAGTCTTGAGAATTTAGAACAGTTCTAAAAGACTTGAAAACTGTCAGAGAATACATTACTGAGGATGTTCAATGGGAATTTATCCCTGAAGTATGAAAAAAAACTTTTATAAGCAAAAAAGGAGGGAGAGAAGCCATTCCATACAGGGGAAAGTTATATAAAACAAAGTTTTGAGTTATAGATTCAAGATCCAGAAAAATACTGACAAACTATAATGATAGGTTAAATCTAACAATGCCACAATTAATAATTTTTCTTTTTTGCATGAGGGAAAATGTCCAAGAAGTTATAGGATGGGGTAAGGAGAGATTGTAGACGTTGTACAACAGAGCATACAAGAACCTGTTGGGAGGAAGGCTTCAAGACATATTTACTGAGTACATGGCAGAGACAGAGATCTTGAGAAACCATTCCCTAGGGGTGGTACACTGTGAAGTTGCTGTTGGAGGAGGAGGGAACAGAGGATGGTTGGATTAAGGAGGACCTCATGGCAGGAATGGCCTTCATCTATCAGAAAGAAGAAGAAAGCCATCTAATAATAGTACAATATTATATAATATAATAATAATAATAATAATTAATGATGATTTAAACAAATTATACAAGTATTATCAATACTTTTTAAATTTAGGTAGTCTTGGGGGAAAACCAAGGTTGTTGTTCTATTGTTCAGTTAAATCTGACTCTTCATGACCCAGTGGGCCATAGCACTTCAATATTGTCTATGGTTTTTTTCCTGGCAAAGATATTGGTGTAGTCTGTAACTTAACAGAAACTAAATGACTTGCCCAGGATCACACAGTAAGTATCTGAGGCCAGATTGAACTCAGAAAGATGAATCATTCTGACTCCAGGTCCTGAACTCTGTCCACTGTACCACCTGGATGCCCCTGAAGCATATTATAGTATAGTATATATAGCTTTATTTAAACTCCTGATTTCTAAACCTACTTTTGCACAGAAGCATATTAGATTTTTCTCCAATTCCTCCTTTTAGCTTTATATTTCAAGCATGTTTCTTGAAAAACAGAACATTGTCATCCATTTTATTAACTTCTGCTTTATGGGCGAGTTCATCCCATTCATGTTCATAGTTATGATTGTTAATATTTACCTTCATTCTTTCCTCTTACACTTTTTAAAACTCTTTGTCCTCATCCCCTTTTTGCAAATAAGAAGTTAGTAAAATAGATGGAGTTGCTAAACACACGATCAATAAGTGAAATGATTGGTTTCTGCTCTATTAAATCTCATCTCTTCCCCTTACCCTACCCCTGATTTAAGGTTTTTATTCTTTCTTTCTTTCCTTTTAATCCCCTCTTGACTGGGTATTCTTTCAAACAATGAAATTTGTTTTGCTATATCCTTCCCTTATTCTTAAAGTTCTCTCATCCTTCCTTGTCTTGGCCCCCTCCTATTTCCCTTTCAAGTTTAAAGCATTTCTATACATGTGTTTTATTTGTGTGTAAAATTGAGTTCAATAATCTTCTTTTATCTACTAAGGTTTATGAGATACCCATTTCCCTTACTCCTTTCTTCATGTTCAAATACTCTTTATGTTTTGTAATTCAGTTATATGATAAGTGATTTCTCTCCCCATCCTCTCCTCCCCAGTATATCTCCTATTTCTGTCTTGGACCATTAAAATAGAGCCATACTACAAAAAGCCATATTTGCTTTTGTATGTGACCCTTAAATGTATTAGGACACTGAGATTTGTCTAATAAAGTGACATTTGATATGAATAAATGCTGTTATATGTTGTTGTTCAGTCATTTCAGTCATGACTGACTCTTTGTGACCCCATTTTGGGTTTTCTTGGTAAAGATATCAGAGTGATTTGCCATGTTCTTTTCCAGTTCATTTTATAGATTGGAAACAGATGCAAAAAGGATTAAGTGACTTTCCCTGGGTCACAGAGCTGATCTTGCTCTTTGATGGACAGCTACTGTTTTCACCATCCACATAAAAATTATTTAGAATATTTTTCCATGGTTACATGACTTATGTTCTTTCCTTTCCCTCTTCCCTCCCCCCTCCTGGAGCTGACAAGCAATTCCACTGGGTTATACATGTACCATTGTTCAAAACCTATTTCCATATTATCCATATTTTCAATAGAGTGTTCTTTTAATGCCAAAACCCCAATCACATCCCCCTGGAACCATGTGATTGATCATATGTTTTTCTTTTTTGTTTCTACTCCCACAGTCCTTTCTCTGGACGTGGATAGTGTTCTTTCTCATAAGTTCCTCTGGTTTGTCATGGATCACTGAATTGCTGCTAGTAGAGAAAGCCATTACATTACATTATGCCACAGTGTATCAGTCTCTGTGTACAATGCTCTTATGGTCCTGCTCCTTTTGCTTTGCATCAGTTCATGAAGGTCTTTCCAGTTCTTATAGAAATCCTCCAGTTCATCATTCCTTTCAGCACAATAATATTCCATCACCATCAGATACCACAACTTGTTCAGCCATTCCCCAATTGATGGAACCCCATCATTTTCCATTTTTTTGCCACTACAAAGAGCATGGCTATAAATATCTTTGTACAAAGTTTTTTTTTTTATCTCTTTGAGGTACAAAACCAGCAGTGCTATAGTTGAATCAAAGGGCAAGAATTCTTTTAAAGCCCTTTGGGCATAATTTGAAATTGCCCTCCAGAATGGTTAGATTAATTTATAACTACACCAGCAATATATTAGTGTTCCAATTTTGCCACACCCTCTCCAACAATCATCACTTTCCTTTGCTGCCATATTGGCCAATCTGGTAGGTATGAGGTGATAACTCAGCATTATTTTGATTTGCATTTCTCTAATCAGGAGGGATTTAGAATACTTTTTCATGTTATTATTGATAATTTTGATTTCTTCATCTGAAAACTGCCTATTCATATCCCTTAACCATTTGTTGACTGGGGAATGGCTTGATTGTTTTAAAATTTATTTGGGAAATTAAACCTTTGTCAGAGTGTTGTTATAAATTTTTGTCCCAGTTTGTGACTTTCCTTCTAATTTTGGTTGCATTGGTTTTGCTTATACAAAACCTTTTTAATTTGAATATTTGAAGTCATTCATTTTACATTTTGTAATGTTCTCTGTCTCTTGCTTGTTTTAAATTCCTTCGTTTCCCACAGATCTGACAGGTATACTCTTTTATGTTCATCTAATTTATTTATGATTTCACTCCTTATATTTAAGTCATTTACCCATTTTGAATATATCTTGGCATAGGGTATGAGATATTGATCTAAACCTGATTTTTCTCATACTATTTTCCAATTTTCCCAGAAGTTTTTGTTAAACATTGGGTTCTTGTCCCAAAAGCTGGGATCTTTGGATTTGTTGTATACTATCTTACTGAGGACATTTACCCTAAGTCTATTATTCTATTGATCCTCCGTTCTGTCTCTTACCCAGTACCATATTATTTTGATGACCACTACTTTATAGTATAGTTTAGGATCTTGTACTGGTGGTCATCCATCCTTTACATTTTTTCCCATTTTTTTTTTGATTGATTGATCTTTTGCCCTTCCAGATGAACTTTGTTGTATTTTTTTTCTAATTCTATAAAAAAGGTTTTTGGTAGTTTGATAGATACAGCACAGAATAAGTAGATTAACTTGGGTAGGATTATCATTTTTATTATATTAGCTTGTCCTACCCAGAAGCAATTAATCTTTTTCCAATTATTTAGATCTAGTTTTAATTGTGTGAAAAATATTTTGTAGTTGTGTTCATATAATTCCTGTTTGTCTTAGCAGATAGATTCCTAAAGATTTTATATTGTCTAGAATAATTTTAAATAGAGTTTCACTTTCTAACTCCCACTGCTGAGTTTTTTTGGAAATATATAGAAATGATGATGGTTTATGTAGGTTTATTTTGTGCCCTTTAACTTTGCTAAAGTTGTTAATTATTTCCATGAGCTTTTTAGTTGATTTTCCAGGATTCTTTTAAGTATACCATCATATCATCTGCAAAGAGTTTAGTTTCCTCATTGTCTACTTTTATCCCTTCAATTTCTTTTTTTCCTCTAACTGCTAGTGTTTCTAATACAATATTGAATAATAAAGGTGATAATGCGCCTCCTTGCTTTACTCCTAATCTTATTGGGAAGGCTTCTAACTTGTTCCCATTGCAGATGATACATGCTGATGGTTTTAAATATATACTATTTATCATTTTGAGGAATGACCCTTCTATTCCTATACTTTCTAGTGTTTTCAATAGGAATGGATGTTGTATTTTGTCAAAGGCTTTTCCTGCATCTGTTGAGATAATCATGTGATTTCTGTTGGTTTGATTATTGATATGGTCAATTATGTGGATGGTTTTCCTAATATTGAACTATCCTTGAATTCCTGGCATAAATCCCCTCTGGTCATAGTGAATAATCCTTGTGATAACTTGCTGTAGTCTTTTTGCTAGTGTTTTATTTAAGATTTTTGCATCAATGTTCATTAAAGAGATTGGTCTGTAGTTTTCTTTCTCTGTTTTTGGCCTGCTTGGTTTTGGGGTCAGTACTATATTTGTGTCATAAAAATAATTTTTTTTGCTTATTTTGCTAAATAATTTGTATAGTTGAGTCCTTCACTATATCATGGTTTACTTATCACAGTTTTACTATTTCATGGGTTTAAAAATATATACATATCTAATTCTGTATTGAGGAGTTACAGTTGTCATGGCACACTATTGACTGATAGGATGAAAAGTGAACAACCATAGCACTGTGTTCTGTATCCTGAGCCCTGATTGGCTCAGTGATTATAGGTTAAGTGTGGAAAAGGTTTGTAGGAGAGTAGTAAGGGTTTAACAAAGCTTTAATATATATATATATAAATAATAAAATAAATATAATGTCACTACTTCACAGATTTTCATCTGTAAGGATAATTTTAGTGTTTTGACTTAAATCTAAATGATTGGTCGCCAGGGAAAATTCCCAAATAATAAAATACTCAAGTCAGCTGGGAATTATGGAGATTTTAATTAATTTAAACTGCTCTGACTCAGGCTGAACCAGGCAGTAGTTAAAGGCCTTGGCCAAAGTGGCCTTCCTGAGTTCCTGAGTCTAAAGGAAGGAAGTCAGTCTTATCACTCACCACAAGACTGTCTCCAAGCTGGGTTCCAGTCCTCCACTGAACTCAATCTCCTGAACTGAGTTCAGAATCCAATTCCACTCTGAACTGAATTTTGAACTGACTTTTAGCCTCCTTTTAAAAAGAATTTTCTCTTATGTCACCTCCCCTAAATTTTCATGTCTACCAATCATAGTAGATGCTTTTTTTCCATGACTGCCCATTCTTAGTTCTTACCACTCTTTAGTTCTCACCTTCTCTAGTTAGATTATATCTTCTGAGTACTTCACACTTCTTTGTTAAGCTTGCCTTTTGTGAGTTACTTGACCTTTTTTTTTGTGATTAATTTAACCTTTATAGGTACTTAACACCTTTTTGTATTAGATCTAAAAATAGACAGCTTAAGGTTCTAGCTTTACTATAAGGTATGAGTTAAGTACCTTCATTGTTCAATCAGGAGTTTACAACTTTATCTTTCCCTAAAGTATGCCTAAGTATGGGTGGAGTAATGTACAGTTCCCAAGACATTCTTGATTCTTGTTAGACCAAGTATCTCCATTGTTACAATAAGGAAATAGCTAAATCAAATCTTCTAAAGTATAGTCTGAGTAGTTTTTAAGATTCATACATCTAATGTTGAGGTCTCTGGAATGTAACTCCCATGATAGATGAGGGATCACTGTATTGGGATTAGTTGTTCTTTAAATGTTTGATAGAATTCACTTGTGAACCCATCTGGCCCTGGAGATTTTTCCTTAGGAAGTTCCTTGATGATTTGTCCAATTTCTTTTTCTGAGATGGGATTATTTAAGTATTCTATTCCCTCTTTTGTTAATCTTGGCAATTTATATTTTTGTAAATATTCACCTGTTTCACCTATATTGTCATATTTATTGCCATATAATTGGGCAAAATAGTTATTCATAATTACCTTAATTTCCTCTTCATTAGAGATGAGATTACCTTTTTCATCTTTGATACTGTTAACTTGATTCTCTTCTTTTATTTTAATTAGATTAAGCAATGCTTTATCTATTTTATTGTTTTTTTCCCCAAAAGTACCAGCTCCTAGTCTTATTTATTAGTTCAATAGTTCTTTAACATTTAGTTTTTACCTGGGGATTGCTAATTTGTTCTTTTTCTAATTTTTTACATTGCAAGCCTAATTCATTGATCTCTTTTTCTATTTTGTTGGTATAGGTATTCTGAGATACCAATTTCCCCCCTGAGTACTGCTTTGGCTGTATCCCATAGATTTTGATATGTTATCTTTTCATTGTCATTCTCTTTAATGAAGTTTGTAGTTGTTTCTATGATTTGTTTTTTGACTTGCTAGTTTTGGAGAATTAGGTTATTTAGTTCCCAATTAATTTTCAATTTGCTTTTCCATGGACCCTTGTTAATTATAATTTTTATCACATTATGAACTGAAAAAGTTACATTTATTATTTCTGCTTTTCTGAATTTTTTGCAATATTTCTATGCTCTAGTACATGGTTGATCTTTGTATATATACCATTTACTGCTGAGAAGAAGATATATTCCTTTTTATCCCTGTTCAATTTTCTACAGATATCTATTAACTCTAATTTTTCTAACATTTCATTCACTTCCCTTACTTTTTTCTTATTTATTTTTTGGTTTGATTTATCTAGTTCTGAAAGGGGAAGGTTGAGATCCCCCACTAGTGTGGTCTTATTATCTATTTCCTCCTTAAGCTCCCTTAATTTCTCTTTTAGAAATCCAGTTGCTATACCATTTGGTGTATACATTTTTTGTAATGATATTACTTCATTGTTCATTGTACCTTTTAGCAAAATATATTTTCCTTCCTTACCTCTTTTAACCAGATCAATTTCTACTTTATCTTTGTCTGGTATCATGATTGCTACTCTTGCTCAGCCTTTTGCCTTGAATCTGTATGTGTTACACTGCCTCTGATGTGTTTCTTCTAAACAACATATAGTAAGATTATGGTTTTTAATCCATTCTGCTATCTGCTTCCATTTTATGGGTGAGTTCACTCCATTCACATTCAGAGTTATGATTATTAACTGTGTATTGTCCTCCATCATATTATCTATCCTCTTTAGATCCTACTCTATTCCCTTTCATCCTATTCCCTCTCACCAGTATTTTGCTTATTTCTCCTTTCCTCCAATTACCTTTCCCTTCCCTTATCTTATTCCCCTTCTACTCCTCTGTAGGGTAAGGTAGAATTCTATACCCCTTTGATCCAGTTATGATGAGAGTCAAGTTTAAGCATTACCCATCATCATCCCTTATTCTTCCCTCTCTATAATGATTTTTCATGCCTCGTTATGTTATATAATTTGTCCCATTCTATCTCTCCCCTTTTCTCTCAGTGTAACACTCTCACCCCTTGATTTTTTACATATCATCCATAGGCATATATAGCATATCATACATATTTCATATCATTGCATTTAAATATATCATATTATTATATAATTTCTTATATATCATATCATCATAATCATCTTACTTCCCCATCCTCTTTCTGAATAAATTCCTTCTATCTTCTCTACTACTTAGAGTAATTTTTGAGAATTACAGATATCCTCTTTCCATATAGACATATAAACATTTTGATTATAATGAGTCCTTTAAATTTTCTCTTTATTCTTTACCTTTTTGGGTTTCTCTTGTGTCTCATGTTTGGACTTCAAATTTTTTGTTTACATCTGGCTTTTTCCTGAGGAATACTCGGAAATCTTCTATCTTATTGAATGCCCATTTTCTCCCTGAAAGAATATATTCAGTTTTGCTGGATAGGTGACTCTGCTTTGTAAACCCAAATCTTTTGCCTTCTTGAATATCATATTCCATGCCTTTTGACCCTTTAATGTAGAAGCTGCTAGGTCCTATGAGATCCTGATTGTAGCTCCAGGGTATTTGAATGGCTTCTTTCTGACTGCTTGAAGTATTTTCTCCTTGGCTGGGTGGCTCTTGAATTTTGCTATTATATTCCTGGAAGTTATCATTTGAGGATTTCTTTCTGGAGGTGATCTGTGAATTCTTTCAATATCAATTTTAATTTTTTGTTCAAGGATCTCTGAGCAGCTTTCTTTGATACTTTCTTGTAGTGTGATGTCCCAGGTTTTTTCTTGATCATGGGTTTCAGGTAGTCCAATAATTCTCAGATTGTTTCTCCTAGATCTATTTTCTAGGTCAGTTGTTTTTCAATAAGATATTTCATGTTTTCCTCTTTTTTTTTCATTCCTTTGAGTCTGCTTTTTGCTTCTTCATTTCTCATCAAATCATTAGTTTCTAGAAGGTAAATTCTTATTTTTAAGGCCTGGTTTTCCTTTGTCAGTTTTTGGTTTCCCTTTTGCAATCAGCCCATTTCTTCTTCCATCACTTTCCTTTCTCCTTGCATCACTTTCCTTTCTTCTTGCATCACTTTCATCGCTTCCCCACTTTTCCTCTGCCTCTCTGAATTGGTTTTTGAAGTCTTTTTTGAGCTCTTCCAGAATCTGTGTCCAATTCATATTTTTCTTTTGGACTTAGTGGATGTTTCCTTTGCTTTCACTGTCCCCTTCTGTGTCTGTATTTTGCTCTTTGTCTCCATAAAAATTCTTTAGAGGTAGGTGCTTTTTTTGTTTGCTCATTTTTTTCTATTTAATTATAATTAGGCTTTGTTTTCTGGGAAATTGGGGCACCCTCTTAAACTTCAGTCCTTCCTTGATGCTATTTTTAGCTTATTTTCTGGGTTTTTACCAGTTTCGGTTCTTGGAGTCTGATTTCATGGTCTGAGGACTAAAGAGCTCTGAGAGCCCAGTCCCCCTGCTGATTCAATTGACTCTTGAGATGCTGATGGCTTAAAGACTTGCCTCAGGCTTGGGCATAAGCTTTTGATCTCAGTCTGAACTTGATCAGATCAGGGGCTGATTAAATTCTAGCCCCAGAGTTAAGCTCAAGTTTTTGTTCTCACTGTGTACTTGATCCAATCAGGCACATCCTTCATTGTCCTGTCTTGAAGCTCTACCCTTAGATTTAGGCAAAAAGGTCCAGGGGACCCCTCTCCTTAATATTACCAGCCACCCCAAATTGTGTACTATGCCTCATCCCAACCTTAGACTGGGAATCCTAGCTTCTGAACCTTGGATAGCAGATTTGGGTGGGGGATATGGATTGCTCTTCCCTCCTTGCTATAGCCTCTTGTTGGCTCTGCTCTGCTCTCCTCTCACCCCAGTGTCCCAGAAGATCTCTGCCTACCTTTTGGGTTTTTCTTTCCTTAAAAGCTGTTTCACTCTGTTTCTTTGTTGGTTATTTCACTCCTTTATTCATTTTGTGGCAATATTTTAATCTTAGTCAGAGAGGATTCTCATGGTGACATGGAGATGTTCTGGTTTACTCCACCATATTGGCTCCACCCCAAGAAGTCTCTCACCATCTACTTTTTAAAATAAAACAAAAACTTCTTATCTTCTGCCCTACAACTGATATTAAATGTTGATTCCACAATCAAAGAACATAAAGGAGGCAATGGGAGCTAAGTGAGATGCCCAGGGTCATGTAGCTAGGAAGTATCTGGAGCCATACTTGAACCCAGGACCAGCCACTTTTCCCTGAAAAGGGCTCAAGGAAAGTTTTTGGATGAGATTATATTAACTACCCTTTTTAAAGATAAGGAATATGTTGTCTTTCAAACATCACCTTAATTACCTCTCATGGATATGTAATGCACTAATAATTCTGACACTTGCTTGAACTTAATATAACTGAGGCTCTAAGAGAGTTGAATAGGAGAGGCTTCTTTTAACTAATCTAAGGGTAATCCCCCTTGCTAAAAAGAATCCTACAGGAAGCAGCTAGGTGGCTGGTCTGGCTATGCCATTGATCTCATCATGTATGGACTCATGTTCCTACATCACATTCACCTGTGTGCAAAACACTGGGAAGTGCCTATTTCAAAATAGGGTTATAGGAAGGAGTCATTCCCTAAGTATTATGGATTGCATTGGCTTTCCAATGGTCATTGCAAATACAGTTACCAGTCTCAACAGAAAGGAATAATAGAATCAGAGGATTAATTTGTTTGAAGGGAGGAGCAGGTGGCATTAACCAAGGAAAAACATTTTAGTGCATCTGGAAAGTGAAGGAAGTAGGGAGCAGGTGTTTAACACAATGTGCAAAGAACAGGAACCTCCTAATCCTTTTGGCTTGTAGTAAAGAAAGGAAAGGATTCTTCCTCTGTTTGGCAAGGGTAGGTCACATGGGCTTGACAGCTAGGGTAATGGGAACAAGTGCCCAGAAGCCAAAAGGATGGATTTTCCTAGTGATGGTATCATTTCTTAGTGAGAGACCTGCCTAGTTTTGTTTAGAGACTTTAGTAGATAGATTCTTGAAAGCAGTTTCAGGTTCTTATGAACTCTAGATTCCCTCCTTTTCCTTTGAAAAGAATATCATGAAAACTGTCATTTCCTATTTGTATTAGACTGTCAAACAGAATTCTTTCTCACTCAGGGCCTAATGCAATCTATTTTTTTAATATTCTCCTGTCCTGCATTCATCTTATCTATTTGAGAACAGAAGCAGGTAATGACTTTCATATGTATAATTTCTTGATCTCAGCATCTTTCCAGGTTTTGACACCAACTTTTTGCTTTTATCAAGTAGGTAGAAATCTTTGGTAACAATATGTTAACCTGTTCCTCTAGTGTGTTAAGTGTGCCAATCCAATCAAGCCACTCAACTAATTTGTTGTTAATGCAAAAAAAAAAACAAAAAAACCTAAAACACATGTAACCCTCAAAAAAAATTTTTTTTAATACAGTAAACTGCTTGGATCGACATGTGCAGAAGTTCCCGGATAGAGTTGCTTTGATCTGGGAGAAGGATGAACCTGGCACAGAAGTGAAAATCACATATAGGTATGATCATTCTCCCTTGTCACTTTTCAATGTGAACATGTTTAGTATCATAGCAAATTTATCTCTTTGTTCTTTTTTTGTGAAAAAAAAGGCTAGTCCCATCTCCCCTTCCCAATTTAGCAAAAATAATTTGTGACTAAAAAAATCCATGTTTAATAATTCTTCTCAATCCTCCCCCTCTCAGAAAAAAAGCACCTAATAACATGATTGTGTATGGAATACTTCTGGCTGAGAAAGGAAGGGAAAGATATGTGTTAAAATATTCTTTCTTTTTGACCTTTCTCTCTCTCTCTCTCTCTCTCTCTCTCTCTCTCTCTCTCTCTCTCTCTCTCTCTCTCTCTCTCTCCCTTTCCATCCCCTCTTCCTCTGTCTGTTTATGTTTCTCTCAGAAATAGATTGTGAACTTCTTGAGGTCAGAGCCTATCCTTTGCCCCTTTAGCCTAGCACAGTGACTGGCACATTTATTGCTGTTTGGTTGTTTCAATTGTGTCTGACTCTTTATCACCCCATTTGGGGTCTTCTTGGCAAAGATACTATAGTGGTCTGCTATTGCCTTCTCTAGCTCATTTTATAGATGTGGAAACTGAGACAAATAGGGTTAAATGACTTTCCCAGAATTACACAGCTAGTTTGTGTCTGAGGCTAGATTTGAACTAAAAAAAATAAGTCTTCCTCATTCTAAGCCCTGTGTGCTATCCACTGTGCCACCTAGCTGTCCACAGTAGACACTTACTAAATGTAATATTCCAGTAAAAAACATGAGTGGAAAATATGTGTGTGTGCGCATGTGAATAGATATATATGTTCAAGGCAGGAAGATGGGAATGCTTGAACACTATTGAACAGTGATGGCAAATCTTTTAGAGATGGAGTGCTGGGCCCTGCCCCCTTTATCCCACACAGGGGATGTGCACTCCTATTGGGCTGCGGGCACAGGGGTGGGGGATGTGAAAAAATGTCATCAGGCATGGTGGAGGGGGTTAGGGAGCAGCTCTGCTCAAATCCCTCTTCCTTTCTAGTAACAAACTCTGGTGGGGGAGGGGGACTGAGTGCTCACAGAGAGTGCTCTGTGTGCCATCTTTGGCACCCATTTCATAGGTTTTGCCATCACTGCTATAGGCCACACCATAGCCTTGGAGAATAAAAAATAATTTCCCCTTCTTGATTAACATTTAAGTTGGGTTGGAAGAAAAGTTTACTGATTTATCTCTCTTTTTATTACTCATGTATTTACATGATGATGGAGCTAGTTTGTTTTTTTTTAAGGGAGAGCGTGGTACTACAAGGTGCATCAGTTGCTATTTGTTCAAAATTTATTAATTCATTCAATTTATAGTTGTTGATCATCTACAAAGTGCACAACACTGTTCTGGGTACTTTGGGGCCAAATATGACCTGCCTCCTACCAACCAGTGTGCTGCTGGCAGATCAAAGTTATATTGATCACATTTATTCCTCTGATTTAGTGCATCTTCATTATCTATTGGTTACTACACCCTTTAGCCTAGCATTTAAGGTTTTCTACAGAAAATCTCTCCCTAATCTGTCTTTCACATTCTATTTCTAGTGATGCACAAAATATATAAATGATTTAACCTTCACTATTATAGATACTCTTCTCACCCAAGGTACAACTTCTCCCTTTCTAAGTGGTAGAAGGCTTGGAAATGAATTTAGTTGAGAATCTTTAGTATATAGGAAAGTTAGTTAATGGATTTTTGTTTAGGTTTTAAACACAGAGCAAATTGTCTAAAATTTGTGTGATTTCTTTGAGTTTTGTTTTCTATGATTAATGATGATTTATTAATCTTCAGTAGTATGTATGCATCATATGCAGATAGCAGATATGATTTTTGCTGTTATAGCATTTCTGACTATTGGTTCACAGACTGATGGTGGTCCGTGCCTTTATCTCAACCTGCTCAAATAAATCTTCCTCCTATTTGCTACTAGCTGTCTTCTAATGCTTTTGAAAGGGATCATGTTTTAGATTGGTCATTTGTGCATTTCTTATTTTCCTGAAGGCTCTTTGCTTTTAGATCAGGCTTGCTTTTTTACTTTATGTTGTACCCATAGTAGTTTAATCTGTTAAACTGAGTTGAGACATTTTTCAGTGCCAGAGGGTGATAATAATCTTCAGGCAATTCTCCATGTCTCTAAATGACAGATAAGTTGCCAAGATATATTGGTGGAGAGAATTTCTGGAGTGGGAAGTCTACATACCACTGATATCACAGGTTCCCTCCCGCTCAAAAAATTCTCCATCTACAGCCTGACATTTATATAGTGCTCTAAAACACCCAGTACACCTTATATACATTATATCATTTGTACCTCACAATATCCATATCAGGTACATATTACATTATTATCCCCATTTTACAAACGAGGAAGCTAAGAGTTAGCAGAGTTCTATGATTTACTCATGGACATGAGGCTAGTAAAAGTCAAAGATAGGCTTAAATCCAGGTCTTTTTGTCCAAAGCATGGCACACTACTCACTACTGCCACATCCTCCCCCATGCTAACTTATAAGCTTCTCACCTCAAAGGTCAACATGGCTCAAAGTTAAGCTGCAACCTTAAAGGCAAGTGTATAAAGCATGGCTTGACCAAAACAGAAATAAATGTCCTGCTGCTTTCTCAATATGATCAAAGTTTGTTGTCTTCTCTGCTCTAGTCTTCTGAAAACGAATTGCCTTTTGCATTGTTTTGAATTGAATTGAAAACCATTGCCTTCCTAAGAGTTGAATAAATTGCTTTCCAAGGTAGTAGATTGTCCTTTGCATCAGTTCTTAGACTCAGGAGCCATTGTTCTAATGGCTCCTTCCTGTTCTAGGAAGGGATCTGAGAGGTCAACTAATCCAAACTCTTGTTACACTGGTGACTAAGTGATCAACTCAGGAAAATTAAATGATTTGCCCGGTGGGCACAAAGGTAGTGAGGGACAAATCTCCAGGCAGGGCCAAATGACCCCTTGTTGTGGATACTGTAAGAGTCTTGTTTCACTGACCTCTGAGGACCCTTTCCAACTTTGAGGATCAGATTCTGGTCAGCCTCCTCAGGGATTGTGATACATTGGCTGACCTTGACTCTCTCAGCTGAGGAGCCCTTCTGCTGTACAAATACTTAGTTAATGTTAAGCTATGTTTACTATTTTTTTTTTTTTTGCTTATGTGTGGGGCGTATTGAGTAATGTGGTGCTCAGAAAATCCTGAAAGACTCTTCAGGACAACATGTGATAGCTATAATGAGCTTAAAAGTAATTTAAACCAATTGGCTCACTAGGCAGCTCTATGCTGGAGAAATAAAATTCTGAGCTGAAGCAAGTTCTTCATTCTCAAAAACAACTATATGCATGCACAAATGGGCACACACACACACACACACACACACACACACACACACACACTGGTGCTTTAGCTGAGATCTTTCAAAATCGATTATAAAGTTTGAGATAGTGTCAATTCCAGGTGAATGCCTATCTCTGCTCATTGTTTGATGTTTGAAAAGAAACTTTTGTAAATTTGCAGGCAGACTATATTACCAACTATCCAGTGGGGATTTGGGTTAATGATTATCCTGGTAATTTTGGGTTGTTGCCATGATTTCTATTTCAGGAAGCCCAGCTAGATATTGGTACTGATTGTCCTGCCAAAAATGAGTTGTGAATGTAGTTGATTCTTAGGAAAGACTGGTCCTTCCAGCTGCCCACACTTCCCAGAGGAGGTGAGGCCTGAGAGGAATCGATGGTCAGCAAACCCTGGCTACCCCACTGACCTGGAGGAAATGGCCTTAGCTCTTATTCCTTCTATGTCATTAGTTTCTGAGGTGGGAGAATCAGAGATGACAAGGAATATCTTCTTTTAATATATAATCTCCATCTGTAAAATTGAAAGGAAGAAAAGGTGAGATCCCATGACTTGGAAGTCAAGGCACTATTTAAATAGAATATAATAGAAGATACTAATGTAGATAGTATAAATTTTATTTTATTTTATTTTCTATTTATTTTATTTTACAGACTTTGCTGTTCTATTTGTACATGTTGGTGTTAGTATTTATTGAATTTTTCGATGCTGATAACCTCTGGAAAGCACTCAGAATTTTGTATAAGTAATTTGTTTTATTTTAAACATTCTCTACATAAATAATATTTTCAAGCATATCTTCCTTCTAAAGCTGAGTATCACCTATTGAGGTACTGCTTCTCTATTGACTTTGTTTTTGAAGGATGAGACTCTTATACCATAGATTCTTTCTTAGGAATCCTTGAGGAGTGTAGGAGTCATTTAGAAGCTTACCCACCTCAATAAAGAGGATAGGAACTTCATAGCAAATAAATAGCCAGCTCTTGCAGCAGTCTAAGAAAGGCCTCAACTCAGTGAGAATGGAAAGAATGAGGAAGGCTATTTACTTAGCATAACGTTGGTCACAAGGATGAGTGATGAGCACAAACCTGCTTATTTTATGGAGAGTCAGGCAAATTTCCACACATGACAATCAACATACCTCATATGATGTTGCTTTGCAAGAAACCTGGTTCACACTGACCTGTTTATACATTTTGCTGAATAGAGAAAGACTTTCTTGGGCTTTTTAAGCTTATAGAAAGTTAAATTTTCCTCTTCAGTGTTCTGATTCTCTATTCTTGGTGTGATAACTATAATATTTAATATGTATGTGATGATTTAGGTTTACAAGGCACTTTTTTATAACATTGAGATAAGGAATGCAAATATGATTCCTATTTCACAAATGACTAAACTGAGGATCAGAGAATTTGCAACTTTCTCTCCTCTTGGCCTATTAAATGATATGGCCGGTAGGTAGCTGAACTGAGGCTCATTATAAGATTTTCTGGTTTTCAGACCAGTACAATTTACTCCACATTGGCTGCTTCACTATTAAGAGAGTGAAATTTTGCATGGTCCAAATGATGGAGAAGGGACTCATCAGTGGGAGTGAGAGGAGGGTAGAATCTGGAATTAAACATGACCTGATTTTCATGTCAAATAACCCTTAACTCCCTCTTCCCCCAACCTATCCCATACCACCAAAATATAGTATGTAGCACTATTTTCCTCTTCCACATGCAGCCATTAAAATGCATTCATTTATTCTTCTGTCCATCCATCCATTCATCCATCTATCCATCTATTCTTTTATTTATGCAAATATTTATTACCAACAATGAGCAAGGCATTGTTTAGGCTCTGAGGAAACCTTCAAGGTGCGTATAGTCTCTCTGTGTGTGGAAATATGCATATATAAAAGAATACCAATATGAATGATGACTTTATAAAACAGTCCTAGTACAAGTATGTCGAGTAGGTGCAGAGCATGGTGCTAATTAGGGGCTGGTGTGCTGTGTAAGTTTTACTTACACAGACAAGTCTTTGCCATCTAGGAATTTTAATGGTAGTTAAGTTACCAGCATGGACAGACCTCTATGAAGCACAATATTATATAGAACAAATAGATTCAGGGCAGCAAGGTAACTCAGTGGATAGAGAGCCCAACCTAGAGGTGGGAAGTCTTGGGTTCAAAATGGCCTCAGAAATTTCCTAGTTGTCTGACCTTGGGCAGGTGACTTTACTCCCATTGCCTAGCCCTTACCACTCTTCTGCCTTGGAACTGATAATTATTATCAATTCTAAGTCAGAAAGCCAGGGTTTACAAAAACAAAAACAAACAAACAAAAAAAACAAAGCAAAAAATAATTGGATTCTATTATTTGTGATGCTCTGGGGAAGGTCTTTACCAACTTGGGGAATGAAAAAAGGTTCCATAGAAATGGCAGTGTCTGGGGGCATGTGGATGACTCAGTGGATTGAGAGTCAGGACTAGAGATGGGAGGTCATAGTTCAAATCTGGCCTCAGATTCTTCCTAGCTGTGTGACCCTGGGCAAGTCACTTAACCCCCATTGCCTAGCCCTTACTGCTTTTCTGCCTTAGAACCAATACACAGTATTGATTCTAAGATGGAAGGTAAGGGTTTAAAAAAAAGAAATGGTAGACAGGCCAAGAGGGTAAATGAGGGCATTTCAGGCATAAGAAATAGTTTAAATAAATATATAGAGGTGAGATAGCAGGGAGCATGTTTGAGAATACAATTGTCCAATTTGGTTTGAGAATAGAAAGCCTCAGCCTCCTTAACCATCTCAAGGGGAACAACATTTATATTTTGTTGGGTAAATACTTAAAGATATACACTGACACAATAATTATCTTTAACCTTGGTCAAGCTTGTTGACTCTGATTGTTCCTGAATCCACTTGATCTCTACCCTAATGTTCTCTGTTTGATGTTTTAGAGACAGGAGCACAGTTTTTGCTAGGGAAGATTGAGGAAAGTTTCCTTGAAAAAGTAGAATTTGAAATGGACCTTAAAGGATGAGAATGATCTCAGTGAGCAGAGGAGAATGGCTTTCTTGGGAAAGGAATCAGTTGTCCCCCAGGCATGGAGAGAAAAAGTATAAGATCTGTTTAAAGAGTCATATATAGTTTAGTTTGTCAGAAATATAGGCTCCCTTATAAGGAGGCAGAGTTCCTTGAGATAATTTTAGATCAGTGTACTGCTGAGAATAACTGTTATTCACAGTTATTCATTGTAAAGTATTCCTGTCACTGTGTACAATGTTATGGTTCTGCTTATTTCACTCTGCTTCAGTTCCTCTAAGACTTTCCAGATTTTTCTGAATTCCTCCTGCTTGTCATTTCTTACAATCATATACTATAATCTACTCAACCATTCCCCAGTTGATGGGTATCCCTTCACTTTCCAAATATTTGCACTCCTAAAAAAGAGCTACTTTATATATTTTTGTGCATATTGGTACTTCTCCTTTTTTTTAAAATTTCTTTGGGATACAAACCTAGTAATGGTTTTTCTGGGTCAAAGGGTATGAACTGTTTTATAGGCCTTTGGGCATAGGTCCAAATTACTTTTCTGACTGCCTGAATCAGTTCACAACTCCTCCAACAGTGCATTCGTATCCCAACTTTTCCATATTCTCTCCAAATTTTGTCATTTTCCTTTTCTGTCATAATAGCCAATCTGATAGATGTGAAGTGGTACTTTGGAGTTGTTTTAATTTGCATTTCTCTAAATAAATGCAATTTAGAATTTTTTTGCATAACTATAAAGATCTTTAATTACTTTGCCTGAGAACTGCCTGTTCATGTTCTTTGAACATTTACCAATTGGGGAATGACTTTTATTCTTATATATTCTACTCATTTCTCTATGTATTTGAGAAATGAAGCCTTTATTAGATAGACTTGTAAAAAAATGTTGTACCATTATAATTACTTTATATTACTTTCCATTCTATTTCCTCCTGTTTAGTTTCTGAACTCCACCACTCACAATTTGCTTTCTTTTCTATCATCTCCACTTTTTTCCCCTTGTTTTCTTCCCCTCCTACTTTCCTGTAGGGTATGATAGCTTTTTACACCCAGTTGATTGTGTATGTTCTTCCCTCATTCAGCCAATTCTAATGAGTAATGTTCACATGCTTTCTTCCCCACTTTTCCCATCTTCCCCTCCACTGTAAATACTCTTTCAGGACTCTTTTATGGGCAATAATTTATTCCATTCAATTTTCCCCTTCCCCCTCCTTCCAATGTGTTTCTCTTTTTCATTTCTTAATTTCATTAATTTTTCATATCAGCCCATTATATTCAACTCACACCCTTGCCCTCTCTCTATATATATTACTTCTAACTTCCCTAATAATGACAAAGTTCCTTGGAGTTACAAGAATCATTTCTCCATGTAGGGAGGCACACAGTTTAACCTTATTGAATGTCTTTTGATTTCTCTTTCCTCTTTACTTTTTTATGATTCTCTTGAGTCCTTTATCTAAGAGTCTAGTTTTCCATTCATCTCAAGTCTTTTCATATTCTGGAATTCAGGAATTAAATATTCAGGAATATTTGAAAGTCCTCTATTTCATTGAATATCCATTTTTTTCTTCTGAAAGATTATACTCTGTTTTGCTGGATAAATTATTCATGGTTGACATCCTAACTCTTTTGCCTTCTGGAATATCATATTCCAGGCTCTCCAATCTTTTATTGTAGAAGCTTCCAAGTCATGTGTTATCCTGACTGTTGATCCATGATGTTTGAATTGTTTCTTTTTGGCTGCTTTAAATATTTTCTCCTTGACCTGGGAGTTCTGGAAGTTGGCTATAATATACCTAGGGAATTATCTTTCTGGGATCTCTATCAGGAAGTGATCAGTGGATTCTTTCAATTTCTATTTTGGGACAGATTTCCTTTATGACTTATTGAGAGGTTTTGTCAAAGCTCTTTTTTTTTTTTAACATCACAACTTTCAGGTAGTCCAATAATTCTTAAATTATCTCTCTTGGATTTATTTTCCAGGCCAGTTGTTTCACATTTTCTTCTATTTTTAAAATTATTTTGACCTTGATTGTTTCTTGATGACTCATGTAGTCATTTGCTTCCAATTGTCCAATTCTAATTTTTAAGGCTGAATTTCTTGAGTGAGCTTTTGTATCTCCTTTTCCATTTAGCCAATTTTACTTCGTAAAGAGTTCTTTTCCTCAGTGAATTTTTGTGCCTCTTTTTCTAAAGAGCCAATTCTATCTTTCAAAAAGTTTTTCTCTTCAGCATATTTTTATGTATCTTTTCCCATCTGACCAATTCTGCTTTTTTAAGGAGTTCTCTAGATTTTTGTGCCTCTTTTTACTAATTGTCCTGATTTGTTTTTAAAACATTAATTTCTTCAGTAATTTTTTGTGCCTCATTTGCCAAGCTGCTACTGACTCTTTTTTTCATCCTTCTTTTGTATCACTCTCATTTCTTTCCCCAATTTCCTTCTACCTTTCTTATTTGATTTTTACAATCCCTTTTGGAATCCTCCATGAATTCTTTTTGGACTTGAGAGCAATTCCCCTTTTTCTTGGAGTCTTTGGATATAGCAGTATTGACTTTTTTGTCTTCTTCTGAGTTTAGTCTACTCTGTCATCAAGATAATTTTCTATGTTGTGTTTCTTTTTTGTTGTTGTTTGCTCATTTTTCTGCCTTTTAATTTTCTTTTAATTAAAAAATTGCTAACATTGGGCTTTGTAACTGTGGTGAAGGGAGCATTGTTCCAAGTTTCAGGTTCATTGTGTAGTTGCATTCAGAGTGGGCTCTGGGGATCTATCTACTTTTAATTCTTTCAAGGTGGTATGCTGTACAGAGAGGCTCTTAATACTCTCCTGGTATGTGCTCTGGTCTATGAGAAACCCCAAGCACTCTTTTCCCCATAGAACTCTGATCAGGCCAGGGTTCCATGTTCCCCTATGGCTGCAAATGGTAGTATATGCTGGTGCTCCTCTTTACCTTGAGATTGTCCCTCAGGATTGTAACCTGGTTCCAAGTATGGGCAATACAATAAGAGTTTTTCACCAAGAGCTGGCAAAGAGACCCCTGTAATTCCCTTCTAAGCAGTTGTCCAATCCCCTTTACTATCTGTAGCTGAGAGTGTTTGATACCTTGACTACAGTTTCAGCTGTATTCAAAGCCTATTTCCTCAGTAAGGCCTGCATTGGCATAGTGTGTTTCACTTCTGTCCTGCTATACTAGATCCCTTGTGCCAGCTTTCTAAGTTGTTTTGGACTGAAAAATTACTTCATCTTACTTCATCTTATCTTTTTGTGGATTATGCTAATCCAGAATTGTTTTGAGGCATTATATCATTGCTTTTTGGAGGGTGACTTCATAGATATCAGATGGATCCCTATAGCTTCTCTGCAATGTTGACTGCCAATGGTTCCTGCTTTATACTCTTAAAAGTTCTCCTTCCCCAAGAACATTTGTCCAGGTAAATTGTATTTATTGATATTTACTATATTAGAAAATTAAATGTTTTTGAATATTACAAAATTAGTTGTGACTTCATGGACCCCTTGAAAGGGTTTCAGGGAACCCCAGGAGAACCACACTTTGAGGATCTAGGCCAATTCCTTTGTTTTACGTATCACAGAAACATAGATCTAGATAGAGTTGGTACCTCAGAGAGTCCCCTCATTTTATAGAAAACTGAGATATAGCCAGGTGAAGTAATTTGTCCAATGTAGAGTCAGAATGAGAGCTGCAGTCCTCTGACTTCAGAGGGTAAGGCTTTTTCCACCACAACACAAACCTTCTTCTCCAGAAGGTTCTCTTCTATCCTTGACACTTACTGGTAGAGTGACTAGACAAATAATTCAACCTTTCTGAATCTCAGTTTCTTTAGCTTTAAAGATAGGACCATTTGCATTATCCATGTCTACTATGAGGAAAATTATTTCATGAACATTGGAGCACTTTACAAATGACTTGTTATGATTCCTGTTGGGTAATTTAAAAAAAGAGAGAGATCTTAAGGCCTGCTTCAGAATGTAAGCTTACTGAAGGAAATTGAATTCAATTTGACACTGTTTAAATTGTTCAATTGAATAGTGTTCAATTTGATACTGTTCTAGGGGCTTAACATATTAAGATAAAAAGTTCTTGCCCTCAAGGAGCTTACAGTCTATGGGGTGGGGGATGGGGTTAAGACATATACACCTCTAAGTAAATACATTGAATATACTAGGTAAGGGGACAAGGATTGTACCTGTGATTTCAGTGGCACAGGAAATTCCCAGGTGAAGAAATCCCTCTGCCAATGTGCTCAGCAGCACCTTCTCTATAGCTTATCCTCTTTGAGGGTTGCTTAGAACACTTAGAAATTAAGTAGTGACTCTATCCCAGAGTCAAATAGCTTAATCTAGGTCTCTGGTTTCCATTATGACATCCTGTCCTGCTCTGTATATATTACATATAATTTCAAGGAGACAGTGTTAGTGACAGAGGAAATAGAGCGCTGTCATTGTTATGTAGATGTCCTGGGTTTCCTGTGTCTGGGAGAGGGCCTTGCCCATAGCAAGCAGGCACTTCATCTCTGTTTAGTTAGCTGCCAATCATTAGTTTTTTCATTTGATCTTCGCCCCACCTACCCTACTCTTTTTTTTTTTCCTGGCTGAAAATAATGTAAAAAACTTTATTGATGTTTCCAATTCAGAGCAAAAACAACAATCAAAACCATAATTCCATGTAAACAAAAGAGAGGCTGCTTCAGCCTCTCCTTTCAATAAATTAAACTGCTCAGAACAGCTCTTGGAGAAGAAAACAAAGTTGCATGAGTTCCCTTAAATCCTTTTTCCTTAAAATAAAAGTTCTAACTCTAAATGACATGAATTAAAGGGGACAAATACTGCTGGATACAGTTGTGGCAGAGTTGTAAAATTAATGCTAGCTTCAGATTATACATGATGAGAAGAAAAAAATGAAAAACTAATTATGTTACTACCAGACTGAACCTGGGTTTTTTCTACCTGCCATATCTTATTTAACTTGGGGAGAGGAAGGTGACTGTGCTTTAATCCATCACAGGGTAGGGAATGGGTTCCTTAGGGAGAGGAAGTCCCCAGCTGCCACAAGAAGCTGTGAGGCATTTATGAATGTGAAATAGTGTCCAATCCCCTGCTAAAAGACTCACCTCAGCATGAGTTTTAATTCAGCAAGTGAAGGAGGAGACCAATAGCAAGAGGATGTTTGACGCTACACTCCCTGGGAATGTTATGGCTAAATCTCCAAATTTGATCTTGTTCCAAAGGTAGAAGGCTCTTCCCTTCCCTCGCTTCTGAGAAAGCAGACAGCCCCTTCCCTAAGGTGCATTCTCTTGTGGAGTTTTCAGTATTGCTCTACTTTACAATGACTGAGAGACACTTTGTGGACACAAGAGACAAAATATACACATAATGTCCCATACAGAAATAAGAATGAGTCTGGGCAGGGGACAATACTCTGCCATGTAATAATAACTAAAAAAACAAACAAAACAAATAGATGCAGAGGGGCTATACAAATAAACCTCTAGCCCCCTTCATACCTTTAAAATATTTTGATGGTAAGCTTCAGGGAGAATTCCCTAAAAGTCTTTTATTTTTCTATCTAGATTATGTTTAATTTATTCTACCTGACCTCTAAAAACATCACCCTTGTGGGCTAGGGGGAGGGCTGCTCAGATAAACTAAAAAGCTCATCAGGACATGAAATGATCTTTTTGGTTACACAATCTAGGTTTTTGAGAAGAGATGTAAAGTGGCAAGGTGGCCATGCAAATTACCATGTGCCAAAAGAATTAGGAACTGGCCTCCAAGAATAGCAGCACATGCCTGGCCTTTGAGAAAAGTGAAAAGCTCCCATTTGATTCCCTTTCACTAGGTTTTCATGGGAATCCCCTTCTGCCCACATTGTAGATCTGTCCTTTGCCTTCCCGGGGGATCCTTCTAGAGAACCGGAGGAGGAGAGGCATGAAAGACTGATGAGAAATATTCAGAGACCCAGTGCAGAGGAGGAAGAAATGTTTGCAAGTACAAAGGGGTTTTGGTTTTTTTTTTTGAGTGTGTGTTTGTGGTTGTTCCTGCCGCCCTTCACCCCTTCCAGGCTGCTCTAGATGGAGAAATACATGCAGCACACAGCAAACAAATGTCTTGCCAGTAACTCACTTGGCAGTCTAGTTGCGAATGAGTCATAGTGTGTTATTCCCAGCCTTGCCTTTAATCCGGAAACAGCGGAAGAAAGAATCCCCTAACATTCCCTATAGACCTAGGTTCACCTCTGCCCTTTCACATAGCTATTCAGACCAGGCTAAAACAGAGGGCAGCCAGGGCTTTCCTCTTTTTCCATGGACTTGGCTCTTTTTCAGCAGGGCTCATAGCTAGTCCATAAGCACTGGTCCCAGGAATAGCTGCACTGAGACACACAGTTACTACCAAAGCAAGTGGTCATTTATTTTGTAATAAAGTTTTAGAAGCTCTTTTCTGATGGTTTGACCTGAGTCTCGGAATTTAAACTCACACTATTTATTTACACCAAAAGTATGAGCAAGAGAGTTGAAAAGTGAAAAGTTACAGAATCCTGTTTGGGAATTGTGCTCAGGTCAATTGGTTGTATATTAATGGAGAGGAGCTTGAGCATCCCAAAGGTCTGTGCACCTCAAGTAAAGGGAGAGAGAATGATGTATCTTGCAGAGGGTCCAACCTGAACCCCCAAAGCATGGCCAACAGTTCCCAAATTCCCAAACCTCCAGGAAGAATGAGATGGCCATAGAAGCTGAGCCAAGGAAGAAAAGTATGTCCTCCAAAGAGAGGAACCACAGTCCTGGAATCCCAGGATTCCTAGGTAGCCAAGATCTGAGCAAGGGATAGGACTAAACATCACCCAGGGTAGAAAGTGAGTTCACCTCCAGTGATATCCTGGGAAAGACATGATTACCCTGCTTCAACTCCATCTGTGAAGCAGGTACTTTCTTTAAATTCCCAGAAAGCAGAAACCTTCCCATCTTTCCATGTGGGTTCCTAGCTCTGAATAGTGCTCTGAATACCACAGGTGTATAATGAATGATTCTTGAGTTGAATTGATGGATAATTTCTAGAGATACTGGCCAGAGAATAGATCTTTTCTTTGGCTCTTTTAAAAATCAGAAAAATTTCACAAGTCTGCCAAAAGAGAATGCAGGAGAAGGTATAAACCCTTCATGTGGATTAAAACCCTACCATCTCTTTCACTTCATTTATATATTGGCTTAAAACTAGCATTTTTCCATTAATAAACAGTCTTTCTAACTATTGCCCAACCTGTGAAAAATTGCTTTTACAATTTTTTTCTCTTTTAACAACTGCTAACAAAAAAAAAATATGACATGGCAACCTACCAATCCATAAATTTCAACTATTAGTGATAGATAATTTTCTATAGTATTATTACTATAGTAAAATAAGTTGCTTTTTTGGATTTTAGTCACTATTTAATTTTCCTTTGCTGAGAGTTGAAATCCATAATCAATAATATTATTTCAAATTATTAGGAATAAATTTTCCTATTTCAGAGGGAAAGTAACATAGGGAATTGAGAACAAATCTCAAAGACAGGAAGACTTGAGTTCTAGTTCCCTATCTATATTAATATCAACATTATCTGTTTATATCTATATATGTCATC
The DNA here is from genome assembly GCF_027887165.1 of Monodelphis domestica. Lineage (NCBI taxonomy): Eukaryota > Metazoa > Chordata > Mammalia > Didelphimorphia > Didelphidae > Monodelphis > Monodelphis domestica. The sequence continues at coordinate 604,743,753 of NC_077227.1, forward strand.
TATATATACAATCTTCATGTTATATTTAAGGCACTATATTCTCCACTGTCAATGGATGATAGGATTAGATCTGTAATTTTGCTGGTTTAGGGACCTACAGAGGAGGCAACTCCTTCTACCAATGAAGATAAGGGCCTTCTCTGCAACTTTTACAGTCTTAGAGAGTTGCTTAGGGCATTAAGAGGTAAAGTGTCTTATCTAGGATGACTAAACTGATATATTTAAGAGATATGACTTGAATCCAAGTCTTTCTGACACTGATACAAAAATAAAAATAAAATATACAGTATATACCCTTGAGAAATTTGGATAACGTGTACATATATACAGGAATTTTATTAGTATCTAGCAGAGAACAACTCAGCTTTGTTGAATGGCGTAAGAGATCCAAGAAAGGAAGAAACTCAACTGGAATGGTCATTGAAACATTCATGAAGAAAGTGATATTTGAGTTAGACCTTAAAGGAAAGGAGGAGTATGCAGGGTGTTCAGGGACAGCTAGCACCTCTAGTTTGAGGACTTCTTGAGTCCTTTTCAGGAATTTTTCCTCCTTTGGTGTCTACCTGCCACCAAGCCCTCTCTATCGTGGTTTCATGAAGCTGTAGTATGCCCAGCAGCCACACTTTGATTAACTGACTTGGCAGATGGGCTAAACCAGATTGAGGGTAACCAATGGGCTGTAGACCCATCAGCAAGGTAAGGGGGTGTCTACCACAGATTTCACATGACTTTACTTCTTGCATCTGAAGGGGTAGATGAGAAGAATTTATTCTGATGGTTGTAAAGATGGTAGAAGAAGGCACTGTGGAGAGCTTAAAACTTGGTTAGACATGGAAGATTCCAGCGTCATCTACTACATGCTGAGCCATCACCAATCATCTAGACTTTTGTCTTATCGCTGGACTTTTATGACTCTTTAAGAGAGAGTAAGGCTACCAACTTTGTGTGGCTCTCTTTACTTAAATACAATTTACATACAAGTTAAGACATCATGAGTAATGCCATTTTGGTCCTTTTTGAGTATGATGGGCAACAACCAAAGGAAGGGCAAGATTTCAGTAAGTGAAAGAAGATGGAGATTCTTATAGAGGCATGGGTGGTGGTTCCTGCAAATGGAAGGAGTTAGTGGTAAACTGGAAAAGATGAAAGGATGAGGAATAGCTCAATTTGGCTAGAATATAGAGGGCACAATGTAGAGAGGAGTATAAAATAAGGTTGGAAAGGAAGATTAGATTGGAGAGGGCTTGAAGACAAGAGGCCTTGAACATTTTTATGACCTGTACTCACTCATATAAAACATCATTTCTAAAATAAGAGCATGGTTTTATTTCACACAAGGCATTTATTTTCTTAAAGCCAGCCCATTTGAACTAGATCCAAGTGAAATGTTCTTCAAGTACACCACAGATTCTATTTTAAATAGACTCCCTGCTGAAGGCACATAAACACTTGCAACGTCCATGAGGTAGCAACAGGATGAGAAGGCTTCTATCATTGTACTACAGAGAAGTTGCAGGAGCTACCCCTATACTATCTAATTGACACTTGTGGCCTTTTAGAGACATTTATCTGCCTTCAGTCTGCCACACACTGTTTCTGTTTTTAAAGGACAGTAATGGGCAGAGATGGGGAATGTTTTTCTTCTGAAAATAATAGGATCATAGGGTCAGAAGAGACCATGGAGGTCAGCTGGTCTATTTAACAGTGTGAGAATTCCCTCTACATCAGAGGAAACCCTGCTGTCTTTAGACAAGCACAACCCTCAAAATACATTCATGGTCAAAGAAGGGTATAGATAAGGTTACTCAGAGGTGGGTCTTCTGTTTTAATCCTAAGTTTAGAACTAGATCCTTTCTAAGGAGCCTTAGTAAAAAAAATTGTTAGAATTTATGCACTAAGGAGGAAAAATTATATGGACTTAAAAGATTCCCTTGGGAAGAATCATCCTCACATAGAATTTAATCTGTTGTTATTATTTTTTAATCAAAAGGAGTTCACCAAAAAGAGAAAATAAGTTTCTTCCAAACTAGACAAAATATAGAAGAGAGAGCAAAGAGTTGGTTCAGTTCTTTCTCCTACTTGGATATTTTTAAATTCCATCATTACTATTAATTATTAATTATCCATGTGTTCCAGTATTCCCAGATGTCAAATTATATTATAAACAGCAATTATCTAATTACTTGGTACTAGTTAAGAAAACAGAAAAAATAGACCCTAGAATGGATTAAACAACTAGGACCCAGAAACAAATACAAGTGCATTAAGTACTAGAGAGAGAATTTATGTTCTGAACTAGGCTAATGATGCACAAGAATAATTATTCTATTTATCCACAATGAATTCTTTATTACACTTTCCCCAGAAATTGTTTCAAACCTTCTTCATACTTTCTCCTTTCTTCAAGCCTTCCAATCTATCCTTTTCCTTAACCCTCTCATCTGAGGACCTTATCTCATATTTCACTAAAAACATTGAGTCTGCTCATCATGAGATCTCCCTTCTCTCATCCTCTTTTTCATATCAGAGCATATTTCTTTCATTCCAAGCAAGGAATCATCACATTTCTCAATTATCTTCAACCAGTTTGAAAAAAACAAACAAACAGGAATCATAATAAGGAAAATACATTTAAAGGAAAAATAAGATAAAATTCCCTCCAGGTATAATTTCTCTTTAAAGGATTTGTGAATGAAAGCACAAAACAGAGACCCTTGCATTGGAGAAACAATTCAACCTTCCACCTTCTCAGCCTAATATTCAGGAGTCTAGATGTTTTTCCAAACTAGCACTTCTTCGGAACACAATTTTAGGGAAAACACATAAGAGAACTATATGAACAGTATCCAGTCTAATCTAATCCATACCAATCCAATTTAGTTCAAGTCAGTTCAATAGAATTTAGTCCAGTCTTATCCAGTGCATTCCAGTTCAATAGAGTCTAGCCTAGACCAATCCAATCCAATCCAGTTTCATTTGGTCTAATATAGTTCATTCCAATCCAGTTCAGTTCAAACCAACTAGGTCCAGCCCAAACCAGGCCAGCCCAATACAGTCTGGTCCAGACTACTCTAGTCCAATTCTGACTGGCCCAATATAGCCCAATTTAGTCTAATCTGGTCCACTCCAGTGCAATCCAGTCTAATTTGGTCCAATATTGTACAATACAGTGTAGTCTAGCCCAATTCAGTCTAATTTTGGCCAGTCTGATTTAATCTGATCTAGTACAGACCAGTTCAATAAAGTCCAATCCAATTCAGTTTAGTTCAGTCCAATTAGACCTAAACCAGTAGAAACCAGAATAATATACTCCAATCTTTTTTATTCCAGTTCAATCTAGCAAATGACTATATAAACCAATTCAATGTGATCCAACTCAATCCAGGCCAGTTCAATGTAATTCAGTTCAATCCAATTCAGTTTAGTCTGGTCCAACATAGTTCAGGCCATTCCATTCCAGTTCAATCTGGTCCAGTCCTCTCTGAGCTGACTCAATTCAGCCCAACCCAATTCAGTCTAGTTCAGTTCAGACTACTCTGGTTCATTCTCTTCCATTCCATTCCAATCCTGTCCATTTCAGTACAATTCAGTCTCTGATCCAGTTCAGTTCAATCCAGTCTATTGTAACTCATTACAATGCAGTGCAGCCTAATCCAGTCTAATGTGGTGCAATCCAATTCAATAGTCTATTCTGGTCTAATTTATTCCAATTCAGTTCAGGCTAGGCCTGTCCACTCCAGTGCATAGCCCAATAATATCTAATCTGGTTCATATCAGTCAGTCCAGTCCAATCCTTACTTGACTGGTTCAATACAGACCTGACCAGTCAAATTAGGTTCAAAGCAGTGTAGTTTGCTCTAATGAAGTCCAATCCTTTCTATTTCAGTCCAATGCAGTCTAATCTGGTTCAGTCTGACCCAGTTCAGTATAATAAAGTTCAGTGAAATTCAATTCAATCCAAACCCATCTCCTTCAATTTAATCTAATCCAATCTAATCTGGTAACAGTTTGGTGCAATATGGTTCAGTACAGCTTAATCAAGTCCAATTTAGTGCAATTTGGTTCAATCCAGTTCAGTCTGGTCTAATTTGGTCCAGCCTGACCAGTCTAATCTAATCCAGGCTAGTCTAATTTAGGCTGGTTCAGTCTAGTCTGGTCTGATTATGGCCAGTACAATCCTGTCCCATCTGGTCCAGATAATTCCAATAAAGTCCTCTCTGGTCCAATGTTGTTGATTCAGTTCAGTCCAATCCAATTTATTTGGATTCAGTCTAATTTAGGCAGGACCAATACATCCAGTTGTGTCTGACTAGTCTACTCCAATCTGATCCAAATCTAGTTCAGTTTAGTCCAGTTGAATCCAGTCCAATTAGTGATGGCAAGGGATAGAGTGGGTAAAATAATAAAGATGGAAGGATCTTAAAGGTTATCTACTCCACACCTCTCATTTTGCTTTCTTTAAAATAAACAGGAAACTGGTGACTAGAATAGCACTAAAACCTAAGGAAATCCTATGAATTTATCTGATGAGAGATCCTCTCCTGTGTAAGGTGAGGTCCCCAGAAGTATAAATCAGATATTTCCCTATCAATAGGGGATCTAGGTCTCTATATTTTTTCCCAAGGATCTGTTTGTTCCATTTGCTCAAACTATTTGTTCATTTTCTCTACCTGCGTACACTTAGAATTTGATTAGTTCCAGTTCAGTGACAATAGGGATGTAAATGGGCCCTGAGATTTCATTAATATAGAGAACTCCTACATGAAGTAGTTCCTTCTACCATTGTAAGATGGCACCTTCATTGCAACTTGTAATGTTATAAAGAATTTCTTAGAGCACTGAGAAGGTTAAATAATTTTCTTGGAGTCACAAAGTTAAACACTCCCTCTATCCATCTTATAAGGGGGAGGGGGGGGGAAGAAAAGCTGTGCTAAGAACTTTACAAATTTTATCTCATTTGAACCTCATAACCACAGTGTGAAGTAGGTACTATTGTGATTCCCATTTTATAGATGAAGAAATAGAAGCTGCAGAGATTATGTGACCTACACAGGATCACACAGCTAGTAAGTGTCTGGGGTTTGATTTGAACTCAGATCTTGCAGACTTCAGATCCAGTGCTATGTCCACTGTATTAGTTCATTTATAAAAGATAAAGTTAATATTTTCTTGCTATCAGCTTTATGAAGTTGTTAGGAAGAGAAATAAGATTGCTTAGGTGGCATGATTTTCATTCTTCAGAAGGCTTATTATCAGACTAGTAGGGGTTAAAAAAGTATAGAATATTACATCGTTACCTTTTCAAATTCTGATGCCCCATTTTTGGCAGGACAACAGGAGCAATATATTTTTTTTAAGCACTAGAGGACTTGATGATTGATTTCTTCCTCCTTCTACTAACAAGAGTTAAAGGAGAATTAAGAAATTAAGATCTGGCTTGAAAGTAACATGAAATCCAAAATGCCAGAATTGATGACCTTCAAATCTGTGTTCATTTTCTAGAAATTCCAGTTAGGTAAATGATTGGAGGAAAGGGATTGCATCATATGATGAAGTGTCTATTAACTTGGTTAGGACATTATCCTAGGATGACAAAATTTAGGTCTTATGGGAAATTTGGATTCTGATCAATTTGACAAATATTGATGTTACCCCTTTGGGTGAAGGGACACAAAACCAGGGAAGACACTGTTCCCTGTGTCTGTTTTCTTTTTGGTTCACCAACACATTTATTTTTAAACATATATACATATATAACATAATATCTATAATTTGTTATAAATATATGATAAGTTATAATGTGCTTATCCTAGAGAAACATTCTCATGATAGCTATGTCTAAAAATCTGTTTCATTCTTTTTTTAAACACCTTCCCTCCCAAACCTTTCCTTTCCCCAAGAAGGCAGGTTATTCCCTATTTTCTTGGATTTTCTCTGGGTGAGAATTGGGTAAATCCTGACTATTTTTAAAAAGTAAAAAGAAACCATAATTTGAGAAATCAGAGACAAAAATCTTTCCCTCTTCCTCCCCCTTGAAGCTAAGCCTCCTCCTTTGGTATTTATTTATTGACAGAGTTCAGTAGCAGCAGCAGAGATGGGGGTAGGTAGCAGCAGCAGCTGATTTCCTGTTAGCCAGGGCAGTGTCATTGCTGAGAATGGCTATAAGATACAGGTTCAACTCTATTGGCACAAAAAAGTAATCCACTAGCCAGTGGAACAATGGACTTACCTGAGCAACTTGTTTTTTGAAATTGGGCTGTTTGAAAATTCTCTGCTCCTCCCTCCTAACTCATCCCTCTGACATCTGCTATAGGTACTGTGACTGGGAGGTTAGTGAGTGGGAGCCTAGAGATAAGGGGATGCAGTGTGTGTTCTGATAACATTCACCTATAGCTAACACTATTGCTAGGGGACTTGGAGGATGAACAGAAATGGCATCTGTTTCTTCAGTTTGTTTCTAGTGGCCACATTTCCCTTTTCTGTATCATCCCTCCCTTAGAAGCCTAGCATTTCTACTGTTCCCAGGTCTTTTTTTTTTTTTTTAACAAAGAGTAAGGGGACAAGATCAATTAGTCTCTGATTTCTCAAATTATGGTTTCTGTTTTACTTTATCTTAGAATCATAGAATAACACCTCATCTGAGCTAGAAGGGATCTAAGAGATGATCTGATTTAATACCTTCATTTATACAAATGAAGAAACTGATGCCCATAGATGTGAAGGGATGTACCAGGTTATACAGTTGGGACAGAGCCAGTAGTACATAGCAAGCATCTTTGACTCCCAGTGCAGAAAAAAGAAAGCAACCTAAAAGAATGTTTCTAATTATGGAATTGTAGTTCCTTTGTAGCAGGAGAACAAGAGTAAAATGGTAGAAAGAGCATTGGCTTTGGGAGTCAGGGGACCTGGGTTACATTTGCTACTTGTGTGTCCTTGACAAATCATCTAACCTTTTTGAGTCTCAGTGTCCACATATGAAAAACCAAAGGGATTGGATTAGATGGCTTCCAATAGCCCAACTAATTCTTGACCTATAAGCCTGTGATTCCAAGTCACCAGGTCTTAGGTCCCTTGTTTGTAACACAAGGGGGAATAGAGATCTGTAAGGTCCCTGTCAACTTATACCTCGAATGTTGGGAATTTTTCTATTACTGCCCTTTCAATTCACACCAGACATAGTCATTGTTTGAGATGGGGGAGGAAAAAAGAAAGCAAATGATGATCTGGAGTGGTAGGATTTCCTCCCCTGTAAAAGGACTTGGTTGGCTGTTTTGTAGTATGTGACCTGACTCCTTAGGATGAAGTCATGTTTTCTCTCTATAAATTGTATAATAATGTAGATCTCCCTTGGAAAGGGCCACAGAGGTCATCTAGTTCAATCTCATTTTACATATGAGATCGACTGAAATTAAATCACTTAACCAAGGTCACATAAGGAGTAATCATCCTATAATTTGTGTATAGATAAAATCCTTTCAGCTAAGTCTCCTGAAAAATAGTGGTATGGCTTTAGCTTGACCAGAAAAAAACAAAATGGGATGATGACCTGCTACAATACTGATCTTTCCTCATTTCAAACCTTTATAAAATTCCCTGAAGAAACCATATGCTTAGTAGACTCAAGTATCCTAAAAGGAATTTTAAAAAATAGCATAAACTATACAATTTTCAGATTTTTTTTAAAGAAGGAAAGATACATAAAGAATTTAAGACAATTCTCTGAATCCACTATCAAGGAAGCATTAAAGTGAGAGAAAGGGAAAAAACCAGATATATTCAATTTAATTTGCTTCAACATAATCATGGAAAACCAGGTCAGACTTGGCCTCTATTAGTTAGACAACTAAATAAATGCAGAAATACTCAGAATTAGCTTGGAGCTCTGTGAGGTGGAAAACCAAGTTGCTGCCTATCCTTTCCTATAATACAGCTGCCTTCTGTTTCCTGTTTGTCTGTTGATCTAATATAGATTGTTAGCCCACTGTGGAGAGAATAGATGTATGGTTTCTCTATTTGGTAGACATCTGTTGTTATAAAGCAACTATTTGTGGCTGGAAATCATCTGATTGGGGAATTTTGCATTTGAGAGTATATCTTCATAGCTTCTCCTTGAAAATCACAAATGCACTATGTATATATTTCAGTTGCATTTAAACACACAGAAAAAAATGTACATCCCTGGAGACATGTATTTCATATACATTAAAAATACTGCAAATGTGTGTATGTGCCTGTGTGCATGTGTGTGTATACACATGTGTGTGTGTGTAATTTTTACATTCAATGTCCTGGTTATTTTTAAAAAATAAACATTTAAAAGAGAATAATACAATCAAATAAAAAAGCTGCCCTGGCCAGAGAATTCATCACATAGTAGCCAAGCTTTTGGCACTTACCATCACCCAGTGAAGTTTGTTCAAAGTACCAGCTAACTACTTAGCTAGACTGATCCTCAGATGACAGACACTTCCTGTTTCTGAGTGTGCACTCAAATCTTTTCCATTCTGGGAGCACCTGCTTGTGGTTTGTTGACTTTGTCTTTCAGATGTGTTATGTTCCATTATAGAGTAATTCTTTCCCAAATTAATAGTTTGCCTTGAAGATGCCTTGAAGAATCTGTCATGAAACTGAAAAATAAAGAGTGACTGCAAATAACATGGCATCAGACATGTCTGTATGGGATATGTATGGGACAGCTAGGGCTTTGCCAGGACACTTGCTCCCTGGAGAACTGTACTTTCCTGGTGTGTGTTCAAGTGTTTCCTTTTTTCATGGTTACTTACCAGTCCACCACCAGGCTATGTTACCACTCATTTGACCAAAAGACTTAGTTTGACCAAAATTTGCCTCTGCATCTTTGATGAGTTAGGCTCTCTGGCCCCCCCCCCCAAAAAAAGAAAGAATCAATCTCTCTTTCTCATGATAGCCCTTCAAATAGTCAAAATTGATATGAAGGCAACAGTCTTTCCAATGACTGAACTATGCGTGAGATCATACATTACACTAATTTTTATGGATAGGCACATTCTCATCTATTCCAAATTACTTGATCGACCCTTGTTTCTCCTCTGGCAGCCTCACCAAAGGGCCCAGTCACTTTTGTTGTAGCACACAAAAGAGTTAAGTTCCAATTTAAGGATCACTGCCATGTTCCCTTTGATATAGGGAGTTTAATTAAACTTCTTTGTTGACATTCTTTGTGGCTTTTCATTAATTCTCAAACTCCCCATCTCCACTCTCCTGTTATACTGGTCTGTTTCCCTCTAACAAGCAGAGAATTCTCTCTAACAAGAGAATTCCTTCATTTGAAATAAATTCAGTAGTCATTAGAGAAAGAAGAAGAGACAGAGCCTCATTGACTCCCTGAGACTAGCACATGTTCCCTTGCTGGTGATCCTGGGTATATCCCATAGTTTAGGTCTCAAGACCAGGTTTGTGTTCACACAATGTGCCCTGGTGGGGTGTAGTTGGACTGATGCAACAAAAAAGTAGGTCCTGGGGAATGAATGGAGAATGGCATGGGCTTCCTCCTTGTAGCTTTTCTCTTATGATCTCCCCCCATCTCTGCACGGCATAGCTCATTTGGAGAAGTGCACCCTCTTCCCAGTGGAACTCCCAGCGTCCTGGGGACCTCATGCTTGTAGTTGTGCTAACATGAGACTTTGGAATGTTGGGCGCTACAATGACTATATTGGGGGAAAGATGCAATTCTTTTTGCATTAGCAATTCTTCTAGTAGAAGAAGCTGGGTTTCCAGCAGTACTTTTGACCTTATTTTGAAAACTTTGGGAAGAAACCGTTTTTGAAAATAATCCATTAAAAAGAATTATAGCAGAATTGCAGTGCATATTCTATATAATGCAGCCCCACCATGAGCAGTGGGGTGAAATGCAAATCTTCTGGTCTAGTCTTGTTTTTGAATTGGCCTATAAGTAACATTTCTTTGTGGTTTCTGCTAGAGAAGAGACAGTTTCCCCTTCTTGTCATTATGTATACAGTATTTCCTTTTGAAAAGTGTCAGTACCTTCATTGTTACTGATCTCATAGACATAACCGGCTGTGGATTTTTCAGCATGCTTTTATTTACCTTTTTTTTTTGATAGCCTCTTCACAATAGGAACTCAGCAAATAGAGATGAAAGAAACCCCATGGTACACTAATTAGTTCTTAACCTTTGGCCAAATAACATGTGCATGCCCCACTGAGGTCAATGTCCCCAGGAACCACTCCCAAGAACACTTTAGAACCTGGAAACTGCAAGCGAGGGGATATTTGGATGTGCTTATAAGCATATGGGGGCTTATTTCTGCTTACTGCCTTTTTAAAATTCTTTCCTTTTTCCTCTTATAACACTTAACTCCTGAGAAATTCACTATAATCAAATTAGTCTCTAAACAACGAGGTATTATTAGTGGAGTAAGGGGAGCAAAAAGGGAATGAGTTCCTCCACACACACCCCCACACACATTCTCCCTTTATATTAACTTTGTCTTGACACAAATCCCTTATCTACTATGGGCCTCTGTTACCTCATCTATAAGACAAGGGAGCTGGATTGGATGGCTTCTACATTTTTGCCAGTCCTAAAGCTGTGATTCTTTGTTCCCTCCCTGTTTTCTTTGCACCAGGTAACATACTCTACATGGCTTGAGAGTAATGTGACGGTAGTAAGTTCAGTGTTTGGGGCAAGGGTCATGCCTCTTCTTTGTATAAGCTATTAGACATGAATCTATATTACAGATATGATATCAAATGTGAATTTCAAAACTACTCAACCCTGTTCAAACCATTCTTTAGAGGATGGGATTTGGCTATTTCCTGATCAATAACAATGGACATACTTGGAATGAGCGTAACAGGATTTAGGAAGGGCTGCAGCAAAGCTCAAGATTTAATTATTTGAGAATATGACCTTCAACAGACATGTGCAAAGGGGACAGACCTCTGGGTGGTCCTGGGTTAAGCTAGAGCCACCATTGGCACAGGTGAGACACAGGAAGTGAGGAAGAGGAGAGCTGAGGAGGCTCGGACTTCCTGTGTGGAGGGAGAGTGTGGTAGTTGGAGCCTGGTGCTTGAAGTGGAGGCCTGAGACTGTTTCTCCATTTTGGTCATGTGAGTGATAGGGACTGATCTCTTTTATTTGCCTCTGCTATCCAAGGCCTTGGGCCTTTGGCCCAGCCTAAGCAGAGGGGGTATTTAAGCCCTATTCCCTTCTCTCCCCTTTCTCTCTCTCTCTCTCTAATACCTTTCTTCCTCCTGTTCGTAATTAAAAACTCCATAAAAGGTTGACTGCTGACTTGAGTTTTCATTTAGGAATTACATAGCTGAATTCCTTGGCGACCTTAAATTAATATATATCAGTCTTTTAAAGTGATTTCCATATCACACAAATGACACAGAAAGTAGAAACTTTCTCTTCCTTTTTAAACAAATAAGAATCTAAACTCTTCTCCATTGGAAGGAAATATGCATTTGGAAAATTCACTGATAAGAAGATAGTCTTTTAGACAATGTAGGTACCCAGCCCAACTCAACTCTTGTACTGGACCCTAATTGTACTGACAAAACAACTTTTGCTTCAATATCCCAAGAATAGCTCATCCTCAAATTCAAAATAATTGATAATCCCTCTGTGAAGTTTGGTATGAATATAATATTCAAAACCAGTTTTACCTGTGAGGATTCTAGTTAACCTGTGACATTTATTTTATTTCTCCTCTTCATATTTACCAATGTTCACCTCTTCCCTATGCCACAGGGAGCTTCTGGAGACCACATGCCGCCTGGCCAACACATTAAAGAAACATGGAGTGCGTCGAGGGGACAGGGTTGCCATCTACATGCCTGCATCTCCACTGGCTGTGGCCGCCATGCTGGCCTGTGCTCGAATTGGGGCTGTTCACACAGTGGTCTTTGCTGGCTTTAGTGCTGAGTCCTTAGCTGGAAGAATTAATGATGGTAAGCATGTCTCTGGGGATGTGGGGGAGAATGGGGTGGAAACATAAAGATCCCCGTAGTCCTGATTCTTCTCTGAGCCAGCCTGTGTAGTGCTTCTTTGATGTTTTGAGAATGCACCTTTCAAAATCAGTGAAGCATATCAGTTTTAGTCCTGGTTCTATCACTAATTAGATGGCTGTTTGACTTAGTCATTTAATTCTTCTAGACCTCAGGTTCCTTATCTATAAAATGGGGACAATAATGGCTCTTCTACCACTTTACAGGGTTATTAAAGGATGAAATAAGATCATGGACATGAAAGCTGAATAAATTGAAGAGATGATGATTAGATGGGACAAAAGGAGAAATTTTAAAATGTATCATTCAAAAAAGCACTCTTGTAATCTGCCTGGCTGTGAGTTTCATCAGGCCCATATTCTCTAGCAATTGTTGAGAATTATAACTTCCTTCAGCTTTTTATGGAGATTGAAGATTTGGAACATTGGGAAATCAACTCCTTACCTCTTCCTGAGTTTTCTATCCTACTCCAGACTATCCACAGAGGCTTCCTCAGAGTCTGACTGTCACCAAAATGTTGGTTGCTCTAGTTAGGCGCTAAATATAGGAATAGGTAGGGATGCATTAGTACAGGGGGTTCTCATTGAAATCTGGTGAAAAGATGGCTATCCTTAAGAAGGCACTAGATTAAAAACATTTAGGATGCAAAAGGATCCCAAGATACTTCCTTTGTTCTATTGGCTGGCCAAATTAATCTCTTTGCATCTTATCCCTGTATACACTGGGGTTAGATTACTTTTGTAAGAACTCTAAATGGCAATGGATACATTGATTGATGGATCTTGTTTCTATATTCCTTGTGTCATCAAGGCTCTCCAAAAGCAAGCTCTTCCTAGCCTCTTCCATGTGAAAGTCTATATCATACAAGCATACTGATGCTTACTCAGTAGGACCACCCATTGCACATGTATTTTTTGCTCCTATTTCTATAAGACTTGATAGAGTTTAGGTTGCTACTCGCCTTAACGTTACCTCTAAGGTAAACATACGATAGACAGGTCTTGAGGTGCTGCTCAACTTTGGGTTTATGTGAAGAGATCCCAGTATTGCCATCTTATGAAATGGCTCTTCCATTAAGAGACAGGGGTCTCACAACCCATCTAATGCACATTACAATGAAGGGCAATGAAAAGTGAAGGGAAACTTGGGATTTGTACCAAGGACATACTTTTATTTTCTAAGGACAATAGACCAGGCTGACTGCCCTAGAGAAAGCCAAGTGCATAATGTGTTATAATTATGACACACATTACATGCTATAATACATATTTATATTATCATATATTATATTTATGTTGTCATACAAATATATAATATGTACATATATTTATATTTTAAACTCTTACCTATGTTTTAGTGTCAATTCTAAGACAGAAAAGTAGCATGGGCTAGGCAATTGGGGTTAAAGGATTTGCTCAGGGTCATACAGCTAGGAAGTATTTCAGGTCATATTTGAATCCAGGTCCTCTTGATTCCAAAGCTGGCATTCTATCCACTGTGCCACCTAGCTACCCCTTATGCTACATGTTTTATGCTATATTATTGTCCTGTGTTCCTCCCTATGACTACCCTCCCCCAACCTCCGAGAAGTATCCTGGGACAATGGATAGAGACCTGGCCATGAAGACCTGGTTTCAAGTTCCATCTATGACACTTACTGGCTCTGGCATTCTGGGCACATCACTTCCCTTCTCTGTAGCCCAGGCAATTCTCTAAGTGTGTAAGTTGCAAAGAGAAGGCAGAGGAGTTCTTCCCTGGGGTTCACAGATGAAATCACAGTTCTAGTCACAAAAAAACCCTCTTCTAGACTTGATGGCAGGAATACATTTGCCAGGGAAGTTATTTGTCAGAAGACTCCTATTCAGGTAGTTTAGATTAGATGGTATCTGAGATTATTTTTGATTTTGTGATTGTATTTTAACTAATTTATATATATACATATTCCCTCATCTGGGTCTAGCACAGTGCTCTAAGCTGTTTAATAAATATTTATTGAATAGATAAATGAGCAATGCATGATATATTATGCTTTTCACAATATATTTACAGCATGATGGACATTTTCCTTTTGGATTGCATTAAGAAAAATATATGTGGGTGAATTCTGGGTAAATGTCAACCCTTTTTCATAAAGGTCTGACAGGGAAATAGAATAGTACAGGGTTGAAAGCAATGGATAAGAATTAGGAGACTTGAGTTTTAGTATTACCTCTGCTACTGACCTGCTTGGTGTTCTTGGGCAAGTCACAACCTTTCCCCATATGTAAAATAAAGGAGTTGAACTATGTGATCTCTATGACCTCTTTCAGCTCTAAAAGGTTTATTGTTTATTGATAGCAGTCAAAAAGCTTGGCTTGTGAGATTTAAAATAGTGAAGCCCATAAACTGTAGTGAGTTAAAATGGTGGAAGATATAAATTGTGATAGATATAAGAGAGGGTGAGTAAATTTGACTGCAGAAAATATGTTTCACTCCAGTGTCTTGGTTTTTAAATCAAATATAAGGTGGTCACCAGGGAAATATTCCCAATTATTCAAATACCCAAGTCAACTGGGTTTTATAGAGATTTTAATTAATACAAATGTGGAATTAAAGAAAAGAGAGAAAGAGAGAAAAAGGAAATAAGTATGAAGGGCCTTAAGCCAACATGGCCTAGACCTGAGTCTTAAGAGAGAGATATCAGTCAGTCAGTCTTTTAACACTCACCACAAGGTCTGCCTAAGCAAGGATTCTAGTGACATCAGGCCAGCATCATCTCAGCTGCTTTCACCAGCTCCCTCCTCCATCTGAATGTTTCAGAATCAGTCCTCCCTCGATCTCTGAGCTCTTATTTTTAAGGGCAAAATCTCCTATGTCGCCTCCCCTAAGTTCTTCCATCTACCAATCACTGTAGATGTTTTCCAAAAGACAGCCCATTTTGAATTCACAGCTGAGTAGATTAATCTCTTTAGTAAGTCAGAAAAAAAATGCTGCTGTGTCGACTAATTTCATTAAGAGAAAACCTCTGAGAAAGTTTTCACCTTTTAGGTCTAAGTAGTTTACAAGTTGCCCCACCTTTATAGGCACCAAGCATCCCATTGTATCAATTCCAAAAACAGGCATGGCTCAAAGAACTCCTTTCCTTTATAAGTATGGTTTTCAAGTACTTTCATTTTTTAGCAAGGAGTTTTCTGCCCTAAAGCAGTCTTAAGTAGGGATGGAGTAGGGATACTCCCATAGCAAGGAGTTTTCACATTCAAGTAGAGTTCTCACTATCTGGTAGGGAATTATTTCAAGTAGGGAATTGGAGGATTCCTCAATGTGGAGTAAAATTTTTAACATTCATAAGTCTGTGAAATTTTAAGGTTTACAGGTTCAAATCTGTTATCCTACTTGTATTAACTGGGCAATTTACTCAACCTCCCTGGGATTACATTTCCTCATCTGCATGAGGAGAGCATTGGATTAGGTGATCTCTGTGGTTCATTGATAGCTGGTTGTAGGTCCCTAGATGGCTCTTATCTGCCTTTAGGTAGTCCAGAGATCTATTTTGGATTGACAGAGACCCTCTTGAGGCCAGTATACAGTAAGCCTGAACTCTGGGGTTAGCACTCTATTGCTCTGATTTCCTTAGGAGACTTGCGACAAGAAGTTGACTCAGTGTAGCTGACCAAAACTCTCATGACTGATCCATTCAAGCAGAGATCCTTTAAGCTAGAGGTCAGCAAATTATGGCCTGTGGGCCATATCTGGTGGGCTCTATTTCGCCAACTGTGTCCAAGACTTATATCAACACTATAAGAACCAGAGTGGCTTTTGTGGTTGAGAAGTTTAGGGGGCATTTTTATGGGCCTCCACAAAGGTGAACTTTTCTCACTTCTGGGTTCTTTTATCCATGTCTCTTAGGATGACATTTTCTAAATTCAGAATAACTGGAGGGGCGTTTTAAATATCTAATGTTCACAGTACTATTAAAAATCTTTGAAAAGAGGTAAAGAAACAAAGCTGGAGCAAGGGTTAATGCAAAGAATTGATATGAACTATTGTTATGTTGGTCTAAGACAGAAGTTCTTAACCTGGGGTCTATAGACACCCAAGGGATCTATGGATATATTTTAAGGAGTCTGTGTATTTGGATGGGGAAAATGACATCTTTGTTTTTACAAACTACCAACTCAAGCTTAACATTTCCTTCAATTATGAATTTTACAAAATAACTATTCTGAAAAGTGGTTCCTAGGTTTCACCAGAGTGCTGAAGGGGTTCATGACACAGAAAAGGGAACCGCTAGTCTGAAAGACATGGATGAGAACAAGTACTTATTTCACCTCTCTGATATGTTCAAGTTTGACAAAGCTACCATATACACTATGCTTTTTAGCACCTGCATTGGGTAAGGAAGCTTACAAATGAGACAGAAAGATAGAACTTCTCTATGGTAGGCTTAGCATTGTGGTTTGTAAAGACTAATTAGAAGCCCAGGCTAGGTGGCTCAGTGGATAGAAAGCCAGACCCAGAGAAGGCAGCTCTTGGGGTCAAATCTGGCTTCAGACCCTTCCTAGGTGGGTGACCCTGGACAAGTCACTTATCCCCAGTTGCCTAGATCTTACTTTTCTTCTGCCTTGGAATTGATACTTGGTATCAATTCTAAGACAGAAGGTAAGGGTTTTTAAAAAAAAAGGAAAAAAACACAAGCTAATGAATATAGATAATTGAAAGATCTCCAAATTTATCTTTATAATTAGCAAAATGCAAAGTGCTCATCACCTACAACCAAGGAGTCCGTGGAGGACGGATTGTCGAGCTGAAGAAGATAGTGGATGAAGCTGTGAAGAACTGTCCAACTGTCAAACATGTCTTAGTAGCTCACAGAACAGACAAGAAAATCCACATGGGGAACTTGGATGTCCCTCTTGAAGAAGTAAGTTCATTCAGTGTTAGGGTTTCTGGCTAATTATTTTTTCCTTTTCTCCCAGAAATTTAGTCCCAGTAAAGTATTGACTGATTAATGTTATCCTAACAAGAGCATTTTATGTTTTTACTGGAGATTCTGGGCAGAGTTATTTGGCTATAGGGAAATTCATAAGAATCATAATCCTTAAACTGAACTTTACCTCTCCTCTGCAATTTGTGGATAGAATACTGGATTTGAAGTTGGAAGATCTGGGTTCAAATCCATGCTTTTCCATTGACCTCCTTTTATAACTTTGGATAATTTCCTTAATCTTCCTGGTTTATAATTTCTTATCTGCATAAAGATTTGGGCTATATGATCTCTGAGGTTATTCCTGGTACTAAATCTGTAAATCTAAATCCATGTATCAGTGTTGATTTGCCTGAAAATAATCTTTACCTGTAATAGAAGGACCAGTCAATGAGAATCCAGTCCTGGCTAGTACTCCCACTTCAGCTCAATGAACTCTTTCTCCTCATTGAATGTAACAATTTTAAGACTGAAGATTGGCTTGCAGAACGTGTGTTGCTGTTTGTAATTTATTTTAAGAAAGGATATAGGTGAACAAGAAAGGTCCTGTGAACAAATGGGGAGAAGGAGGTTATTGGTAGCCTTTTTTTGTGGTTGGACATTCTGTATTTACTTTTTTTTTTAAGGTATATAAGGTAGTGACTATATTTAATTTAGGTCCTCTAGATACTCTTGGTTTTGTGGGTTGTTTTTTTTTACAATATTACATTGATTTCAATGAGTCCTTTGGCAGCAATTCAGGATTCTCTGAGTGGCATCTAGTCACTGAAAAAATATATAGGCTTGTCTGGCCAGACACACTGGGAAAAAAAGTGGATGGAAAAATGTGTACTGCATGTAGCTGGATGGTCAACCAACTGAATGCCCACAAAAGGTACTAAATGAAGGTGTAAGAATAAATAGAATATGTATTCATGCTTAATAACTTCAGAAATTCAAGTGGACAATGGAATGCTACTGTATTATAAGAGATGATGAGTAGGTTGATTTTAGAAAGACATGCATGAACTAATGAAAAGTGAAATGAATAGACCTAAGAGAACATAGCAATATTGTTCCAAGAGTAAATGTCAATGTTGAAGTTAGTCTGAGGTATGTGAATATTTAAATAAACAACAAAGGACCTATGAAGGAAGATTCTATCCATCCCCAGAGAAAAGAACTGACATATGCAATTATATATTTTGTAGTTTCACACATATATAGCTATCTCAACTGTTGGCCTTCTGTAGAGAGGGGTTAGGAAAGAGAGGGAGTGAAACTCCTTGAAACTCAAATATAACAAAAATATATTAAAAAAGAAATTCAGTGAAATAATTTTGTTTGTAACATTTTTATTCCACCTTGTGGAATTTCTGTGACACTCTGGCTATTAGAAAAGTAAACCCAGCATTCATTTTTTCCCTCATCATTCTCTTGTTTTTTTTTTCTTCAGTTTAACATTTTTTCAGACTACATGTCAATACAAATTTTAATAATCATTTCCTGACATTTTGCAATCTATGTTCTTTCCCTTCCCCCCCCTTCCTTCCTCCCCAAGAGAGCAGATAATATGATATAGGTTATATGTGTACTACCATGCAAAGTCTATTTCATGTTCATCATGTTGTGAAACAAGACATATTATTGCTTGTACAAAGGAAAAAAAAACTCATGGAGATAAAGTGAAATAGGATATGCTTCAATCTGCATTCAGATTTCATCAGTTCCTTCTCTTTTTTCCTGTTTGTAAAAACTAATTTTTCTGTCTTAATAACAACTTTTAAGACAGAAGGTCAAGAATTGAATAGGCAAATGGGGTTAAATTATCTGCTCACATTTACACAGATAGGAAGTGTTTAAGCCCAGATTTGAATTCAGTTCCTTTCAACTTTAGGCCTGGTGCTCTATTTACTGTGCCACCTTGCTGCCACTCCATCAGTTCCTTCTATGATGGTGTATAGATATTTTTTTACTTTTTACTTTTTATAATTACATGTATAAACAATTTTTCTTTTAAAAACCTTTTACCTTCTGTCTCAGAATTAATACTGTGTATTGGTTCCAAGACAAAAGAGCAGTAATGGCTACGCAGTGGGGGTTAAGTGAATTGCCCAGGGTCACACAAGTAGGAAGTGTCTGAGGTCAGATTTGAATCTAGGACCTCTCATCTCTAGATCTGGCACTCTGAGCTACCCAGCTGCTCCCTGAAGAGATTTTTGACAATTTTTTTTTGACATTTCATGATTCAGATTCAAAGAAGCCAAGATGGCAAATGCCATATCTAGGGAAGGAATTGGCAATCTTTCTGTGTAACTCCTTTTGTTTTCTCTGTCTTATCAGGAGATGGCTAAGGAGAATCCTGTGTGTGCTCCTGAAATCATGG
Source organism: Monodelphis domestica (assembly GCF_027887165.1). Lineage (NCBI taxonomy): Eukaryota > Metazoa > Chordata > Mammalia > Didelphimorphia > Didelphidae > Monodelphis > Monodelphis domestica. Next base: position 604,763,095 of record NC_077227.1, read on the forward strand.
ACAGTGAAGACATGCTTTTTATGCTTTATACATCAGGGAGTACGGGGAAGCCAAAAGGGCTTGTCCACACCCAGGCTGGCTATTTGCTCTTTGCTGCTGTGACACACAAGGTATTTATTGCAGTCTCGTTATGTGCAGAGAAAGAAAACAGTAATGTCATCAATCTGTTGTTTGCTGCTACTAATTCTGCTGACATGATAACCAAATGAAGTTCACAAATACTCAGCTATAGGTCAAGAACCAGTATAGCTGTTCAACAATAATTCCATCTCTATTTCCCCTCCCTCCAAGCATGTTCCATTCATAAATTCCTTTCATGCATGCAGATCTCCAACTTTTCTGTAACCGATGAATTATATTATAGGGTCCCTTAGCTAATCAGAAGAAGAATCTGAAATTAGGTCTTCCTGTCTCTAAGGATAGTCCATGATCTGCTATACCTCATGAACTCTAAGACATTTCAAAGCAAATGTATTATCCTCTTATATTTTCTCAGCTGACCCTCAGAAGAGGAAGGAAGGAAAGAAGGATGGTAACAAACATTTATTAAGTGCCTAAATATTATCTTTATGATAACACTGTAAGATAAGTCAAATTAGTATCTCTCTTTTACATTTGAGGAAACTGAGGCTCCCAGAGATTAAGTGATTTGCCCAGAGTCACATAGCTAGTGTTTAAGGTTGGATTTGAACTCAGGTCTTCTTGAGTACAAGTTCTCTGTACTACCTACTTGTCCCTTTGAGATAGGAAGGCATTATTCTCCCCATCTAACATATGAAGAAATGGAGTCTTAAGGAAGTGAAGTGACATGCCTGAGGATATATAGATAGTGGGGGATCTGGAATTCTTGTGCTCTGATTCTTACTCATTTTTCCTTTCAATAACATCAAACCAATGGTATGAATTGAGACTGGCTCCAAGGTCAATATTTAGAAATCAAATTGTAATGAAGTCTGAATTTTAATGAAAAAATATGGTGCTGTATACCTGCACATCAGATGTTTGAGACTCAGGAATGTGGTAAGACCAAAAGAAAATGTGGAATGATGGATTGCTTTTAAGATATTATAATGAAAATGCTTGTGACGTCTCTGTATGTAGTCCTTTATACTCTGCTAAGGGCTTTCAGGGATGCTGTTTATTGGATCCTCCTAACAACCCCATAATGTAGGCAGAAGAGGTATTGTTTCCATTTTCATAGGTGAAGACTGAGATTCAGAGACTATGTGTATGCCCGGGACTCAAACCTGGGTCTTCCAGTCAATGCTTTTCCCAAAATACCACATTGCTTTTCTACAGTCAGGTTTATAAATGCAGCATGATACATCGTGTAGGAGAAAGGGAATTCAAATACCAGACTCAGCTCTGCCAGTAATTCTGTGACCACTTTCAGGCTCAACTTCCTCATTTGCAAGAGGAAGAGGTTAGATTTGATTACTAAAGTCTCTTTTATCTTTAACATTCCAGAATTCTTTTTTTTTTTAAACCTTTGACCTTTTGTCTTAGATTCAATACTGTGTATTGATTGGTTCCAAGGCAGAAAGCCATTAAGGGCCAGGCAATGGGGTTAAGTGGCTTGCCTAGATCACACAACTAGGAAATGTCTGAATTAAAATTTGAACCCAGGACCTCCCATCTCTGGGCCTGGTTCTCAGTCCACTGAGCTACCCAAATTGCCCCTGCATTCCAGGATTCTTAAATGAAATCAAATTGATTAGTTCTTTAGAAAAACTTAGATGTAGCACATGGAAATTATTTATATATGCATATATATAAAGAGTGAACTTTAGTATCATTTTGCAAAATAGTATCATTTTGGAAAATAATACAGAGAGCTTGATTAAGTCTGTTTATTTTAAGATCTTAGGAATTCTGTTTCTTTTAATGTGGGGGACTTGTCAGGGTATCCTTTGCCTTTATTGTATGAGAACCCATATTCCCCATGTAGGACTAGCTTTTTTTGTTGTGAGAGGGAGGAAGTTGATACATATCTGTGATATCTTGGTTTGGAGAAGTCCTTGTGTGAAAATTCCTTCTTCTATGCAGATTTAGATTTAGTCGCCTTGGACACTGAGAGGTTAAAGGACTTGTATATGTATTAGAGGTAAGATCTGAATCTAGGTCTTCTTAACTTGAAGAGCAGGATTTTTTTTTTCCCAGATACAGTTTTAATTGTAGGTGCCTGAAGGAGCAAATTCTATGCCATAGCAATTATTCTCACTTACCTCCATTTCTCACACCCAGGTTTTCTCTCCAATTTCTTATCATGGTCTCTGCATTATATTTTCAAAGTTTCCTTTTGTCTCCTTCATTTAATAGATAAGAAAAGAGAAACATGGTCTTGCCAGCCAAGGTAGTGGCAGAATTCTGATTCAAACTCAGGACCTTTAAACCCAAGTCCAATGTGCTCTGTATCCTATTGATGGAGCAATTAGCATTTTTTTTTTTGTTGGGTCTCTGACCAGGTTGTGGCCTTTTCCAGATACAGTTATTGGGCTATCATTTCAGTAATCTGAGTCAAAGGGTAGAGTGTGAGGGAAGGGATTGAGTGATCAGGTCCTTCTCTGAAAAGGGTCATGTACTCCAAAGGAACAGACAAAGGAGAAGCTGGCTCAGGGTTCTTTCAATCATCTACAGAATGTGGTAAGAAATCCAATTCTAAGAACACGCAAACATGTCCCATGACAAAGAGTGGGGATCATATACCCTGAAGTGATATTAAGGTTTGGTTTTTTTCCTTTGAAAATTCCATATATCTCAGGGACATATTAGGCATCATGACCTTATCAACCCAGACTTTATCTTTGCACAGGTAAAAAAGATTTCTTTATTACACACACTTCCCATCCCCTCAGGTACAAGTATTAAAGAAATTTTGACGACAGTAAATCTAAGTTGACTTCTTCTGGTGAGTTTCCTTGTGTGTCTCAGAACTGCATTTTGACATTTTGTATTCAATAGCTGGAGACTCCAGGGATACTAAAACAGACTTAAAAAAAAAAAGTACAAGGCAGACTCTTTGATTGGTTTTGCCAGCTTCTGGGGCTTTTGTTTCCCATCTGGCAAGAGGTGGCACCAGCTAAATTTGCTAGAGCGATTGTGAGGTGAATCAGTGAGAGCAATGTCAGGAAAGAGCTCATAGTCTTTGCCAGCATAACTTGTCACACATAATCACCCCATTGATGGAGAACTCCCATCTGCTTTCTCTGAATTCCTTAGGCCACTTAGAGCAGAGAAGACCTCTATTGAGCTGCTTAGTCACTGCCTTATTTAGGCTTTGGAATGATCATATTCTCCAGAGCACTAGCAAAGCTTGCAAGAGTTTAATGAATTGCCCTCAGACTCCCCAACTGTTTTTAATCTTCCACTTAGGTTTCATTTACTGCTAATACTTTTGCTGAGGTCATTAACTGCCTTCTGGGAATGAGCATTGGACTTAGCATGCTTAGAAAACCAACTGGCCCTTTGCTCAGGTACTTGATTTCTCATTGGCTCATATTTACATGGCACATGAGGATGGGCAGGGTCCATGCCATTTGCAAATAATGTAATTTGCAGCAGACATTATCATTACATAAATTCCAGTGGGGTGAGTTTTATGAATCCTGTGAAGACATGCTGACTCTTAGTCTTCCTGAAACTGAATGTCCTCAGCTGCAAAGGACAGAATCATGGAAAATGGGAGCCAGAGGGAGAGAAGCAGATTTTCTTCTTTAAAACTATGCTTTGGGGCACGGGCACTCTTTTTACATCTTTGAGGAACATTTGAGAGATGGAATCAGATGACTACTGTTATTTCTCCCAGATTTTGGTATAGTATGATCACACCTGGTCTTGATTTATCACCTGGGCAGGAGACAAATAAATAGAGCTTTTATACAGCATTTTAAGGTTTACAAAGTGCTTTATATATATTAACTTACTTGATCCTCCCAATGGCCCTGTGAGGTAGGTGCCATTATTATTATCATCCTCATTTTCCAGATGAGGAAACTGAGGTTGAGAGAGATTGAGTGATTTGCGCAGGGTCATGCAGTTAGTATCTGAGGTAGGATTCAAACTCAGGTCTTCCTAGCTTGAAGTCCCATGTTCAATCCATTGTGACACCTAGCTACTTTAAAAATGGAGATCACCCAGGTGGAGACTCAGGTGAGATTATAGGGAATTCTGGGAAATACCAAGGGCTTCTGGGGATTGAAGTCTAGGGTTCAAATCTTCATTTTTACACTACCTCTAAAATGGAAGAGGGATAAAGGAAGTGGGGAATCCCTTAAATGCATGGAGATTTTTAGGGCATTTTATGAATGGAAACTGTATCTCTGTATGATATCATATGATAACTTGGTAGTAGGGAGGAAGAGAGAAAAAATCTGTTCCTTTTCCTGTATTTTTGGGAACAACTGTAATTAGTGCTTTCCATTCTTCTTGTTCCCTTCTTTGTTCCCTTCTCCTTACCCCCATTTCTGTGCCTGCTGTTACATCTCTTGCTCTTCCTTTTCCCAAAGTTTCCCTATGGAAATATTATTACCTTGGCTAGTGAAGTGCTGTGGCTTATGAAGAGAATATTGCAAATGGTAGAGAGTTCCTCAGGAAATGTTGTTCAAAAGAAAGGTTATGATGCTGACATGAGGTAGTGAGGTACTACAGATAGAAAGATTTGGGTTCAAACCTTGCCTTAAATTCTCATGAGCTGTGTGACTTTGGACAAGTCACTTAAGTTCTTGGGCTTCAGTTTCCTTTTCTGTAAAATGAGGGGTTGGACTTACTGATATCTATGCGTTTGTGGGAACAGCATTAGAAGACTAGGGACTTCCATTCCAGCAAGGCTGTGGAATGCTCATTGTATCCCAGTTTGCAAGGTTTCTGGGAACCATAGCTTAGTAATTGCCAGACAGGTAGTCTGCTCCCTAGAACGAGAAAAACAAATATTGTTTGTTCTTTTAAGAAAATCATTGATGCAGGAGTTCTGTGAGAGGAACATAGAATATCCTGTACAAAGCTGGGTCATACATTGACTTGTCGAATTGACATGTTAAATTACCACCTATAGAAAACTCTGTTCAAAGTTACCTAAGTAATCTAAATTCATTGTTTCTATTGATGAGACTTTAGCAACATGGCACTAGAATTCAGTTTTTAGTCTTCTTTCAATTTGCTAGCTTCTCCCTTTCTTGACCACAGATGATCTACCTCAAGCCCCAGTGACAGATATCTCTCAAGTAAATGCCGTGCCATCCCACTCTCCTACCACCATTACTCTTTTACTGATGCCACCATAACTACCACCATTATTTCTACTCATCCAAACATTTATCTAAGATCTCTATCATTATTCTATGTTGACTCATTTTGTTGAGCTGGCTTTCTTTTTTCTTTTTTTTCCCTGTTTCTACTTTAGAAATACAGGATATGAGGAATGATTACCCCTATGTCCAAAGGACCATTTCCTCATCACTATAATTATAATGCTCATCTTTGAACATCTGTCCTTTTTCCAGCACGTGTTTGACTGCCAGCAAGGGGATGTATTTGGCTGTGTGGCAGACATCGGATGGATTACAGGTCACAGCTATGTTGTGTATGGTCCACTTTGCAATGGAGTTACCAGTGTCCTGTTTGAGAGCACCCCAATTTATCCCAATGCAGGTGCGGTGTTTGTGCCTCCTTTTGGAAACAGATTGCAGAGCCTACAGAATTTTAGGATCTGAAGAGACCCCAGAGGACTTCTGGTCCAACAAATACCTGAAAAAGAATTCCCTCTGTTTGTTTGGCAAGTAGCTAGCTTGCTTTTGCTTCAAGGACCTTCAAAGGGAATGGATTGACAGTTTCCTGAGAGGCAGCTGAAGGATGAGAACAAGCAGGGAGGTTTTAGGAAATTATAAAAAGAAGTCAGAAATGTTTGGAGGCATAGCAAGTTTTGGGAAAATGGTGAAAGAAAATTATTACTTCAATTGGAAAAGCAGCAAAATAGAAATAGCTTCTTCCTTTCTATTCTTCTCCCTGCCAACAAATGAAGTGGGCAGTTCAGTGAAGGGAAATAATAAGAATGATGAAACTTGGGCGTATATGGCATTTTAGAGTTACGAAGGTCACATCCATTATCTCATTTGATCCTCTTAGTCACCTTGTGAGGTAGGCAGAAGAGGTTTTATCAGTTCCATTTTACAGATAAGGAAACTATTAGATGCTCAGAAACTATTACAGGCTTAGAGCTCATTAGAGCCAAAAAGTCTAGGTTTTTATGACTTGACACTCAGCATCCTTACCACCGTCTTTTGATAAAGCACCAAATTGGACATTCAATTGCCATTTGAATATATCTTCTCATGTAACTGGCTGCTCAAGTCACTGCAACGACAAACCATTATCTTTTTGGTAAACTATCATATTAATACATGGGGAGCTAGGTGTCACAGCAGATGGTGTGCTGGGCCTGAAATCAGGGAGACTCATCATCCTATGTTCAAATCTGGCTTCAGGCACTTACTAGCTGTGTGATCTTGGGTAAGTCACTTAATTCTGTTTGCCTCAGTTTCCTCATCTATAAAATGAGCTAGAGAAGGAAATGGCAAGGCAAACCATTTCAGTGTCGTTACCAAGAAAACCCCAAATGGATTCATGAAGAATTGGTTGTAACCAAAATTAAGTGAACAATAACAATAAATTAATATATGTCCCCATGATAAAATAGCCAATTATTATAATTATATAACAAGGATAATTCAGGAGTTTTACTTGATAATTATAATAGTGAAAAGTTGTGAGTACATTAAATTTTTCCAAATTGTAAACTATACTTTGTAAATGTATAAACTCTACTTTCAAAAATGTGGCCATTCAAAGCATCTCTGTGGTAGATCCTTTTGTTAAGTGGAAAAATCTGGATGTTTATATTCTGAGTTTTCTTAAATCAGGGTTTTATATATATGGATAGATAGATAGATAGATAGATAGATAGATAGATAGATAGATAGATAGATAGATAGATAATGACAAATTTGTTTCTGTCTCAGGATCAGCTAGAAATCCTATTTTGTCAAGTTGATGTTTGCTCCTTCAGATCCTCTGGATAAATCTGTCCATATACTATGGAACAATTTAAGGATAATGTAGTACACTTTATGAGAGAGTCACCAAAATCATAACAGGGAGATTGCTCTTATTTATAACTTATTAAAATATAAGATAGCTATCTTTTTTTTTCTCAATGGAAGCTAATTCAAACTCTGCTTTTTCAACTTATTTAGCATTAAGAGAAGTTTGTTTCCTAAAAATGTGATTCACAAGGAACTTAGTGTCCTGTGACAATAGTAGAATATTAACATAGCCTAGGATTTATAGCTCTGCACTGAGGATAAATTAAATTACCTTGTAAATAAATTAAAAAAGACCTGCCAGTATCAAATAGCTTATAGCTACTGCTTTGTCATTTAGACTTGTTTAGACTTATCAATACCATTCTATGACCCATGGGAATGACAATGAATTTGGGGACATTTTGCAGGTCGATACTGGGAGACAGTTCAAAGACTGAAAATTAATCAGTTCTATGGTGCTCCTACTGCTATACGGGTACTATTGAATCATGGAGATGCTTGGGTTAAGAAATATGACAGATCATCCTTAAGAACCTTGGGATCAGGTAAGAGACACATTTACTTAACTTAAGGGAAGTTTGAGATATAACTTTTCCTATTCAATATGCTCAGAGGTTAAATGAGTCTTATAAAAAACAATATAACTGAAAAGCAAGAGAAAATGTGGTTTTGCATTTTGGATTACACTCATTTTGGGGCAGCTAGATTTCTCAGTGGACAGAGTCATACCTGGAGATGGGCTGTCCAGGGTTCAAATTTTTAACCTCAGATGCTTCCTAATTTTGTAACCCTGAGCAAGTCACTTGACCCTAATTGCCTATTCCTTACTGTTCTTCTGTTTTGGAACCAATACTTAATATTAATTCTAAATCAGAAGGTAATGGTTTAAAAATCATTTCATGAAGAGAGAACATGGTTTAATGTGTATGCCTGAAAGTTATGCTTAGAAAACTTTATGTAGTATTTGGATAACTCTGAGTTACATTATTCTTGCCTCATGATTGATGTAATCATTAATTAACAAGTTTTTATTAAGTGCCCACTATGTACTAGGCACTAGGGACACAAATACAAAGAATGAATGAATGAAAAAAATTATTTATTGCTTATAACGTATAAAAACTGGGCTAAGCGTTGGGTAGATAAATAGAAGTGAAAGACAATCCTTTCCCTTAACGAGCTCACATTCTAATGGGAAAGATAACCCATATAGAATGTTCTAGGTGCAAATCCCATGAACCTTAGGGTACAGCAGCAAAGTCATTTGCAATGATAAAATCAAATCAGTTTCTAATGTTGAAGCACTTGATCAGAACCAAGGACTTTGGTGGCAAGAACTTTCCTCCCTCTGTCTTGAGTGGCTGTTGCTGCATTGTCTTCAGCAGCAGTTTTCAAGCCACATCTCCACATGGGTTGCTTTCTAAGATGAAGGCTATGAAGGATGGGCTGGAAGTAGGATCACTGATTTTTGGTGGCATTGGGAAGGAAAGTGCTGATACTAGCACGACTTTGGGGCTTATCTGACTATGAGTGGGAGTTGGTTGGCTGTTAATCTTTGGTGGTGGTGGTGGTGAGAAAGATGATTCCCTTCTCTACTGTGATTTCTTCCCTCAAAGATGACTCTGTGGGGCTTGGCAGGACTGGGAGTCCCAGGGGACCACTGCTATTCCCAAGGCTCTTGGGTTCAGTTCCAGACTATTTCTAATAGAGTATGAGGGGAAATAGTAGAGATGTTGGTAGTTTGACTTGCCTGGAACATCCTATCCCTTATTTCTCTCTTAGTGTACCTTGCAGTTTCAGTTTTGTTGCCTTGCTTCCCAGTAGGTGACAGTTGTGGGAATGGCTGGACTGTTTTCCATAGGACTTGCTTTCCCAGATGATGGCTATAGGGGCTGGGCTGGAAATAAGAATGGTGGTTTGGGGGCACTGATATTCCCAAGGTTTAGGGGCTCAAGGTCCTGGGCTTTTCCATCTGGACCTCCAGGAAGGTGGTGGCTGTGGTTAATGGGGAGAAATAGGGAATAAATATTTATGCACCACCTACTAGATGCGGGGCACTATGGTAAGAAATTTGCAGTTATCTCATTTGATCCTCACAATCCTGTGAAACAGATGTTATCCCCATTTTACAGTTGGGGAAATTAAGTGACTTTCCCAGGGTCACACAGCTAGTAAGTCTCTGAGGCTGGATTTGAACTTGGGGCTTCCTGACTCCAAAGCCAGTGCCCTACCCACTGTACCCACTTATGCCTCTAGGCATCTGGTAGTCTAACTCACTCAATGCAATTTGTCTTTTGTTTCTCAGGGAATTTTACAATCCCTATCTTCAGTCAGATTGCTTATATTCTAATGAGAGAGAGAACACACATACACACACACACACACACACACACACACGCGCGCGCGCACACGCACAAAGTAACATTAAGGGGCAACAGGGGCATAAAGACTGGGGCACTGTACTCATTTTCTGTCGCTACAAGGGCTCCTCTGCTCTGGACACAGGCGTGGGATCTACCCAAGTGGTATATGACCTTTAATAAATGAGAGGATTAGCTCCATTTTCCTGTGAATGGACAATCATGTTTAAACTAAACTAGAAGTGCTAATACTATTCTACCTCACCAGGAGGTTGATACTTAAAGCTATCTTAAACCTAAAGCCATTTGCAGGATTGCTGTTTAGGCATTTTACCTAATTTCAGCTCAGCTCTGCACTGCATCCCTTAGAATCCATATCTTTTGGCAAGCCAAGTCAGGACTTGGACTCTTCCACTTATTGCTGAAGCTTCCCTTGCTAATAGTTAGCTTTACTCATTGGATGTGGGACCTCTGAACTCCTCAAACTCTTTTGATTTGGACAAATCTGGACAGATTCATCTGGAGAAAGAAGTTCTATTATTTGCTAAAGAAAGGAATGTGCTGCCAGGGCTCCACATCTAAACTTGATTAGCTGAGTCTATGTTCCATGTGGAATTGATAGCAGGGATGGGGGATGAGTGCAGCCCATTCTCCCACCTCCTTTACAGGGAGCCTAGAGATAGAGCCCACTACTTCCTACATGGGAGAGTCAAAGTAAGAGACTGAGTAGGAAGATATCTCTTCTTGTAAAAGGTCCATTCAGTCATCTGCTCCTCTGGATCATCAGCCAATGAGAGGGTTCCGTCTTCATTTCAGAGTGACTATGTCGTGTTGAGCCACCATATGGTTGGAGGCACCTAAGGAGTTTATCATCTCCAATGCATCCAACTGCTGAGCTACCATGTCCCTTGAGTACCCAGAAATTTACAGGTAAACTCCAGGCACACAATCTCCATGATGGCACATATAGGACAATTTGACCTCTGTTGTGTAATTAAATATAGAATAAATATGAAAAGAGTAAATGCAAATAAACATAAAGTAGTAAAATAATACATAATTAAGGAGGTAGGTAGGTAGAGCACCTCTAAAATACAGATTAAATTGAATTGATGACTTGGTGATTAAGAGGTTCTAAAAGCTGCCTGTTGAGAATAATTTTATCATCAAGATTTCAAGCTACCACAGAAAATCCTGTACTCAGTGACTATTCAACAATCAACTGTTTTTAATTATGACCACTTTCATAAACAAAAAGGAAGAGAAACATGAACACATGACATCCAAAGCCTTTGAATAACATTTCCTTTGTAAAAGGGAACTCATGTCTTTTGTAACAACCTGTATGTCGTTGGTTTGATTGAGTACAGAACTATGTCATGTTGGCTAACCACCAGCGGAAAGACCTTTATACTTCAAGGATGTCAGTAAAAATGCCTTGGGAAGCCAAGGTGAACTAAAATTCAAGGAAATTTGAATTCAAATTCACTAGGTAGGTGTACAGTTCAACCAAAAGTGGAATGTGATTTCTACACAGCAGCATACGTAACTTCAGGATCCATGGCATTGATCTACCCCAGACATTAACTAAAATCTTGGAGAGGATAGATGATATCTCATGCTCTCAGACTATGTATACTGATGTGATTGTCATGGTTTTACTACTTCCAGTCTTGGCAGTCTGTGATTTTTAGTATGGAGGAAGAAGTGCAATCCAGTGTGAACCCAAATCATTTCTTTTAAACTTTGATTGATATGTTTGTTTTGACATTTAAAACATTTATAAATTACTCCTACTTAAGTAAAACTAATAATACTATGTATATAATATTTATTATAATGTAATAATAATAATATAGCATATTCATCTAAAAGTACAAGCAACATTTCATATCTGCAGCATCCCCTCACTACAATCATCCTGGCTCAGGGGAACTTACTTAGAAACCAAAAATTAAGGATCTGACTGCTTTTGATTTTTGGCTTCCATTCTAACTTTCTGTTTTATTCTGTACGTAGTCGTCTCTTGTCTTTTTAAAAAATCTGATCTGTGCTTTAGTGTCTGCTTCTGTATTTTCCCATGGCTTTATCTTCCTGACTCTGCCATCTCCTCTGCCTCATCTCTGGATCAAAACAATTGTGGTTGGTCATTAATCATTAAACACTATGCAGTAGATCATGACAGGGTATCCACATCCTATCTTATTTTGAGCCATATAGCTAGCTCTGCCAGGGGCATGATGGGTGATGCCAAAGATGAGGACTTTCTTTTTAGATTTGGGGGGTTTAGCAGATTGATTTCATTTTATATTGCCGGTGGGGATCCAAATTCAAAGCCCAAAGGAATTTTCACAATCCTCTCTTTTATTGTTCTGGTTTCAGTGGGAGAACCGATTAACCAGGAGGCCTGGGAATGGCTCCACAAGGTGGTGGGAGACAGCAGGTGCACAGTAGTAGACACTTGGTGGCAAACAGGTAACAAAGCATTATGACTAACAGTGTGTCAAGATGTGGTTAAGATTAATTTGTTAGGAGAAGCAATGAGTTTAGTGCTAACAGCATGAGAATACTTTAGTCCTTCCAAACAATAATTTTTTAGGTGCCATTTCATGTACCCAGGTGAATTTTATAAGGACAGTCATATTTTTTAGAAGAGGTCTGACACTAAATCTTTAACATCAGTAGAAGAAGTTGTATTATTTAGGGGTTTTCTAAACATTTCAAAGAACACAGTTTCCCTTTTCTTTTATGTATTCTAATCAGTGTTAGGGCATCCGTTACAGAAGACCATTCTAATCTGCTGAATGCAGCTGGTAGAAATCAACAATCTGCTATAAAGCCACCTGAACAGAGATGAAGTCAGGCTGGTGAAGAAACACAAGTCCAATCAGACAATAATTTCATTAAGTTAGGAAGGGCAGGGGCATTCCAATTCTAATTTTGTAAAACCCTTCTTGCAAATTCCACAAAGCAATGTAAAAATGACTTAGGGTGAAAAATAGTAGTCTGCATTCTTACTTATATGTATGCATATGTATTATAGGCTCACATGTGTTATACTTGCTATTGAATTTAATTCTGCATTTTGTCATAGGAAGATAGGTACAGATTTTTAAATGCTACTTTGCCCCTCAGCTTTGTCTGACAAATGCAGGAACTATGGAGTTGTCAGAAATAGAAAAAAACTCTTCATCTGGGCCACAAACTTAATTTCCTGTGTATCTACTGGTCAGTTTCCTTTCTTGAACAAAATAGATATAAATTCAGAACACTGAAACCCTAAACCTGACTTTGCAATTGCGTTATTACCATGAATATATAAATTAGGGATAAACCTATGCACTCACAAGTTTGTAGAATGGATGAGTGAGATAGTGTGTGCAAGATTCTTTGAGTCCCTTAAAATCAATTCTAGATAAGTACAAAAATATCACATATTCCTTATGCTAACTTGCAATTTTCCTTACTTGCATTTTCTTTTATAGAAACAGGAGGCATTTGTATTGCTCCTCGGCCCTCTGAGGAGGGGGCTGAGATCCTTCCTAGTATGGCTATGAGACCCTTTTTTGGAATCACTCCAGTTTTAGTGGATGAAAAGGTGAGTTTTAAGGCCTCTCAAGCCTTATTTGTGTTATAGATCCACTCCCATTCCCACCAATCTTGCTAATGCTGTAAGCTTTGAATCTCTTCCTTCTCCTCCTCCTTAAAACCCTGACCTTCTGTCTTAGAATCAGTACTAAGGGGAGAGCTGGGTGGCTCAGTGGATTGAGAGCCAGACTCAGAGATGGGAGGTCCCCAGGTCAAATGTAGCCTCAGACATTTCCTAGCTGTGTGACAAATCACTTAATCCCCATTGCCCATCCCTTAAAGCTTTTCTGCCTTGGAACCAAGACACTGTATTGATTCTAATTCAGAAGGGAAGGGTTTATTTAAAAAAAAAAGAAAACAAAACAGAACAAAAGAGGCTAAGAATTCCTTATAATCCCTAATTAGTATTAACATGGAATTAATGTGATTTCACAATAACCCACCCACAATAGACATTTGTTCTTTTGTTAATATATAAGGCATGTTATTATGATAGTAACAACAGCCATCCCCCAATGTTCTTTTAGTTGACTATCATTGTCATCTGTTTTAGATTTAAAGCTTCTAGCTAGTAAAGACTACATTTCTTTAACTTTTTTCATATTTGATGATGCACTTGATAATAATTTCCAGCCTAGGGGAGAAATTCCTACCAGAAATGGAGTCAAAGGGAATTCCCTTTGAGGACAAGTGCTTTTTGTTCTTTGCTCATATCAAGCAACCAAGAAAATAATATTGACTGTGAGCTGATTCCCTAGTTCTTTCATTATTTACCAAAATCTATTTTCTGATCAGCATTTGTTCCTTTTTCTTTGATTGTCTTTTGATTTTTAGGGGAAAGTTATAGAAGGTGGAGATGTTTCTGGTGCTTTGTGTATTGCTCGGGCTTGGCCTGGCATGGCAAGGACAATCTATGGAGATCATCAGAGATTTGTTGATGCATACTTTAAAGCTTTTCCAGGTAAGATTATATAATTGGATAACTTGGTATAGCTTAAAAAGTTTCAATGAGCCAAATCCATATCTTTGAAAGGAAGAGCCAAGAAACAAACATGGAAAATGTAAATTAAGGCTGTAAATTTTCATCCTCGTATTATTGGATTTAAAACTGAAAACATACCTTACCTCCTATTTCTTGTTAGAAGGAATGATATTCAGTGTTTTTATCAAAGGATCTTTGGAAGTTTCAGGAATATTAATCAAGCCCCTTTCTTAATCTCTGTTAAGTGAACAAACACTGAAATACTGTAGTTTTTCTAAGATTTGTAATTTTATTGGGGTGGGTCCACCAACAATGAAATACAGATTGCAACATTCTATAACTTAATCTATAAGTAAGTCTTTGAGAATTCCCAAGACGGAAAATTCATCACCTTGAAGTCAGCCTAGTTATAGAAGCTCTCCCAGTTTACTTGGGGTCTTCCTTGGACAATAGACAACAGGTCCATCTCTGAGACTGTACTTGAATGATTTCTTGCTTATAAGGATCTGTTGGAACTTATACTCTGCTAGCATAGCCTTCAAAAAGCAATATATTTTTCCTATCATGGTGAGGCATCAGAAAGCATTTTTTAACATTGAAAACATTTGAAGAAAATATTCCAAAAACTTAAGTCTGCGGTGAGAATCCTGGCTAAATACTATTATAGCATGCATTCTATATTAACAAAAAGACAAATGCTTATTGTGGGTGAGTTAAGGTGAACTCATAAATGGGGCATTACGTGTCTCAGTGGGTAGAATGCCAGACCCAGAATTAGGAGGACTTGGGTTCAAATTTGACCTCAGATACCTCCTAGCTGTGTGACCCTGGGAAAATCACTTAAAATCAGTTGCTTAGCCTTCCCACTTGTCTGTCTTAGAATTGATACTAAGACAGAAAGCAAGGGTTTTTAAAAAAGTGAAATTCCTTATTTATGCTAAGTGCTGGAGGAATTCTCAGTTTCTTTTCCAAAGAGACAAGTATCTATGTATGTAACTTTGAGCAAAGTTAAAATCTCTGGGCTTTAGTTTTTCTCTTCTGGGATAAAGGAGTCAAACTTGATGTTCTTCTGGGTTTCTTAGAGCTCTTTGAGCTCTATCTAGTTCTCTTGTCGCTCTCAATCCTATGAGAACGTCTTTTAAAACCACATCCTCCACAAGCTGGGCTATGAAAGACATGACATTCTAGTATTTAACACAGAAGTCTCAAGACCTTCATTGGGAGGGTGGGGAGAAGATGAGAAAGAAGTGTAGTAGAAAAAACACTGGACTAGTAGGAGATCTAGGTTCAACTTTCAGCTGTGCCACTAACCAGAGATATACTCAAAGACAAGTTATTTCCATCTCAGAACTTTAGTTTTCTCATCTTTGCAGTGAAGGGGTTAAACCAGATGATCTCTGGTGTTTTTTCCAGTTTTAGATTCTTTGAGAAAAATGCTTGTGTTAAGCCATAGGCTCAAAGTTATTTATAATTTGTTTTAGATATGTATATATTAACTTTAGAGAAAATTCTAACAAATGTGCCCTCTTGCTTCCATGTCCCCTTTGGCTATGTATTTTTTTTGTGCATTGATTTTTTGGGGGCTATTTTGATCTTGGTCTTTAATTCCCAAGTCATTTATATATATTTTTAGAATGACTTACTTAAACACAAAGAAGTCACTACATTGGGTCACTGAAAGGGTATTAACTCTGACAGGACCTTTCTCAGGGTCGAGGCCAAGTTTGCATTTACTGATACTAAACTTTTATCAAACCAGGCTATTATTTCAGTGGAGATGGTGGTTATAGGACTGAGGATGGATATTACCAGATAACTGGACGAATGGATGATGTTATAAACATCAGTGGTCATCGGCTAGGAACTGCGGAGATTGAAGATGCAATGGTAATTCACACAAAAAAAAACTTCTCATTTCCCCAATTCTCTTTTATGCGAACACTGAAGAGCACCTCATTTCTTAATGCTTTGGGATAAGGAGTGGGAGGCAAGTATATTGGTATGTATTAAATTTGGGGATGGAACTTATCTCCTGATTTTGGTTATTTATGTATTCTCAAATATTTTGTTTTTCTTATATCTGTATTTTCAGGCTAATCATCCTGATGTGCCTGAAACAGCAGTGATTGGCTATCCTCATGACATAAAAGGAGAAGGTGAGTGTGAAAAAAGTGATAACATAAATTATTCTAATTTCATGTCCATTTTATATAAAAATTTTGGAGAAACATTGAAAATAGGGGCCACTAGATACGATAAGAAGAGTATAATGTAGTTCTTTTTCTTAAAAAAATACTATAGGCAAAATTATCATTTGAAATAAAAGTGGGTATTCTATATAGTAATAAATTTCTGAAACTGATGCTTTATAAATGTATATTATTTGAAGACGGCACTACTAGAGAAATGAATGTCTTTTGAAGATCACTGGAAGGGAAGTTATGCCCTCCTCATGCGCCTTGAGTGCTCATGAAAGGAATCTATGATTTCCCTTCCCAATATCTTTTTGCTATGGTGCCTTATGGTAAGAGTACCCAAAATTTCATGGTTTATGGTTCCCCCCAAAAGGCCAAACACCTAAAATTTTGTATTGTTTCCATCAAAAATTTTAAATATTCCAGTGACCTCCCATAAGTTTACTGAGATGTACTAATTTGGCTATGAATAAGATAATGAAGATTTTTTTTTAAAGCCCATCAAGGGAGTAGCAAGCTGTCAAGTATGCCTTATATCTTCTTCAGTTTTCTCTTCTCATTTCTATTCCCTAAACATAATTTAGTTGTACAGCATTTATGGTTTCTTTAAGCAAAATTTGGTAAAGCTCTTTTCCACTGGTATGTTTTATTATTCATCTATTCTGCGTTTAAGTCTCACATAAGAAAATTTTCTACCCATTTCAGGTAGTTGGTACTGATTTATAATTTTTTATTTCTCATCATTTTTGAGCTTGGTATGGCTGCCAAGAAAATTTCTATTGCTCTCCAATTTTGTTTCCCCTCATAATATGTTAGAAGATTCAACTGTTAGAACATGACGCTATGTACAAAATTCTGTACTGGTGGTTTTTGAATAAAAGATGCCTTATGGGAGCTTATAATCTAATTAAAGCATGACATAGCATCAGAACCAAAATATAAGTAGTATATAATAAATATCATTACTGCTACAGTCAACAAGTGGTACTGGAGTTTGTTGGTTCAAGAGATCAGTTCTTTATGGGATAATCAGCCATGGATTCTCGTGGAAGATGAGATTTTGTATAGATCTTTGAAGAACGAATAAAATTTTGACAGATAAATGGTGGGAAGGACAATCAAGAAGCAAGGGGTGTTTATGAGCAAAGGCACAAATACAGGAAAATAAAGTATTCTTATAAGTTTGCGAAAGGGAATAGTGGGGGTCAAGGATACAACAGCAAGTCTTGGAGGATCTAATAATGATCAACTTAAGCAGTTTGGACTTCAACAAATATGGATTTTACTTCTAGTTCTATGATATCTTTGACCTTGGGTTGGTCTCTTTGAATCTCAGTTTCCTCTTCTATAAGATTTGAAAGTAATGTATATTCCTTTTCTCACGGGACAATTATGAGGAAAATAATTGATAAGCCAGTATATAAATGTGAGCTATTATTATTATCTACAAATGGTCTTTTAAATTTCCCAACTCTAAAACCTCAATTGGCATATATAAGTTTTTCTTGTTGCCTCTTGAGCCTGTCTCTTAAGATCTTTATTCCTCATTCCAAATACAAGTAAGGTTTGCTTTCAAGTAGAATAGATTATTTTATTTTATTTTATTTTATTTTATTTTATTTTATTTTATTTTATTTTATTTTTTTAAACCCTTACCTTCCATCTTGGAGTCAATACTGTGTATTGGCTCCAAGGTAGAAGAGTGGTAAAGGCTAGGCAATGGGGGTTAAGTGACTTGCCCAGGGTCACACAGCTGGGAAGTGTCTGAGGCCAGATTTGAGCCTAGGACCTCCTGTCTCTAGGCCTGACTCTCAATCCACTGAGCCACCCAACTGCCCCTAGAATATATTCTTTAAAGTACTTTAAAAGGTCAGTGAAGACTCCTTTCTTCTTCTCTATCCGGAAATATTACATATTCACTCCCTTGTTGCCCAATATTTGTCAGGAAGCCTGACAATGGTATATCACCTTCTTACTCAACAAACTATGATAAACTATTGCCTTTAAGAAAAAATGTGAGTCCTCTTTTTTTTTAAGGTCTTTGTCAACTGAGCCAAAACCTGTTTTTCTCCCCCCCTTATATATATTACTTATTTTTTTCACACTCCGTAGTATAGCTAAACAGATGTTCTCTCCATTCCTCAGACATGGCACCCTATCTCTATTCCCATTACCCCCACCTCTTTTCTGTACTGCAGCCCTGGCTACCCCACATGGTTCTGGAATATGCTCCCTTTTCATCTTTACCTCATAAAATCTCTCATGACACAGCTCACTTTCTCTACAAAGCTTTTTCTGATCCCCACAACTATTGGTGCTCTCCCGATCTTATATTTACTTTGTATGTTCTTATCTATGTATAGGTTGTCTCCTCTGATAGAATGTATGCTCCCCACTGGCAGCAATTATTTCATTTTTTTGACTTTGTAAAACTCAAAACCTAGAACAATGTCCGGCATGTGTTAGGCATTTCATAAGTGCTTCTTAATTAACTGATTAAAAATTGTGATATTACAGGCTTTTGGCATTTGCTCAATTCCTTTGCCCTATAAATGCATTAATTATGATGCAAGCCCTATGCATCATTTGCAGGAAGCACACATTTACCTGAGCCAGTATAATCCTTGTAAGGCCCTTAAAAAGATGGCAAGATTCCTCTGCATCTAGCGGATATCTAGACTGAAGCAAACATATTGTGGTATTTGTACCAAGGAGCACTTGCCTATATGTGAAATTAGTCTATATACTATTTTTCAGTGTATAGAAATTAAACTTTGGCTTCCAAATAGCCAAGTGCTTTGAAATAAAAGGTATTCCTTGTCTGACTTCCATTATGCTAGTTCTAAAGCCACTATCTCGAACATATCATTACAATATTATTTATGATTGTTCTCTGTGATTGGTTGTTCCACTTTTGATTGGGATAAATCTGCCCCTTCCCCTGTCTCGATCACAGAAAGAAATGACCCCCCTTTCCCCTTCGACTTCATATAGTACTTATTTTGTTTTTTATTTGAATCTTTGCCACTTACTAGACTGTAAGCTGCATCTCCCTAAGTGCCTTACCATTCTACTCCAAAGGGAGAAAGGGATCAATAAATGTTTGTTGAATGAATGAATACCTCTTCCAGAGTTGGGCATTTGCTTTGGTGACTTATCAGTAGGTGAGCCCAAAGGGGAAGGAAAACAGGAGGAAGAAGGGTTTTGAGGATGAATTCATCTACCAGAAATTTAGTTCTGACTCCGCTTTACCAGGGGCATTTTCAGTCCTGGTAATTGGGAAGAAAAGACAAGAAATCTATTAGGTTCCTAGAGGTGTGAGCATAATGCCTACTCCATTTCTACTTTGAGCTCTAACTACTGTTTTCTCTATTTCTTTCCAATCCAATACTTTTGAAGTCTAGGACCCAAAATATCTATTTCTCCTCAGGAATATTGCTGACTGATATCTAGCACAATATCATCTTTTGCAGGTTTCTCGACTTTATGCCTAGCTTCTAGACTACCCTCATTTATATTTCTTAGAATAATACTAATCCACATAGTTAAAAAGGCAGAAAGAAAAATACAGTTCTGGCCTACTGCTACAACTGACCATTTATGTCTCTACTTCACCACATAATTCAACCAAAGTTAAAGGATTAGAAGAATAAGTTTTAGAAAGTTTTGACATATTTCTTATGAGACAAATTAAAGGTATTAAATGTTCTATAATAGAACATTCCAATTACCTTGTGATTAGGACCTTTCTGGTATTACTAGTTCCAACTGTTAACACAGATAACATTTGTTCACAGTATAGTTCAAAACACTGTTAGCATTCTGTGGGTAAATGATAAGCTAAATTGCTTTTCAGTTATTCTTAAAATGAGTATCTCCTTAAGTTATATTAAAGTGTAGTAATATCAAAGAAAGCCAAAATGGTATTTTAGAATTTTCATAGCATTTGAGATTATTTTTCTATAATGCATTTATTTTAAGAAATCGCTAATGGGATGTTTCATTTTTACTTCATTCAATTCAATAAATATTTACTGAGTGCTTATTATGTGCAAAGTTCTATTGTATATGTTCAGGGAAGAGACATTACAAAGATCAATCATAGCCCCAGCTTTCAACTAATGACTTAGAAATACTAAGATTCATTATTTCACTGATGTAGAAACTCCATCTATCTAAACTACAAGGTCTCTACAACTTCAGAGGTTTCCACTGAACATTGTTTTGGCTGAAAAATTCACTAGCTTATGGTCTCCCTAGTCTTGGTTAGGCCAGTTTTCAAAGAAAGGCCTGTCCTGGAAGCTCCTCCAGTTTGGTATCACTGGCTAGAGCTTAGGTTTTGCCAGCACAGGCACTGAGAATCTGGGTTCACCTTCACTCAGTGATGAGGCATAGGAGGAGAACTTTTGTGAAGTTATGGGAAATAAAGCATCAAAATACATATACACGATAGAAAGAAATAAGCATCATTATAAAAGAGGGACAAATTAAGTGCTGTGGGAATAGAGGAAAAAGGAAAGATTACTTTCCACTTGGTAGGTGAGAGAGAACTTTATGGAGAATGTAGCCATGAGCTTGAAATTGAGGGAGTGATAAGATTTTGGATAATTGGAGATAGATAAAAGAACTCTAGATGGATATAAAAAGGCAAGGCAGCATAGAGTATTTGGGGCAACTAGAAATGAGTCTATTTTGAGTAGAGCTTAGGATGCATGAAGGAATGTAGTGGGAGATAATTTCAGAAAGACAAGTTGGAGCCAGATCATGGAAGTCATTGAATGCTAGGCTACACATTTGGACTATAAATTTGTAGATAATGGAGAAATTATTGAAATTTTTTGAGCAGGAGACTAATTTGCCAAGGGTTTTGCTTTAAGAACATTTATTTGGAGAGGGGCAGGTAGGTGGTTTAATGGATAGAGAGATGGGCCTGAAGGTGGGAAGTCCAAGATTCAAATGTGGCCTTAGATACTTCCTAGCTATGTGACCCTGGGCAAGTCACTTAACCCCAATTACCCAGCCCTTACTTCTCTTTCACCTTGGAACTCTTACTTAGTATTGATTCTAAGACAGAAGGTAAGGGTTTAAAAACACAACTAAGATTAATCTGGCAGTAGGGAATGGGGAAGATTGGAGTATGGAGAGACTGGAGACAAAGAGACCAATTAAGTAACTCCTAATTTATGTAAGATGTAATAAGGATCTGAATAAGTGGCAGTGGGAATGGAAAGAGGCAGAAGAACCATTTCAGAAATACATTGAAGAGAATTTGGTTAGCTAGATATGGGAGATGAAGAAGGAAGAATAAAAGATGGCTCTGAAGTTTCAAATATGGAGGACTTGGAGGATGGTTAATATTAATAGGGAAGCAGGGTAGGTGGCACAGTGGATGGAGTCCTGCCTGGAGTCAGGAAGACTCATCTTCCCAAGTTAAAATCTGGAGTAAGACATTTACTAGCTGGGTTACCCTGGGCAAGTCATCGAACCTTGTTTGTTTCAGTTCCCTCATCTGTTAAATGAGTGGAGAAGGAAATGGCAAATCATCTTTACCAAGAAAGCCCACATGGGGTCATGAAAAGTTGGGCATGACTGAAAAATGACTGAACAAGTGCCATTAACAAAAATAAGAAAGTCAATTAGAAAAGTCGGGTTGGTGGAGAAGATGAATTCAGTTTTGGACAGGAATCTGAGGTGCAAATAAGGACAGCAAAATGTATTTATTTAAAAGCCAGTTTAAAGTCTGGGTTTAGAGAGCAGGAGGAAGGAAAGTGCTGTCCATATGGACTGGTCAGTCTTAGGTTTATATTTGTTAGTGATGGAAAATCATATACTCTTACCTCCTCATTTTACAGATGAGGAAGCTAGGGATGTGTCAGTTAATTTGTTCAATGTTACCCAGAAAGTTAATGACTGAGTCTGGACTGGAAGCTAGGTTTCCTCGTTTACAGTCTAGTGTTCTTATCACATCACAACATTGTCTAGAAGTGATCATTAAAGCCTGGGAAAGTTTGCTAAGGCAAACTTTGCTAAGGCAGAGGAAGTAGCAGGGAAGAGAAGACAATATTAAGGAACACTTATTGGGGAATGAGAGGGCAAAGAGGAGAAGGAAAAAGAATAGTCAGAGGAAGATGAAGATGAGGAGAATACAATTTCAGGGACACAATAGAGTATTGAGAAGGAAGCAGTCAATGATGTCAGCTCCTGCTAAGAGTTTGAGGAGAATGAAGTTTGGGGAAAAGCCATTAAATTTCATTATCAGTATGTGGTTGAGAGTTTCTGAGAGAATAATTTCAAAATATTGGTGAGAGAAACTAGATTACAATGTGTCAAGGAGTGGTGAAGCAGTGGAGGTATGGTGTGTAGAATAATCCTGAAATATGTCAGGTAATTAAAGAAAGCAGAGATAAAACTCCAAGTTCAGAAAGCTGTAAGATCAAGATGTATTGAGGCATTGAAGTAAAGTCTCAAAGATAAGACTCTTTTGGGGCCTGAATTTTGTATTTTTGTCAATTTGGAACTTTTTTTTTTAGAGAAAACAAACTTTCTTTTATTTTTTATTTTAATATATTTTAATTGATTAATTAAGAAAGTTTTTTCATGGTTACATAATTCATTTTCTTTTCCTCTCCTCCTCCCATCACCCTTCCATAGTCAACCTGCAATTCCATTGGGTTTTACATGTGTTGTTGATCAAAACCTATTTCCATATTATTGGTATTTGCACTAGGGTGATCTTTTAGAATCTACATCCCCAATCACATCCCTATTGACCCATGTGATCAAGCAGATATTTTCTTCTGTGTTTCTGCTCCCACAGTTCTTCCTCTGGTTGTGGATAGCGTTCTTTCTCATAGGTCCCTCAGAAATGTCTTGGATCATTGCATTGCTGCTAGTAGAGAAGTCCATTACATTTGATTGTGCCACAGTGTATATCCATCTTTTTGTATAAGGTTCTCTTGTATAAGGTTCTTCCTTTCATTCTACATCAATTCCTGTAGGTCATTCCAGTTCACACGGAGTTCCTCCAGTTCATTATTCCTTTTAGCACAATAGTATTCTATCACCAACAGATACCACAATTTGTTTGGCCATTCCCCAATCAAAGGGCCTCTCCTCATTTTCCAATTTTTTGCCACCACAAAGAGCACAGCTATAAATAATTTGTACAAGTCTTTTTCTTTACTATCTCTTCAGGGTATAAAATCAACAGTGGTATGGCTGGATCAAAGGATAGGCAGTCCTTTAAAGCCCTTTGGGTATAGTTTCCAATTTGGAACTTTTGAGACAGGAATGAAAAAGGAAATCCAAACTCTTTCCCCCTTTAGCAACTTCCTACACTTCTTATTTAGAGCTTAGAAGTTATTACAAAAAATAGGATTATAATGCACAGATTATGCTAAGTCTAAAGTTCTTTGCATACTTTTATTCATTAAATGAGAGAGCCTAACTCCAGATAACCATAGTTTTGCATTTATTTTAATATTATTATAACCTTTATTTCCCACCTAATAGGAAAAGTTTTACAAACACTCAAAGGATGATTTGTGGGAATGTAAAAAGCAATATACTCAAATTCTAATTTTTTAAATAAAGAATAAGGATAGTGTGGAAAATTAGAAGCCATAAATAATCTAAAAACTATATTTGATCAGGAGCTTCAATTACCTCCCTGACAAACCTATGTGGTCAAATAAATCTGCATGAACAACAAAGCATTTGAAGTCTTTAAATACTGGGAGAGATATTAAAAATAGAAATTATATAATATGAAAATCTGTTAATAATTAACCCAAGGTCTAATATATATCCTTGAATAGATTTACTATTCCTTTTTTTCACTTTTTTGACTTTCTCAACTAGCAGTTCTGTAAACTATTAAGTAGAGATGAGATTATAGCAGTGAAGTGACTGTAAACTATTAAGTCAAGATGAGATTATAGTTTGCTACAGTCAGTGAAGTGAATGATTTGTAGACTTTTAACTCATCTGAACTGTCTTCCTAAAGTTTAACTTTGGTTTTTATTGCCATTGGGAACCACATATAAGCAAGGATGATAATTTCTATGGTTTAGTTTCATATCTAGCTGTAATGGTGATTGTTTGGGAGTAATGCTTTAACTGAAAAGCTTGTCCTCATTAAGATGCTGATGTTCAAATTTCAGTCATGTCTAACTCTTTGTGACCCCATTTGGGGTTTTCTTGACAAAGATATTGGAGTGGTTTGCCATTTCCTTCTTCAGCTCATTTTTAAGATTAGGAACTGAGACAAAGAGGATTAATTGATTTGCCCAGGGTCACACAGTAAGTGTCTGAGGCCAGAGTCTTCCTGAAGAATCTTTTTGACTCCAGAGCTGGCATTCTAATCACTGTACCACCTAGCTGTTGCTTCCCCCTCCTCTCACCCCAATTAAGTTAGGTCTACTGTATTTAAAGACTTCTGAAAGAAGATATTCTATCTACTGCTTGAAATGGTTAGTTATCAAGGAAACACTATAAATATAGTTATCAGGACTTCTGCAAAATATTAATAAATTTCATACTATTTTTGTGGAAAAGATTAGAAACGAGAATTAAACATAATGGAATTAGGTGGATTTGGGACTCTTTAAATGACTAAAGTCAAAGGGTGGATATTAACAGTTCTATATGAATTTGGTAACTCTCTAGTGGAGTACTCTTAAGATTCTCTTCTTAATCTGGTGCTTCATTGTTACATTTTTATCAGTTCTTTGGACAAAGGTATGAGATAGTGTAGGCATCAGATTGACAGATGACACAAAGAAGAATGGATAAACTAATACATTGGATGACAAAATCAGGGTTTAAAGAGATTCAAAGGCAAACAGAGCACTGGTATGAATCTAATTATATGAATTCCAGTAGGGATAAATCTTACATTTGGGTAAAAAAAAATCACCTTCACAAGTATAGGATAGGGCCTCATGGCATGGCTAGTTAGCAATTTTGTAAAAAGATATAGTACTTTAATGGACCGCAATATGAGCCAGAAATATCTTGTAATAGCTAAAGACACTACTATCTTCTAGGAAGGAGATGAGAGTTGTTCTATTTTTTTCCATAGTCAGATCACATCTGGAATAGTGGGTTCCATTCCAAGTGACATAGTTTAAGAGACATTCACAAGCTGGAGACTGTCCAAAGTTGGTGAAGAGTATAGTACTTATGCAAGTATAAGAAATGGTTGAAGGAATTGGGCATATATATATATATATATATAATGTGAAGAAAATGAGATGCCAAAGGACATAATATCTGTCTTCAAGTATGTGAAGGGTCATCATGTGGAAGAAGGATTGGACTTGTTCTCTTTGGAACCAGGGGAAAAACTAGATGTGAAATTTAGTCTTAATTTTGGGAAAAGTTCCCTTATAATTAGAACTGATCTTAAGGGGAATAGTTTGCCTTAGGAGATGTTTCCCCTCATTTGAGGTCTTCAGGCAGAGGCTGGATAATGACTTGCAAGATATTTTACAGGGGATATTTTTTGGGGTATGAATTACATATGATAGCTTCTGAGGTCTTTTCTATCTTTAAAAATTCTGTAATTATATAGGATAAATTGTCTAGATGGCATTCCAAAGTAACAAAAGGTTTTCGTTACTGAGGCACATCTTTGAATTTGGGGAATTTGCATTATGGTGGTAGTGTTTTTGGTAGGATTATTAAATAATCATTTAATACTCAATTATATTGTCATGGAATTTAATAAAAGTTGTTGGTTAAATTGTAACTTAAATATAGCAAAAAATGTGAATTCCAATATATTCCATTTCTTTCCTTTTAGCTGCATGTGCTTTCATAGTACTGAAAGATGATATAGATAATTCAGACGTCATATTGAATGAGCTCAAATCAATTGTAGCCACCAAGATAGCTAAATATGCAGTGCCTGATCAAATTCTGGTGAGTGGGTCCAAAGTTTTATATACATTTATTAACTGCATGATTTAATTATTTTGTTCCATCCCATTGATATGAGCACTTCCTCTACTGATACAGGCAGACATCCATATTTGTCTTCTCATCTTATGCTTCTCTTACCCATGTTTCTATAAATCCTCCAGAGACTCTCCTCCTAGGTCTTTAAACATCCCATGGGTACCAATTCAACACTTGGACTACCTGTATCCTTTTTTCTTACTACATGATAGGTCCACCTCCCTTTTTCAATCCTAAATTTCTTGATTGATGTTTTATACCATTTGTATATAAGTTATCATTGGTAATATTCTGTAGCCAATTTAGGATGGTCATGTATCTCCGTTGACTTCTGTATTATAAGTAAATTTAATTCTTCAGAAATTGTAGCATTTAATGATTCATGGAGAATCATACAGAAAATATTAGTACGAGAGGTTCTCCTTTATCAATTTATTATCCGAGTTCCCACAGTAACAAGGTTGCATCTTTATTTGATTCAGATTTAATTTTATTGGTATAGGATGTCCTGGTGAGGCACTTCCACTTTCCTAATGTAGGTCAGCAGCTGTTTGGTAAGCTATCCTGTGTTGGAGCACCAAGGACATTCATTGGAACTTGACTTGGACAATATTGAAAGTAGCACATTACCCAGGGTTTGATCTTTAATAAAGAATATCTGTTGGCTTTGGGTACCACCCTTGCCTGATAACTGTTGCATAAACAAATGTAAGCAGAAGCTTTTGTGTTTACATATACTCAGTGTCTCAAGTGATCTCTTTATGCATAAAATAAAGTTAATCCTAGGGAAAGAAGGTAGAGGCCCAAGGAAAGTGTATTTAAATATCATGTTTTTATTTACTATGAGTAGAGTTTATATGGTATAGATGACTATTTTCATATAACTAAGGAAAGCTAGAATAAAGAAATATCTTAAAATGCTAGTAAATTGTGAATTTGGATGTGTATAAAGAAGATCTGAATGAAATTTGTGGTTCAGGGAAGTACATTATCCTGAAGTTCACTCCAAAGATCTGGTAGTTCTAATCTCTAGTTTGTTTTCAAGACTGGGCTCACTTTCTATTTGCCAAAACTAGTTTGAGATTATAAGCAGCCAGAGGAACCTGGAAGAATTATGACTAGAAAGTATTATCCTTTAGGCATATCATAGAGAACTACTATCTCAGGAATCTTTCTGATGAATTACAAAAAATCAACCTATTGTAAAAATGATTTTTTTATTTGAGTTGGTAGGGTAGCTCAGAGAAAATGCCTATTTTGTTTTATTACTCAAATAGATTTTGATTTCCAGCCATCCTCTCGGCAACTAATGGTCATGGCATCATTTCCAAATTCTAATAATGAACCTTTTTTTTTCTTTTTAGGTGGTAAAACGTCTTCCAAAAACTCGGTCTGGAAAAATTATGAGACGGCTCTTAAGAAAAATAATCACTGACAATGCTCAGAATATGGGAGATATTAGCACATTGGAGGACCCTTCTGTGATTTCTGAAATTATAAAAGCTTACCAGAAACACAAAGCCAAACTATCATAATAGAGAAGAGATGTACATCAGTCTGGAACTTCCAAAACTATGTTTGGCCAAAACCAAATACAACAGTCTCTTGTCGCCCTTCCTCAGGACATATTCCCTGAAATTGATTTATTTCCAAATCAGGAAAAAGTTCTCTACAATCACCACAAATCTAGTGATCATACCATAAAGGCCTGTTGCAGTGGTTTCTTCCCTCCTCCCTCCTTTTCTTTCTCTGAAAGAGGAACTAGGAATGTAAACGAAGAGGCAAAACCAAAGTTGAGATATATTCATCTTCATGAAAATAGAAACTAATTTGATTTCCATGGGGAGTGGGTTGGTGGTGAAAGGAATTTATTTATCATCATCAAGGTACAAAAGGGGATATGTTAAAATGTGCCTTCTCAGAAGATTTTAAAATAGAAGCAATAATATTTTCCCCATGTTTTCTTGGAAATAAGAGCTGTAGAGTCTTTATTTTTATACTTTCTTACTTCAGAAGAACATCATATGGAGAAATTTAATGTATGAATTTATTTGTATATATTCTTTGTAATATCATTTTAGAGTAGATAGTGGTAGTTATAAACTTTTTTCTTTTCAGCGCTTGTGGAGTGTGAATGGCATGGACACACTTTTAGTCATATTGTTTAAAGAATTTTAGAAACAACAAAAATTGATGAATCAATACAATCACATTAGTTATGTATTGATGCCTTTCAAAAATGGAGAAGCATTTCATTTTGCCTATTAGGACTGCATCTATCATAAAGGAACAAAATTAATTTCCTAAAAGCTTGGTTATGAATTTGTTCATCTTTAAATCTTGGCTAATTATTTTATTTTATTTTTTTGAGCAATGGATTTTTCTTTCCCTTAGAAAGCTTCTTGGCTGTGGACCAGTAAAACTTTAAATTGCAGCACTGCTAAAATTAACCAATGAAAATGCAAATAACCTATTACAATAAGCACAGAGTTCTTGGAAGAACCTAAAGAATTCTTGAAAAATGTTTCTGGCTCTACATTGGAAAATTGGGGCAGTTCAAAACTCTGATCAGAAACTAAAAACACAAGAAAAGTCTATTTTATGAAAGTGCCTTAATGTTAATCAAATAGCTAGTATTCACATTAGATGACTAAACATTAATTGTTGACTTATTAGTAAACATTTGGAATATTATTAACCAACAAATACAGCTGACAGCAGTAATTGACTATTGCTAATTGACATTAAACATCTGCTATGCATATAATCTAAATTTATTTTATTGTACAGTAAGGTTTGACTTTTTGTGACCTCATGGACCATATCTATCTATGGAATTTTCTTGGCAAAGATACTGGAGTGGTTTGCCATTTCTTTCTCCAATTGATTCAGTGGAGCCTTCTGTCAGACAATCAGAAGTTAAGTGAATTACTGAAGGTCCTACAGCTAGAAAGAATCTGAGGCCAGATTGGAACAGAGGAATTCCTGACTCCAGCTCCAGCACTCTATCCACTGAGCCACCCAGCTGCCTTCTAAGTTTGTTTTAGTTTGGTCACTCTTATAGCACTTAAAACAGTCACTTAGAGAACAATATACTTAGTTTTATAAATTCTTTTTATATATTAGCCAAAGCTCTCTTTATTGTCTTGCTTGGTTCCCTTGCTGCTTTGAAAGAGCTGACACATCTGAGACTTCAAAATGTGATCTGTAAGATCTATTGACTTACAAGGACTTATTTGCAGATGAATCAAAATAAAACAATATTTTGATCCTAGTTTATTATTATAACACTGATAAAAGAATGTCATTCTGTTGTGTTTGATGTGATACTAAGAACAAATCAAAGTGTAGACATAATTTGCTAAGAATAAAGAAAGGAAACTTTAAAAATAGCTTCATACAGGGGAGAGATATATAGGCAACCCACAGTTATTCTGGAAACCTCTTTTTGGAACACAACTGGGAATCATGATGTAATTAAAGTGAGGCCCCCCAAATGGCCCAAGAGTCAACAAAATGAATCTCACAATATTTGTGTAATGAAGTTCACTTTATTCTCACAGCAGCCTTCATTTAGAGCCTTTTTTACTCTCCTTTTGTTCACAATTCTAAATAGTTTGCATGGCATAGTGGAAAGCATGTTGGATTTAGAGTCAGAGATTCTGGGTTCAAATCCTATCACTTATTATTTCTGTGAATTTAGGCAAGTCATTTAAGCTTTTTGGGCCTTAGCTTTCTCATCTGTAAAAAGATTGTTGGATTAGATGACCTTCAAGGTCATTTCTAGCTCTAAATTTTTGATCCTATGAACTAATTTCCAAGACATGGAGAAAAAAACCCAGCAAATCAGATTAGAAGGGACTGTTACAGGCACACTGACAGAAAAGAAAGGCAAAGTTCTTAGCAAGAGAGAAACAGTACAAAGTAGAGAAAAAAATTTAAAAGTATAAATTTTTCTTCCTTTTCAAAGAGGACCAGTGACATCATGGGGGGAATACCTTGACTCTAGCCAGAATTAAATTTAAGTGAGGCAGAATTACAAAAGTTGTCAGTCTCATTCTCTCTTCCAGTTATTACAGTCTTGTGGCAAGACAAAAGTCAGGACAACTGGCAATGGCTTGGGATGCAATGGATGACCTTGGTGTCTATGTCTGACCAAGTTCTAAAGGCTCCACAGCAGAAGTCTCTATTGCCTTCATGGCTATAAGAACTAATTGTTCTCATCCCCTTCACAAGTGGATGTCTGGATCTGTCACTTACCCCCAACCTGGTTTAGTCAGAATGAGGAGATAGTTTTATCTGGGTGTGGCCGTTATGCATACTTAAGAACCAAGGTGAGAGTTGGGTGAAAGATGAACACTAAAGGTGGATGAGCTCAGGGCTGCTCCTCCACCAGACAAGTAAGCTTAGTGCTGAATATGTCATGAATCCCTAAAGGTTTTATTAGAGTGCAATATAACAAATTTATAATGTATAATGGTTATAATACATGAAAAGTTAATCAATACATTCTGCCTAAGAAAGTGGTAAGTGTATTTTTATAAAGATTTCTATAAAAATGGTTCAAAATAGGTTTTGGTATTTAAGTGATAAACCAACTATCTTGGACTCAGTGATTAAGAATGATTTTCTCCTCAAGAATTCCAAATAGCTGTAATTCTTATGCATTAGTGAGGTTCTTATATAGAAGAAAAACTGCACAACCATTTGTACAAAACATTACTATCTACTGATTTCTTGTTTCCTTCTATAGGTTGCTTTACA
Source organism: Monodelphis domestica (assembly GCF_027887165.1). Classification (NCBI taxonomy): domain Eukaryota; kingdom Metazoa; phylum Chordata; class Mammalia; order Didelphimorphia; family Didelphidae; genus Monodelphis; species Monodelphis domestica. The sequence continues at coordinate 604,794,041 of NC_077227.1, forward strand.
ATAAACAATGAGACACTAGATGAGAAACAATATACGTATTTAACCAATAAGGAAATGAATTTGCCAGACAATCATAGAAATAAAAACAAACTGATCCAGGGAAATTCTATCACTGAGTATTTACAAATCAGCTCCACATAGGGTGATAAGATTAGGATTTTTTAGACAGTTCATGATATTAAACCTAAATTATACACATTTAGGGATTTTGTGTACATATACACTACAATCATTTCTTTTTGCTATATAAAATATACCTGACAGGACAGCTTGATATTGCCAATGTCTTCATAATTCTTAATATCCGGGAATACTACTTAGATATTTTGAATGTGATAGATACTCTACAATTAAACATGGTATATATAATGAGATGATTTAGGGTTGGAAGTGTGGTGAAAATTTATAACGCCAATGCAAAAAAAAATGTAAGCTAACACGAGTTAATTGTAGATACCCCAAAAGGTTAATTAAGGTTGTGATAATGACAAAAAGCACATAAAGGTTGCTGCAGTGTTCCAAAAAAGGATGGAAAACAACACTGCAAACAAGGAGGACCATAGACTCTTCTCTGTCATGCCAAATTATGAGCATTTACCTGCATCCCTGCTGCCACACATCTTTTAAAATAACAATGGCGGCAAGAAAAAAAGAGATTGAATGGTGGTATGTTCTCATGGATCTGCACAGGTTCTAGTAAGAATATGTCTGGACCTGACAGCTAGTATAGACCTCCTAGAGAAGACATAGCAAGAATTACACCATGGTACTTCAAACCTACTTCTAGGCCTATTACATTGGTGGAATCACATCTGATGTTGAAGAGGGTATAGAACCAGTAGGTGAAGGATCTGTGGATGCAGGGTCAGAAGACACCATATCCATAGAGTGATGCTCTGTCTATGTAAGTCTATGTAATGCTTAGAAGAGGTTAATATTTATAAAACTGATTAGTATCGTATCTTAACTAGAATAAGAAGTCCAAGAATAATCAGGACTCAATTAAGGATGAATTAAATTAGGCCTCCACCATTAAACCATGAGGCTATCCAGGAAAAAACAGGTGGATGCATCCCACAAAGAAGAATTTCCTTTTGTTATGTGTGTGTTTTGCTATTCGCAAGGTATCATTCAATAGATGCTATAGGATCCAATAGCATTAATGATAACAGCATCTATATATATATGACCAATATGATTGATTAATGATAGCACAGGCTCATTTCATAATTATATGAGCAAAAAGTCATCCTGAAGCTAGTACTAGATATATATAAATCAGTGACTGCTATATTTTGTGCCAATCCCTCAAGTTCAGGTGATATATTCAGCAGTGATCCCTAAATTAGGAACAAGTGTTCAAAAGATGACACCATTCAAACCCTTTGTATGATTTTTATGGTCCCAGTTGGGATCAGATAAGTTATTTCCTACGTGTCAAACCATTCTGAGAGAAAAGAGGAAAAAGCTTGACCAGTATAGAGACTATGTCCTGGGGTAACTAATCCCTAGGATAATGCTGGAATAGGCCTTGTCTTATTTGTCTTTTTGTAAGTGACTGTAGCAAAAGTAATAATGGAATTCTTTCTTCTTTTTCCTGAGATGTATAACAGCACAGATGAAAGAAGTCAAATTGCTTTCAGGAGGAATCTCAAAGGTTATAGCAAATGCTGGAGCTCAAGTTAATAGTAGTATGAGAAATCCTGTTCCGGGTTATTAATTATAGCAACTCAGAGGAGAAATCTTGGGCTTAAAATTGGCATGAACTTGGTTAGAGAAACCTCAGGTCTTAATAGGGGGTCTAAAAGATGATTATTATTAAACTTTGTTGATGGATTTCATCCTTGAGGACCCATCTGCTTCCTTATCATTACTGGTATGCTCAGTGCCCCCAAAGTCACTGTTCTGAATTTCAACACCCAGAATTCTAGATTTATTAGTTTCCTGTTCCCTGTTCAGAATCTATAGTTCACAATAAGAATCTATTCTTCAAGTAAGGAATTCAATCTAATCTGTAGGTATTATATATTTAATATAATTAATTAATAAGAAAATCTATATGGAAAATTATATTTTACCTTGTCTAAAATTGGAGGATTGATTAGGATCTCAAGGTTTTTTAATTTTGACATTTAAAATTGAGTTTCTAGGAAAAAATTTAAATTTCAAAGTTGATTTATAGGTCAAAATTTTGTTTCTCTCAACTTTAATTTCTAAAATATTTTCTCAACTATCTTGTCTCAAAATATTTTCTCAACTATATTTAATATTAATTTATTTCTTTCATTTCTAAAATATTTTCTAAAATTTAAAAATTTATATAAAATTTCTACATCACCATATATTCAAAGTTAAATTTTTAACTATATTTCTATGACCTTATTTTATTTCTAATTTTATTTTTCAAAACTATATTATACCTCAAAACTAATTTTTAAAACTATATTATCCCTCCTCTTAGGGATATATAGTTGTGTCATAGAGTTAAACCAAAAATCAATAGTCCCATGTGCAATAATTGGATCAAACATACTTAAAAATCTTCCTTTACATTCAAGCTTCTTACTGGTACTCTCCTTCCAACTTTTTTTTATCTGTCTTATTCTATACTTCTCTTACTTTCTTCTACTTGCATAGTCCCTCTAGTCTTTATTTCCAATCATATTTCAGGTTATCTATATGTAATAGTCCCAGACAAATTTCAGCATTGTTTTGACCTTTAAGAAGAGCTTCCCCCTCCCACCCTCAGACACTTCCCAGCTGTGTGACCCTGGGCAAGTCACTTGACCCCCATTGCCTATCCCTTACCACTCTTCTGCCTTGGAGTCAATGTTGACTCCAAGGCAGAAGGTAAGGGTTTAAAAAAAAAAGAAGAAAAAGAGCTTCCCTCCTCTGGTTAATTTATCAAGAGTAATTAAATAATATTACAAATATCCAGGTTATAACAAATTTATAAAATCAATTTGTATAACAAGCAATTTATAAAATTCATATTTAAAAACACACAAAATATATATGAGGATGACCATCATATACAATGCTTTTAAAGCATATTAATAAGCCATATGTTCTAGACATCCTGATGTTACACTAAAAGCTACTAAAGTGATCCTGGTAGCCATCCATTCCTGTCTGATTGTGACTGAGATTGCCTGCACAGCATAATGAACCTCTGGCAAGAACTGCCAGGTCGGCTTAGTGATACCAATTTTAGAAAGAAAAAGCTTGCGTTTCTAGACCCCTGAAATCTGGTTTGCATTTTATCACTGTAATCTTTGTCTTCTTTATCTTCATTAATGTCTTCATGGGTGATGATTGGCCATATGCTTTTCCATCCTCCAGCCTCAGTGTCCCCAGGAGCACTTTTGGCAGTTTTTATTGCCTAAGCAGGGCCTTCTTGGACTGCAAGGTGAACCAGCTCTCTTTTTTGGTAGAGAGCTGTCTGAGCACTTAGATCAGGCATAAGAGAGACTGGATCATAAAAACCATGGCAGCTTTTGCACTCCTTCCTTTCTTCTAACTAAGGATTGTTAGGGGACACATCTGTGAGAATTTGACATTTCCTCTGTCAGTTCAATCAAGTCTTTTCCCAAAATAAAGATTTAAGGAAGCCTACATTTGGTGGCCACTGGGCATTGGGCAAATGCAAACCTTGGGCCAGTAGTGTTCATGAGTGCTTAAATCTTAGTGAAGTGGCTTTACAGTCTCTCAAAAGATTAGAATTATGATGGATAGCCAGCTGCCCCTCTGGTATGGCACATACCTGTTTCCTGGTCCTGGGCACTGACAGGTCCCACAATGGTTTACATTTCCTTTTTGGAGGGCAGAGTCCTTTTTCCAGTGTTTTGGATAACTTTTGTCCCCACTGAGAGAGTTCCTGAATCAAATGGAGCAGCAAGAGGAAGGTCTAGATCAAGGCAGAAGCTTTGAAAATGACAGTTGGTAAGTCCTTTTACAGAGAAATCTTGTGGAGAGTTTATGATACTAGTGGTTTAATTAGGTAAACACAAATCTATTGGGGTTTGATAAAAAATAGAATGGAAGGTAGCACACAAATCAATAAACAAATTAATTGTTTTCACAAGGAATAGCAGTCACAATAGTGATTGGATAACCATAAATGGGTTTACCATTAGGACAAACAGATATTGAGGCACAGATGATGGTTTTACCTCCTTTGATGACAATAGCTTGTCCAAACTTCATTAGGTAAGAAATCAGGTATGGAGAAATTTTCATCCTGGGCAAACAGTGCAACAGACAAATCCTAACTACAATATTCTCTTAGTAATTCATTGAGCAATGAAGTTAAGTTTTCATCAGGCAAATTGGCAGTAAGTATTATGTCTGGCATACAATAAATAATAGTTCTCAATGTATACAATAGATCTTTACCCAAAAGATTAACAGGAGATTGTGGTGGCCAAAAGGAAGGCATAATTGTGCTGAACTTCAAGAGGAGGTAACAGAGGGACTAGCTATTTTCCTTGATTCCCATTACAGATATGTTAGACAATAGTTCCTTTATCTTTTGGGAACAGATTGCAAAACAGTGAAACTCTAGTATTAATTAACTGAGAACATCACATTCCCCCAACATATATAAATTCGCATTAGGTAGGGCAGAGGCAATGATCTCATCAAAAGTTTTAGACCCCAAAGTCCCAGCCCCTTTCTCAAACCATCATGTTGGAGCAAACTTCCATATTTTTAACTATCTCAGTTAACATATCAATCATGACTCAAAGAAATTCCTGTTCTATGCTTAAGCATAGGTCAAAGCCCTTTCCATTGTTTAGCAAAAGGTTTCTGTCCTAAAGTAATCTTAAGAAGGGAGGAGAAGGACCCTCCCATGCCAATGAGGTTCACATATCAATAGGAAATTTTTCAAGTATGAAATTTCCCAATGGTGAAATTTCCAACATTTATAAGTCTAGGAAATTTTAAGGTTTACATGGCTCAAGGGCTGATTATGATAGAATGTGTAAAAAAATCACTATGTCTATTATTATAGCTGAATATATTAAATTTATGTCTATTATTATAGCTAACCTTTCCAAGGCCTCTGCAATAAGGGGTTGGGGGGCTAGGTTTTTTTTTCCTGATGACAATTATTATGAAATATTAGGAGTCAGCAGTTGGGTGCCTTTCTGACTATCTTGTTATATAAAAAAGAGCACTGTGGTGGGCTATATGGAAACTCTAGGGTTATAGGTTTAAGGTCAAGATGTAAATAAGATTTAATATCACCCAAAACTGTATTTTTCTTAGCTAATGTTTATGATTTTTTATAAAACAAACTGTTATTTGACTATTAACTCAGGACTAATGATTGTGTTATGAAAATAATCATAAAGGCTAATGCTATTATAATCATAAAAGTGGGCAGGGGTTTCACACTCACAGAAGGGACTTTGAAGATCAGCCATTCCAAATTTCTCATTTACAAATGATGGAAATGAGAGGAAGTGATTTGCCCCAGATCAGATGAAAGACCAGGGGGTTAGGTTGTTTGGCTCTGAATCCAATGTTCTTTTCACTACTTTAAAATGCAAAGATGTAGGATCCATACAAATTGTAGAGAAAAAAAAACTGGAATCATAGGGCTATGCTTTGAGTTGAAGAGTGGGGTATAGCTTCTTATGGATGAATGCTTTGGATTAGTTAAGGATAGGGAGAAATCTGAATAAAGGGAGAGGATTGAAAGTATAACTCACATTTTTCAAGTTATTCTTTATAACAATCCAGGTAATGCAAGTATAATTAGCCCCATACACTTGTGAAAGAGGCTTAAATGGTTATGAAGGATTTGCCCAAGGCAATTTAAGTGCCCAAAGCAGATTGATAATATGAAAACTCTAAACATATATATATATATATATATATATATATATATTTGTGTGTGTGTGTGTATATATGTATACACACATATTTCTTTTTGCTCTAAATCCAACACATTTTCCACCATACCACCTTTTCTTTACAGTGCCTAGGAAAAATACCTCCCTCTCCTGTGGGGTGAGTAAAAGGAAGGCTTGCTGGCAAAGGTGTATTTTGACATGACCGAGTTCTCTTTTGATAAAAAATATCAGGAAATGCTTTCAAAGAGTAAGAATTAATCTTGGTGTTGTTCTGAGTTGTGGTTTTTGGTGGACCAGGAAAGCTGAAGGAAACTCTTTGAATTCTCAGATTTCCAGGAAAGTCTTAGTTCTTAAACTCTTTAAGCTGGCATTTATATCTATCCACAACCTGCTTCCAACCTATAATTCCTACTTCATCTCATACTGTTCCCTTTCTTAAATTATATTTCCAGACAAACTAGCCCACTAGTTGTGTTCTCCCAACTTTTTGTCATCTCTTACCTCTGTACATTTATTTACACCCATTTTCTGCCTTCATGGCCCAGCTCAGATGTCATTTCTGTGAAGCTTTCACTAGTGGTTTAAATTCTGCCTTTAATATTCACTACCTGTGTGATCTTTGGCAATTTACTTAACTTCTCTGGGCCTCATTTTCCTCATCTGCAAAATGAGGGGACTGGAATACATGACTTCTGAGGTCTAGTTCCAGAGTTAAGATCTTACATTCTTGATAGCCCTTGATGAAAGTTATCAACCCCTCAAACTTTAAGAGAATTTTTCTTTGTATTTTGCATCATACTTACTTGTGAAGGGCCTCTTCTGTAGATCATAAGTATTTTCAAGTTGGCAGGGATTATTGATTTTTTTTTCTCTGTATTTCAGGACACAAAGTCTTGCACATGCTTAATAAATGTTTATTTCATTATGCAACCAAGTTTGAGCTTGTAAAGGAGTTCGATGTAACTTCCCAGGAAAGAAAAGGTCAGGCCAGGGGAAGGTGATATAGAGGGTAGAAGGAACAAAAAGCTGGTGAATTTTTAAACAGTGGGAAATAGAAAAAAAGAGAAATAATATGGATTACATTTAGCAAACCTTTTAGAAAGTGAAATAGGATGCAATATTTTAAATTGTATATTTGTTTTCGTTTTTTGTTCTTAGTTTTGCTTACTTGCGCATATATATATATATATATATATATATATATATATATATATATATATATATATATTTAAACCCTTACCTTCCGTCTTGGAGTCAATATTGTGTATTGGCTCCAAGGCAGAAGAGTGGTAAGGGCTAGGCAATGGGGGTTAAGTGACTTGCCCAGGGTCACACAGCTAGGAAGTGTCTGACGCCAGATTTGAACCTAGGACCTCCCATCTCTAGGCCTGGCTCTCAATCCACTGAGCCACCCAGCTGCCCCATGTTTACTTGCATATTAAAGGTTTTTTTTACCTTATTTTCTGTTTGTCCAAAGTAGAAAAAAAAAGGGATGGTTGTGTTATTTTTCTTAGACACTGAAAAACTCAAGGAAAAGTTGATTGTAGCAATTTGTTTTAGTGATCCTTGAATCCTGGTGAGAGGAGGCTTAGAGCCTTTCAAGTAAAAAAGTATCTTTGTAGAAGACAGACACCGGATCTAGCAGAAGAGGTAGGCTCTTTCCTGCATGGTTGGGGTGTATATTCTTCATAGACGGAGGTTTATTTTCCCAAGCAGTTGTCTGTATTGGCATAGGGAAATCTCCCTTCATCATAGGCGTGGCGGGGCAGTAGAAATAAGCCAAGTAACCAATCCTATTTTTCCGGTTCTAGGAATACCAGTTGGACTTGAAATTAATAACTGGAAATGTTACAGGTATAGATTTCTTATTTCTCACTATACAGAAAACATGGTAAAAGTGTTTGGTGTTGGCAATAGTTTATATTATTAAAATTAATTCAGAGGATAAAAACCCTTGAAATTCAGGTGAAAAGCTTTTTAAGGATTTATTCATTCTACAAAGAATATAGTCTGATGCTTTCTTGCCTTAAAATGGGTATAATCTTATTTGTAAGGCTTACTTTTCATGGCTGTTGGGAAGATGAATATGTATATAAATTGCTTTGTAAACATTAAAGTGCTATATAAATGTCACAAAGTATTACTGTCTCAAATTCAGCATGTCCAAAACAGAAGTAACATTTCTCCTTCACCAGCATGTCCCCATTTCCATTAAGGGCACCATCCTCCCTCCAGTCCCCCATGATCACAAACTTGGTGTTATACTTCACAATTTTTTCCTCATAGAGTATGAGTTATCTACCATTGTCCATTCTTTCCCCAAACACCTTCCTTCGATATCCTTTATACTGGTACAGGCCCTCATTACTTACCCACCAAACTAATTAAATAGCCTTCTAATTGGTTTCTGTACTTCTCCTATTTGCTCTTCTCCAGTCCATCCTCAGTAAGCAACACTTAAGGAAATGATGACTTTTGACAGTTGTAAAAATAATATTCTAAAATAGCTCACAAACCACTTCATTCTCTTCAAAAATTTTCAGTGACTTCCTATTGCTTCTAGGATTAAATACAAATCCCTTAATTTGACATTTAAAGCCCTCCAGAATGATATGCATCTACTTTTCTGATTTTATTTCAGATTATGCCCCTTTCATGCACTTTCCATTTTAGTCAAATTTGCCTGCTTATAAATTATACTACTCCATCTCCTACTTTTCTTATTTACATATATTGTTTCCAATATATGAAATGGATTCCCTTCTTACCTTTACTTTATAGAATCCCTAAATTTCCTCCAAAGCACAGTTTAGGCGCTATCTCTTACACAAGGTATTTCTCTTCCCAGTGCTCCCTCTTGAAATTACTTTGCATATACTCTTTATTTATTAACCTATATATGTTGCATTTCTCTAGTAGAATGTAAACTCTTTTAAGGAACTTTTTTGTCTTTGCATTTCCAGAAGAGTATATTTAAGTATCTATCATTAGTAGGTATCCATGTATTTTGTTGAATTGGAATTTTAGTGTCAAGATCAAAAAAGATGTCAACAGATTGGAATTATGGCCTTAAATCTAGTAAAATGAAAGATAATAAATATAAAAATGCCCTTTCATTAAAAAATTCAACTGTGATACTGTAGAATGGAGGCAAGTCTGATTTAACAGCAACTCATATGTGAAAAAGACTTGAGAGTTTTGTATGAATACAAATAATATGGATTAATATTGTTATCATGGAGTAAAAAACTACACTTCAGCCTTCAGATATACTGTATGACTAATTCTAGACATTGTATACCTATTGGGTCAGAACACTGTATTCCATACTCTGAGAGAGAATGATAAAATATAAAGTCATGAGGATAGTTATACAAGCCATGCCAAATGAGGAATGGAAAAAACTAAGGGAACATAATACCCATTTTCTGAGAACTTTAGTGTCAAAGAGAGATTACTTATTCCATATGGCTCCAGAGTTGAACTAGAAACAATATATGAAAGTCATATGGAGAAAGTATTTGTTTCATTGTAATAAGGTATAAAATAACTACATAAAAAAATGGAGTTATCTCATTTGGCATTCAGCTCCATGTCCTTAGAAGTATTCAAGTAGAGGATCTTCTGACCCATATAATGTAAAGGAAATTCTTGAGTGGGAAAGGTTAGAATAGGTAACTTGGTCTTTCTCGCAATTCTAAGATTCTATTTGCCTATCAGTTTGATTTTATTTGTAATCATTCTAGCTGGCTATTTTTCTAATGCTCTGCTAGTTACTATAGAAATACTTAGCAAACAGGGTTGGCATGAGAGCTCCTTAGTATTTCCAAATGAGTGTTTTGAGCACTTCCCCAAAGTTCTAATGCTCCTTTTGTATATTTGGCAATGCATCTTTTTTTTGCACATTTCAATATCTCAAGAACTTGTAATTTTACAAATATTCCTATTCCTCTATCAACACAGATTGTAACCACTCTACGTTTAGTAGGTGGTTTTTGAAAACTTCTGTGAACAAAAACCTCATCTGCTTAACCTGGTAATAAACCTCATGAAATTTAGTGAAGCTGATCCTTTGATGATAAATACATAGTTCATAATTGAGTGGGCTTGAATTTTTTTTTTACTTCAAATGGTGAAATTTCTTTACAATTTTCAAGGAAACTGAGGAAATGGTATCAGAAAAAAGAAGATGGAGTAATCAACTTTATCATAATTAGTCTCATCACAATTACATATTTGTTCACTAGGAGCCACAATATTTGTAAAATAGCACCATGCTGTATTATATAGGAAAGAATCGTGAAGTACTCAGGAATCTGTGTTTATCTTAAGATGCAGCAATTAGGACATATCCTAATAGTGAATTTCAAAGGATGTTAATTTTATTTGGATACCTGAATAACTCCTCCTTTGATTCAGAAATGCTTAAAATATTGTCACTCTGATTAAGCCTTCATTACCTTTTTATTCCTTAGTGTAAGCCCTTACATTATACCTCTATAGCCAAACACCTGCAGTTTTCCATGGACTGAGTCCAAGAATCCATTGATTATACTTAAGGAGGTCTTTGTTCACTACGGCTAAGAGATATAGCAGTGGTTCTCAACCTTTCTAATGCTGTGACTCCTCAATACAGTTCCTCATGTTGCAGTGACCCCAAACCAAAAAATTATTTTGGTGGCTACTTCAAAACTGTAATCTTGCTACAGTTATGATTCGGAATGTAAATACCTGATATGCATTATGTATTCTCATTGCTACAAATTGAGAGGTTGAGAACCCCTGATATAGCAAGGATACACAGGAAACTTCCTTAAGATGTGAACAAAGTGAGGAACATATTACTTCTTGATCAAGAATTTTTAACTGAAGCCTTCAATTATATACAAAACATTCAAATTTTAAAAGCAATCATTAATTCTGGGTACAAGTACCTTTTATTTCACTAAATTTAATCCAATTATTTCTGACACATGATTTCTTTAATAGTTACCACCTTCCCTTCCCTAGAGAATTGTGCTTGTTGCTTAATTCAACTCTAGAGATTCAACAGCATGATGTGTTTGCATTTAAGAAATACGGTATTTACAAAATGGTAGTATGAAGGTTTTAAAATGTCACACTGAGAGCAATAAAAGCAGGATTCTGACATGTGACACCAATACTCATATTACCCAGAAGTTCCTTCTTTTGATTGTTCACTTATTGGGATTGTATTCTCTTTAAGCTCTCCTGACTACTTCAAACTTTTCCCTTAACACTTCAATTCCAAGCTTATTTAAAGATTGCCCTTTTCTTTTTTTAAAATGTATTTAATTTAGAATATTTTCCCATGGTTATATGATTCATGTTCTTTCCCTCCTTTCCTCCTTCCTCCTTCACATAGCCAATAAGCAATTCTACTGGGTTTTACATGTATCACTGACCAAAACCTATTTCCATATTATTAATATTTGGAATAGAGTGATCATTTAGAATCCATATCCCTAATTATATCCCTATCAAACCACATGATCAAGCAATTGTTTTCCTTCTGTGTTTCTGCTCCCACAGTGCTTTCTCCGGATGTGGACAGTGTTCTTTCTTATAAATCCCTTGGAATTATCCTGGATCATTGCATTGCTGCTAGTAGAGAAATCCATCATGTTTGATTGTGCCACAGTATATCAGTCTCTGTGTACAATGTTCTCCTGGTTCTGCTCCTTTCACTCTGCATCATTTTCTGGAGGTCATTGCAGTTCACATGGAATTCCTCCAGTTCATTATTCCTTTTAGCAAAACAGTATTCCATCACCAACAGATACCACAATTTGTTAAGCCATTCTCCAATTGAAGGGCATCCCCTAGTTTTCCAATTTTTTGCCACCACAAAGAAGATTGCCCTTTTCTATTTGCTTTTTTGTAAGGGTAGCTTAAATAATTAGCATAAAAGTATTTGGCTTTTAAAACTACCCTTAGGAATGAAATCTATTTATTGCAGAGAACTGTGATCAGAAATTATTTGCATATTTTGACCTTCATTTCCTATTTGAACTTAAAATGGCAAAAAGATTTTCAAGCTTGCTACTGTCTTCAAATTCATCTTTTTAAAAAACCACAATGGGGGCAGCTGGGTAGCTCAGTGGACTGAGAACCAGGCCTAGAAAAGGGAGGTCCTACGTTCAAAACTGGCCTGACACTTCCCAGCTGTGTGACCCTGGGCAAGTCACTTGACCCCCATTGCCTAGCCCTTACCACTCTTCTGCCTTGGAGCCATTACACAGTATTGACTCCAAGACGGAAGGTAAGGGTTTAAAAACAAAAAAACCCCACAATAGTTATAGAAGTGTCAACCATTTGGGCACAGCAAAGGTCCTCTGGGTAAGTTAGGCTGTTCTGTTCTCTTACAGGGTAGGTAAAGTGTTGTCTTTGGTGTGAGTCATTTCCCAGAACTGAGGTAGAGGGCTTGGAGGTTGGGGTATTGGACTCTGGAGGAAAGAAGCCAAAAACAACTGAAATAATTCCCTGAATGATGGAATTTACACTCTTTAGATTGGTTTTCATCTGTTTAAGAATGGAATAAGACTAAACCTCTCCTCCCCAACAACAACAAAAAAGGGCTTGAAGGTTATTTCACTTTGTCTTATAAATAAAGCAGATCTCTAGTATTTGCTATTCTTAAGGCTGAAATCCCATCAAATCCATTATTTTTCCTTCAAGAGTAACAAAGTCACTTAAGAAGATCATGAGTGTGGAGTCTAATGATACTAAATAGGCTTGTTTTTTGGTGTGTTTTTGTTTTTGGCCTGAATTGTGTTTTATTGCCCTAGGGAACTCATTGTAAGGATACTTCCTCTACCAATAATTACCAGGGCTATTCTGCAACTTTCAGTTTTAGAGTTGTTTTGGGCACTGAAATTAAATGATTAAGTGTCTTGGGAATCAGAATCAGTAAGCTAGAGAGGATATGAACCCAAGTCTTCTCTCTCCATGGCCAGATCTTTATCCACCCACTTTTAAATTTTTAATCAGTGCTCAATAAATATATTTTATTCTTTGGCACACTGATTGAGTAATCACCTGAAATAGATAAAAGGTACTCCAAGATGTTTAATCTAGATTGGGACAGAGATTGTCCCCAGGAAGGATGATTAATTGTGAAAGACTGCATGGTGTGATGAAAGAACATTAAAGCACACTTAAAGGTTGAGATTTCTGAGAAGAATTCTAGCTAAAGTCTATTAATTATGTCAGCAGTTATATATCTAAAACATGAAGATCATCCACTACATCAGAGGCCATACAAAGAACAAAGAACATTAACTATGTGACCATGGACAAATCAACCCTCTAAACCTGTTTTTCTGTAAGGAGGGAATAACATTTCTTCTACTCACCTGATAGGGTAGTCCTAAAGAAAGTGTGTTGTAAAAACTGGGTCCTCTACAAATATCTGTTAAATAACCTCAGTTAGATCCTCACTGTTGTTTGTTGTTCAATCATTTAAGACTCTCTTCATTTGGAGTTTTCTTGGCAGATACTAGAATGGTTTGCCATTTCCTTCTCCAGCTCATTTTAAAGATGAGGAAACTGAAGCCAACAATGTTAAGTGACTTGCCCAGGATCACACAGCTAGTAAATATCTGAGGCCAGATTTGAACTCAGGAAAATGATTCAACCTGACTTCAAGACTGGCTCTCTATCCAAAGTACCAAGTAGGTGTCCCGGGTCCTCACTTGCCTCCTGGCAATCCTTTTTCACTTCCCAAATGACTTACTATTCCACTCACCAAAATAGCTCTTCCAAACCTTTTCATCTTCCCTGAAACCTCCTGAGGGTCCTCTCTTGTACACTCTCAGCTAAGAACTTTGACTCATATTTTCCTGAAAAAAACTGAGGCCATTTGCATGAGCTCCTTCTCCCCTCAAGCATATCTGATATTGATATGTCTCTACCTTTTATTCCCCCCTTCATCCCTTTTCTCCTCACCAATGCAAACTCCTCTGAATGCACAGGTGATCCCATTTCATCCCCTCTTTAGCAACTGGCCCCTTCTAGCACCTCCATTTTTTCAGTTATGACTCTCACTAGTTATCATCCTATCTCTCCTCCCTTTGGTTGCTAAACTCCTTGAGAAGGCTGCTGACAAAGGTACCTCCACTTTTCCTTTTGCTTTCTTAAACTTGCATTGGAAACTGTTCTCTCCAAAGTTACTAAAACATCTATTCTGCAGCCTTTGACACTACTGAACACTTGGTTACTTCTGATATTTTCTTTTCTCTAGATTTTCGGGATCCTACTCTCTCCTGGTTCTCCTATCTGATCACTCATTATGAAGTCTCAGTTCCTGGATCTTTATCCAAGTCAGGCTAGTTAACCATGGGTGTCCCACAGAGCTCGCTCCTGAGTCTTGTCTCTTTTCTCTCTATATAATACTTAACCAGATGAAATGATGAGATCATTAACTCCCATGGATTCAATGATCATTTTGATGGGGATGATTCTTAAAACTATTTGTCCACATTATCATCTTTGCTGGGACAGTTAGGTGGCACAGTTTGCACAAGCCCTAGAGTCAGGAAGACTCATCTTCCTGAGTTCAAATCTGGCCTCAGATGCGTAGCTGTATGACTGGGCAAATCACTTCAACCCCATTTGCCTCAGTTCGTTGGTAAAATGAATTAAGAGAAGGAAATGGCAAACTACTTCAGGATCTTTGCCAAGAAAACTCCAAAGTGGGTAATGAAGAATCAAACAAGACTAAACATATCCTTTCTGCTGAACTCTTATCTCAAATCTCCAACTTAGTAATGGACATATTGAATTAATGCCCTATAAACATCTTAAGCTCAACATGTACAAAATTGAGTGCATTATCTTCCCCTCCCGCCCCACCCCTCCCAAGTTCTTCTGTCTTCTAAGCTTCCTTATAACTGCTGAGGACATCACCTTCCTTTCAGTTACCCAGGTTTGAAACTTAGGTATCCTGGACTCATATTTTTTTCAAACTCCCCTTTTCCCTTCATTCTAGCTACCTTCAGGTCTCATTCAAATTGTGCCATCTCTTACAAAAGACCTTGATTCTCTCAGTTGTTACACTAACCCTGACATTTAACCTGTAGACATTTTGTATGATTATTTGTATATGTGATTTCCTTTTCAGTAGGAAGTAAGCTCTTGGCATGGCACAGATCATGACATAAAGTAATTGCTTGTTGAACTGAATTGAGTTAAATGTTCAAGATGGGGATCATAATATACTTGTACCATTATCTCACTAGGTTGTTTCAGAAAAGTGCTTCATTAAAGATAAAACACTGCATAAAATAAATGACTTATAGTTTGGCACATAGTAAAGGCTTAATAAATATAGTTCTATTTATTCATGATACATCCTCTAAAGGATCTAAAGTCTAGTGTTTGAATTTAAGGGATTCAGTCTTCCAAAGGAATACTAAAAAAACACAGCATCATCCTATGCTACCTTTATTATTATTGCCTTGGACTATGGGTATCAAATTTACTGAATTTCTTTATAAATAAATATTTTGGCAAGGCTAATTATTTCACAAAACACATATTCCATGAAACAAGTCTGAATCATATTGGCCAGGCTTGCTGAAGTGGATAAATACTTCAGTTTAGTTGCTGTTATTTGACATTGTTAGATGGAATACTAGCACCATCTAGTAGTTTAATACCATATCATATAAAGAAAGTCCTAAGATACAATTATTTTAAGATTCCATTTTAGATTAGTTTGCATTTTCCTATTGATGTATTGTGGTTCAGTTATGTCTGACTGTTTGTGAGCCCATTGGTTTTAGCATGTAAGGTCCTTCTACCCTCCCCTACATCCCAAAGTCTGTCCAAATTCATGTTCCTGCTTCCATGACACTAAATATATGTCTCATTTTTTGCTGTCTTCTCCTTTTGCCTTTGTTTTTAACATCTGGGTCTTTTCCAATGAATCCTGCCTTTTCATTATGTGGCCAATACTAATGATGTAGCAATAAATAATAGACGTAGCAAATGATAATTCTTTGCTTGCAGTAAGAATACTTGGGTTCAAATAATAATTGTGAGGCATTGTGAAAATCACTAAGCCTTTATATAATTCAGGTAAACCTTTAGGGCTTGTCAACTATGTAACTAGTAGTTGACAGTTATATAATACTTTACACACATTTTCTTTGTATTTTCCCTCCATTGTATTAATAAGATGTATTTATACAATAATTTCCTGAAGGATTTTGAAAGTCTCTTATGAAAGTTCTTTTATAGATATTCAAAAGCAGTATAGTATAGCAGAAAACACATTGGTATCAGAAAACCTGAATTCGAAATTCAAATATTTTATATTTACAATCATAGTTAGTCTACTGATAAAATCATGAATCTATCTAAAACAAACTAGAAATGAACTACTTACTTAGCCTATCTGAGGCTCGGTTTCTTCCTATGTAAAATGAAGATAATACTTATATATTCAGTTCAGAGAGTTGTTAGGAAAGTGAACAGTTTTTTGAATACGATGTCATTTCAAGAAGGAAAGATTAAACTTGTTATTTGAATAACCATTTGCTTTTAGATTAACATGATGAATAATTAATCTTGGATGTATGATACAATTTCTGTTATTTGGAGGGGCAATATAGTATATAGAAGGAACACTGGTTTTAGAATTCTAAAATCTGGGTTCAAGTACCCAAATGTTAACGAGGTCGGACCATATTCCTGCACGATCCCTTCTAACTCCCTAATACTAAAAAAGACCCAAGCGGTTCGATCCAAAAACCTTTCAACTTTCATTCCGTTTCTACTCTACAGTTAATTGGAATGGCCTTGATGGTCACTCTCCGCGCGGGTACCCATTAAACACGTTTAGTCTGGGGTTCTCGGGCCGGCAGGGGATCGTTGGCCGCCGACCTACTCCCACATCTCCGCCAGTCTCGCCCCCTGCATCTCCTCGGCTTCTTCTATTCGTCATCGTGAAGTTGGGGGCCCAAGTCCTCCACCTGAGGGAGACCTGGAGCCCAGGCCTCGTCTCCGTGACCACGGAAGTCAGAGAACTCGGTGGTAAAGACGAAATTAACGGCGGCGATACGACACAAAGCCGAAATACAGCAAGCGTCCGCCGTTGACGTCATCTCCCAGCGCCAGTCGACACGCGACGGCCTTCGGCAGTTGGACGTCATTTCTGCGTGCCATTGGCCTAACCAACAGTGACTGCACTCGGGATGTCGGGGCGGAGCCCAAGCCCTCCGGGAGACGAAGGCGGGCCGGACCTAGGTGAAGAGGCGGGGCTGGGGCGGAGCTGGCCTTCCCGGCGAGGGCGGGGCCGTGGGCGGGCGCCGAATTGCTCGTCTTCGAGGTGGGAGCTGCAGCCCGTATCTTCAGTCTGGGCATCGGGAGACAGCGGTATCAGCGCCATGAATGAGGCAGAGGGGCTGCGGCAGCGCCGGCCCATGCGGCCTCAGGTCATTACTGAGGACAACCAGGCACAGGAGACCAAGCAGGGCAGGTAGAGGTCGAACCGCTCCAGCCCCTATTCCGACGGCTCTCCTGGCTCCCCTTCCTGTCTGAGACGTTGGATGGGTTGGGCTGGGGGAGTCCCAAGTCCAGATGTGGACGCTTGTGTTTGCATGCGCGACTGTGTGTGTATTCGTATGTATATGCATGCATTCAAGTGCGTGTGTGAGCGCTGAATGTGTCTACCCGCATTCTTTTCCTGAAGCTCTGGCTTCCCAGGATTTTAGCAGCCCTGAGTGTGGATTCTGCCCCCGCAGTAATTTTCTTCGTGGCCTTTAGCTTTTCTGTCATAGCTTCATTCACCAGACCTCTGGCCAGACACATTTATTCCCATGTTTTTCTCTATCCTTTTGCCTTTTAAACACCTAATTTTCAATTCAACCCAATGAATATGAACTAAACCTTGTAAAGAGGACCTAGGATTTGCATTAAATAACCTTACAGTTGAGTGCTGGTAGTGTTGGGTGACGAACACATACAAAGATGTAAGTATGAAAGGAGGGGAAAGTGCTGCAAAAATGTGAGGAGAAGCAGTCACTTCCGGAGTGGTGGTGAGAATTCAATTAAAAAAGTTAAGTACCTACAGTATGTAAAAAGTGTTAGGAAGAGGAGACACAAAATCTTGTATATAAATTCTTTTTTCCATTTAAATGTTTATTTTTTAATCACATAGGTTCTTGATAAATGTTTGCTGAGTTGAATCTAATTAGGTATGGGTATATATACAAAAAAGGAAGGAGAGGTCAAAGAAGAACCCTGGGAAAATGCTTTGAGAAAATGTAGGAGGAAGAGAGTACTTAAAAAAAAAGTTTTTCTTTTTTAAATGACCTTAGCAAACATAAACATGAACATTTGCATGTCTATAGGACAGAAAAAGTGGATTCTATATAAAATCTTGAATTTCTGTAAGGTAAAGGTTGAGTTTTAAACACACACACCTTTATGTATATACTTAACAATAACACTGCCTTGTTTGTGTCTCTTGAATTTTGAGATAATGCTTTTGAGGGAATTTGGGTAGAAAATGGTGAGTATCACATATTGGAAATGGTGTAACCTGAATTGGGCCTTGATTTCAAAAGGTAGAGATAATGATGTTAGTAGAAGTCCATTCTAGTTTTGGAAGTGGATCACATGCAAAGCTAAAAGTGGGCAGTATAAAAATGAAGGAATGAAGAATATTTACTTTGACTGGAACAAAGCAGGTAAAGAGATGTATGAATAAGATTGTAAATGTATGTTGTAACTAGGTTGTCAATATTCTTAAATGCCCAAAACATCATTTTAAACTTTTTTGCTAGGTTTTTGAGAAGAGTGATGCGATTATAGCATTGTATTAATAAAATAATTGCAGAAGTAGTTTGAAAGGTATATTGAAAAGAGGATATGTAGTTAAGAAGACCAGTTAGTAAGGAGTACAACAGCTTAGGTAAAAAGAGTTGAAGGCTTAAAATTGGGAGGTTGTAGTGATAATGAAAAAATAGAGAATAGATTCAATAACCATTGCAAAGGCCACCTCTTGTGCCCAGAAAGTACATGTTCATCATTTCTGCCTTTAAAATCCTCAGTCTCTTTCAATGATTAAATAAAGTGCCACTACTTGCAGGAGGTTTTTCTGATCTTCCCTTCTCCATTCTGATGTTACTTTGTGTATTCATTTGTATATATTTTGTATTTGCTGTGTGCTTGTATCATCTAGAAGAAAATTAACTCTTTGAGGGCAGAAAGTATTACATCTTTATCTTTGTAATTTCAGAGTCTAGCATAGTGCCTTGTACTTTGTCTTGCACTTGGTGTAGACTTTCCATTAGTACTTGCTGAATTGAGCTCAAGATAGAGTTGATAAGATTGGTAACTGAAAGGAAGGTTAGCAAATATGAATCTTATTAAAGTATGGTTAACAGGGAGGATAATGGTATAATCAAGAGAAATTGAAATGTTAGGTGCAGATTTTGGGGGGGAGGGGGGCAAGATAATAAAGTCAGTTTTAGAGCAGTGTTTCAGGAACAGGCAAAGTACAACTAGGAGTTGGAATATAGTGTTAATGCTCTAGGGAGATATTAGGGGTGGAGATATTGGTGTAAGGCATCTGCATAGAAGTGATAATTGATGTTTTTTGGTAGAGGAGATAAAATTGCCAAGAGAGATGATGTAGAAAGAAAGAAAAGAAGGCCAAGAACAGCACCTTTAGGAGATACTCAGGAGTTAAGGGAGAAAGATGAAGATCCAGCTAAGCAGAAAGAAGGAGTGGTTGGAGAGGAAAGAGTAAGTAAGTAAGCAAAATGTTATGGAAGTCAAGAGAAGAGAGTGTTTCCAGTAAAATGAACAATCAGAAATGTCAAAATGCAGGTCAAGAAGGTTAAGGATGACTATCATAATGTTGTAGAGAGAGTTAAAAAAAGAATGAAGGCATGTTCTACCCTTGGCCAGGACCTGATAAAGAGCAGAGGCTTTTCTGACCTTCCCTTTAAAGAACCTTGATCCCAATGTCATTCTTAAATTTTAATCTTTTATCCGAAATTCCATTACAATTTAATGAAATCCTGGCTATATACCCAGGTATAAAGATGTGAAATAGCACACACTGAACTAAATGCAAGAGGGACTGGATGAATAAACTTACATATATAACTAAACACAAGGAAGAATGGCAATGCATTTCAGCAATAGGTATTTTTTGGCAGAGGGAAAAGATTACTAAATGACATCCAAATTGGCTGTGATTCCAGAAAATCAGGTTTGGGGAGAATATCTGTTAGTATCTTATAATGACACTTAACTTATGAGGAACAGTGAATAATATGGTATAGTGATATAATTTTTTATATATATATTTCATGTATGTGTTTCATATATGATATATATTTCACAAGAGTAGGAAGACCTGAGTTGAATCCTAATTACTAGTAATAAGTTATTGAATAAAACATGTAACCTTTTGGTACTTCCGTTCACTCATAAAATGAGATATTTTAATGAATTTCATATTTTGTGATGTTATAATCATATAATTTAGAATTGTAAAAGAGAGATAATGTGGTCCAACTCATGCATTTTACATATGAGGAAAACTGAGGTCAAGTAATGAGAAGTGGCATTGCCCAAGGAAAAACTAGGATTTGAATTCAGGTCTTCTCACTATGAATCCAGTAATAACACTCTTGAGATCCAAAAAGCATACCGTATATGATACAAATGGTACTTTAAAAAGTCATTATTCTACCCTGTACATTTGAATTTATAAATTTACACATTTAAAAATGCTATTGTAGTTACTTAATCTCATAATGCTCTTTTTGTAATTGAGGTACATACTCAGTGGGATTATATGTTTTGTCTAAAGTCACAGCTAGTAAGTGTCAGAACTAAGACTAGGACCCCAGTCTTTTAATGCTTAGTCCAGTTCTCTTTCTCATAAACCCATGATCTTACCATAGAAAATTCCAGTCAATGAATGCAACAATTTATAGCACCAGATATTAAAAAAAAAAAAGATTCACCACCATATACATTTAAAATAAAAAGATCATGTATCTTTTTTTTTTTAAACCCTTCCTTTGTCTTAGAATCAATACTTAGTATTGCTTTCAAGGCAGAACTGGGGGAAGGGCTAGGCATTTTGGAATTAAGTGACTTGCTCAGGTTCATACAACAAGGAAATAGGTTCACCTCCCTGTCCCCTTATTAGGCCTTTTCTTGCTTGGAGAGATAATTCCTCATTACAGTGGGGGAATAAATCTAATTCTGATATCCCTCTTGAATGGGGCAGAATGGGAATAGAAGGAGGAGAAGGTTACATTTTATTGCAGAGTTAATGGAATTATTCTTACATTTCTCTTTTGGGATTTACCCTTTGTATTAGTTTAAACTGAATAGTTATCTTATTGTTTCATCTTAATATACTTCATAGTGGCTGTGTTGCTTCGATAGATTTCCTGTTGCCACTATGTTCTTCCATTTTCTTCTTTTCCTTTTCATTCTTTTAATGCAGTTTTTATGTCAGTCTTGACCTTCCTTAGTGTAACATCTGGGTGAGGAAACCTTATTGAGGACTAATATTTTATTGAATTCACAGGAAAAATCATTAAGGGCCACATACTTATTGTCTGGTTTTTGCATTATTGAAGCTTTTGCTTGAGATTTTTGCCCCACACAGTTAATTTTTGAGGATCTTTCCATTTTTTCTGTTTTTTTTTGTAGCCACCTCAGTAGTCGTGTTATAAAACATCATCAGAATTAAAATTTAAGAAGAAAATAAAATAACGTCCAAAAGCAAGGAAATGAATAGCAGTAGAAACTTAAGAATAGGCTTTTGTTGGAATGTAAGATGTGCTAAGCAGAATATGCTATATGAATCCATAAAAGTTTATATTCAGTTGAACAGAGTAGTAGAATCAGATCTTAAAACCAGATGAGACCTCAGATTACTGTTCATAATTCCCTCCTTTCAGGCAGGTTCAATATCATATCCATTTTACAGATGAGATAGATCTTAAGAGACTCAGTGATATGCCCATAGTTTATACAGTAAGTGGTGGAGTGAAAAGAAAAATTAATCTTAATTAAAATGCAGGGAAACAATTTGTTTTCTTTAATGGACATAGAAGTTGGATAGTGTAAGATAAGTTCATATACAAAGCTACAATTCTGGGAGTTAAGTTTGCTGTTATAGCTTTGAATTTCTGTGAGCTAATGAGGAGAATGATATGGTCTTTAATCCCCTCATTTACTGTGAAAAATCAATAAGAGAAGTTGGCTAGCATATAAATAAAAGCTTATCATTACCTTGTGTCTTTTATTCTCAAGTGCTTTACAAATTTGACAATAATTGTACACTGTGCAACCATTCTTTTTTGAAACAGTTGCTTTTAGAAAGAGAAAGCAACTATGTAATAGTAGATTTTTTATTACGATTTAGGCTAGGAAGTGAAGAATGAATCAAATTATTGATTATTAAGTTAAAAATTCAGTAGTTATTCTACTCCTCCCTTCATGTAAATTTCCTTTCTCTTTTTTACCCTACTTTCCATTCCAAATACATTGTTGTTATTGTTATGATTATTAGCTTCCTAATTGAGCAGTGTGGAGAGCACTGAGGTGAATCAAGAGACCTGGGTTCTCTTTGAAGCATGGTCACTTGTGGAATGAATTTAAGTCACAACATTTTTTCCTAAAATTTCTCATCTATAAATTGAAAATAAAATATGTCTTCTGGTCTGTGCCAAAGTTTAATGTAATATGAAAATTATGGTAGGAAATTTAAATTATAATCATGCTTTAGATTTTCTTGCTATTTGACATTTTTAGGTAGTTAGATTCTAACTCCAGTTATTAACTTAATCTTTGTTATAGTTAATTGTTCTGATCTAGGAAAACTGACAGATCTGTTTAATTTTTTTTAGAGGTCCTGTGATGCTATATAGGTCTTCTCCAGTCAGATAAAATCATGCCACTTAGCCCTTTTAAGCATGGCACAAAGTGCTTCTGTTTAATTCTGTTTTGGTGGGATAATAATGATAATATTTGATGTGCATATAGCATTAAGATTTGTGTAGTGTTTTATGTACATACTCTTATTTGATTCTCTTTCCGAGATACTGACATATCTCCAGTTTACAGAAATGGATATTGAGACTCAGTTGAGCATTGCCAGTGATCAAATTGTATCAGAAATGGGGCTTCAACCAACCCAGGTCTCCTTGATTTTGAGACCAACACAATTTCCAGTAGACCATTCTACCATTGTCAGAGGACCTGGAAAAACCTTTTAATTTGGCTTGTAGAACCCTTCATTATAAGTCCAAAGAAAATCTTATAAGTCAGGTAGAGTTTTCAATAATTGTCATATCCAATTGCATCATTATGATAGCTAATTTACTCTTAGAGAATATATGAACCATTCAGTTTATAAATTTTTGTAAGGGATATAGGGACTGCTTGAGGCAGAAATTATCTCCAGAGACTGAAGACAACACATTTTCTCTAATCTCATGAGGTATCACACCTAAAAGGAAAGCTACCAATGTTC
The DNA here is from genome assembly GCF_027887165.1 of Monodelphis domestica. NCBI lineage: Eukaryota > Metazoa > Chordata > Mammalia > Didelphimorphia > Didelphidae > Monodelphis > Monodelphis domestica. The sequence continues at coordinate 604,817,441 of NC_077227.1, forward strand.
CTGGTCTGGACATGTCTGTACAAGTTAGGAAGGAAAAACATTATGAAATGGTTTAACCATTTTGTTAGTAAAAATTATACCATCTTTAGGTTCAACGAGCCAACTACATGATAACAAGATGGACAACATTGTAAATCCAATACAAGCCTGTGGTATTACTCAGTTTTAAAAAAAGCTAATACTATTTTAGGCTTTGTTAATAGATATGTACTTTATGGACCTAGGGAGGTAATAAATTTACTCTATGTACTTTTTAGGGAATAACTATGTTATTCAGTTTTGGATGCTACATTTTAAGAGGGGACATTGAACTTAAAATTATTTAAAAAAAAAAGGTTAATCAATATGTTAAAAGATCTAGGAACCATGTGATAATAGGAAAGTTTGAAGGTTGACTTGGAAAAGAGAAAACCTTGACGGGGTGTCAGGGGAAGAAAGAAACATGACAATTGTCTTCAAATATTTGAAGGCAATATATGAAATAAAAGTTCGATTTGTTGTATGTTTTTTCATAGGGCAGAAATAAGGCCAGTGGGGAGAAGCTACAAGGGAGCAGATTTTGACTCAGTATCAGGAAATTTTCATCAACTGCAGATATACAAAAAGGAATGGGGTTCTTTGTGATCAAGGGGGTTTCTTGTTACTAGAAATATTCAAGAAGAGTGTATGTAACTATTAAGGTTTTACTGTGAAATTCCTATACTGTAGGGGAAGTTGGATTATATGATTTCCAAGACCCCTTCCATCTATAGAGTCCATGATTCATAGATATGTTTGTTATAATGAAAACCCTATGTTTGATAGGATAATGACTGGCCATTACAAAAAATGCTTTGATTAAGTTATAAGCATTTTTGGTATTGGCTAACAACACTGATGACCACAAATTTTTTTTTTGTATTGACTGTAATCAGCATGCTGTATGAGATGGCAACCAAATAACATTGATTAAAATACTTTTGTGTATTCTTTGGGGATTAGAACCAAATGTGTGTTGGTAAATATTTAACAATTGGCTCTCACAAAAAAAAAAATGTACCCATGACATACTTGTTAAGTGCAATCTGCATTATTAACATTTTCTTTATCACTTTCTTAAATGTAGAAAATCAAAACAATAAATCAAGCCCTAATTTTGTACTGTTTCTCAGTTTCTGAGATGTAAATGCTTACAAAAATTTAACATTGGCTCTTGTACTATTTTCACATACTCCTAGTTGGAGCCATTTTTTCTCTAGGACAAATACAAATTGACTAATAGAGTCAACTTTATTAGTGATCAGGGCTACACCTGATATATATGTATTAAAGCCCATATCCATTTGTACTCTGTGTGATGATTTCTGTTATGCTATAGAGAATATGTAGCCAGTTTGTGAATTTGTTAGAGGTTAGAATGGTGAAAGATTTCCTAATGAAGGATTAGATTTTCATAAATATTGCCTGGGGACCTCTTTCAACACATGGTGCTGCTTAGTTGGTTGCATCAGCTCTAGTTTTAACATCTGAAAAATTCCAATGGGACGCTATAATAATGTTTATATTCTTGAAAACATCTTTGTGCTCAATCTTTAAAGTAAGCAAATTAATGCTTCCGTCCTTGAACTTAGAGTAATTTTACTTTTTGTTAGAATCACACTGGAAATTTAGACACAGTCCCTCGGGGATTAGCGTATATAGAGCGAACCAGATTTGAGAAATTTTTAAAAATTAAAATTTGTTTTTGTTTTTATATTACCTGTTTTCTTTAATGCATCCTTACAATTTCCCCTTCCCAGAGAATATTCTATCACCTAGAACATAGAATAAACAAACAGGGGGAAAACGTCCAACAAAACCAGCCATAACATTGAAAAAAATTCAACATTATATGGAGTGTCTATACATATAGTCTACTAATATGAAAACAATCTTCATCCTTAAAATTGGTCTATTAGACTTTTAAATCCTTAATGCTATGATAATGTACAAATAAGTCCAGGAATCTGGAATAAAATGAATCTATTTTTTCTGTTTTCTTATGTCATCTTGAACAAAATTAAAAATTCCTTTTCATTTGTTTTTATTCTTGCTACTGTGAGATATAGTAGGAGGGCCATCAAAATAGTATTATTGGAGCAATTGAAATGACTTGAACAGTTCCTTTCTCTTGCAATATTTAGAATTCAAGACTTTTTTTGAATGGTGACTAGGGGGCCAGGTGAATAGAGTATTGGGCCTGGAGTTAGGAAGACATAAATTCAAATGCCTTGGATTCTTGCTAGTTGTTTACCTCAATTTTCTCAGTTATAAAATAGAGATAATAATAGCACCTTCTTCCCAGGGTTGTTTTGATGATCAAATTAGTTTAACTTAACACAGTGCTTCGCACATGGCAGGCTGTTAATAAATACTTGTTCTCTTTTCCCTATTCTTTTTCTGATTTGACCCTTTCCCCACAGTCTTTCTTTCAAGACAGTTGAACAAAGGTCAGTAACTATTGGGCATATACCAGGCAATTTAGTGCTTTCTGCACTTGGAAGAAACAAAAAACTAACATGTTTTCTAGTAAAAGGCAAAAGCAATCTGGAAAGGGAGGGAGTATATTAAACTTTAACAAGAGTAGCAAAAGTAAATAGCCACTTGTGAAGAAATTAGGTGAGAGGCACTTCTGCTCTGGGTTCTCAACCTAAGAAAAAGGTAGTGTTTTAAAGAGGTCTGTAAAACTGCTTTCATATTCCACTGATTACTTTTATGTATTTTATTTTTTACAGTGCTTATAGCAATAGAGTTTTCCAGATGACCTTTATGATGCTAGCAGTATCCCTTACCATTCCTCTGCTTGGAGCAATAACTCTGTTGAATTGCCCTATTGATCCTCAACCTCTTAGGTAAGTTGTATTCACAATTTTCCACAACAATTTTCTCTTTAATCAAAGGTAAGTTATTTTGATACAGAACATATTTTTTGTATTTAGTTGATTATTTTTTAAATTTCCTGCATGCATGAAGTAGATTAGGTACTGAATGCAATGTATCTTTGTAAAATGACTTTATTTCTATCATTCTTATATTTAAAAGAATATCTCTAAGAACTTAAATTTATTAAATTTGAAAAACAGATTTTAAGTAGGAGAAATAGTATACACAAAAGAAGTTAGCTTTGACTTTTCTTATTTAAAGTCTACTATACATCTATGTAACATTTTTACATGTGATCATGTTTTATCTTTCTTTAGTCATGCTAATAATTTGAGATTTAGCCAGTACTTTACTTTTCTAGCTCTATTAAATAATTTTTGTTATTTTTATCAGATGGCAATGGATAAATAAATTAATTTAGGTAGTAGTGTCATTTTATCATATTGGCTTGATCTATGCATGGATAATTGATATTTCTGTAACTGGTTATATGATGATGATTATTTTTAAGGGAGTTAGGAGTTTGAGTGGGAAGACATGAATAAGTACATTGTTATGTAGCCATGTTGGATTCAATTTTGAGGTAAGATAGTATGAATTTATGGTGGACCCAGTCAGAATTGTTTTCATTAGTAGATCTGCATGTGAAATGGAAGAGACAGAAGTAGAAATTATTTGATAATAGTTAGTGATGAACAAAGACTGATAATGGAAAGTTAAAGAGTAAGGGATTTATGGGTAGATATAAATGTATACAATTAAAAGAAACACTTTTCAAATTCTCTTTTCAAATGAAGATCTTTTTTCTCTCCTTCCTACTTCCCTTCCCTAGCCCCCAGGGAGAAAGCAAAAAACCCCCCAAAACCAAACCCCTGTTACAAATATGTATAATTTATGAAAAAAAATACTCAAATCATGTCAAAAAAATTATGTCTCATTTTACACTCTGAATCCATTAGCTCTCTTTCAGGAGGTAGGCAGGCAGTATATTTCAATACAAGTCCTCTGAAACTTTGGTTGGTCATTGTGTTAAGCAGTGTTTCTAAGTCTTTCATAGTTGTTTATTTTTCAACATTGTTATTATTTAATAAATTGTTCTCCTGGTCCTATCAGTCTGCAAAAACTTTATACAAGCTTTCCCAAGTTTCTGAAACTATGCATCATCTCTTAGAGTACAGTAATGGTAATTCAATGTTAAGAAGGCTTACTGTGGAGTCAACTGGGTAGAAAAATAAGTGGTTAGAACATATTAAAAAGGACTGGGTAAATAAATAGTTGAGCAACCAAGTTCATGATAAGTAAAAAGAGTAGGTTCAGTAGAAGGGAGGTCATGGGAGAAATAGGATAGGAAGTTGTGGGCAGAGAGGACAATTTCAGAATTCAGGTGTTGGATACAACAGTTTGGATATGGGGCTAAAATAAAGTTCAGTTGGAGGGCAGAGAAGTTGAAAATATTGAAAAATTACATGATTTGTGTATTATAAGGGTAATCAAAAAAGACATTAAAGTCACTTAGGATGGTGGCAGAGTATACAGTAGGAAGGAAGACTGAACAAGCTATTTAAGCCATTGAGGAAGGTAGAAGAGTATGTTGGAGTCAGTAGATGATGGCATAACCTTCAAAGAAGAGTATTAAATAGTGGTGACAGAACAAAGGACTAGAATTTAGAGTAAGGAGTAAGAAGTATGCTTTTCTCTCTTGCTTTATGAGTTGGAAGGAATGTGAATAGTGACCATAATTACAAGTTGGGGTGTTATCAGGGGAAAGCCAATTTGAGGGGGTGGAGGAGTATAAGAAGAAATGATAGAGGATGGAGAGGAGTACAGGAAAGCAGGAGTTATAGAGGATATGATGGAAGGTAATGATAAAAGTGTTCTCAGGAACAGATTGGGCCTAGGGAGAGAAAATTGAGTTGAACAGAGGTGATTAAAGAAGAAGAAGGGAGGATAGAAGAGTTTGCTTTTTTTTTTTTCAGAAATTGAATGTTTGAAGAGACATGTTTAATTTAGAAATGGTTACCAAACCATTCATAAAAAGGTTTTGGTCTAAATGTCAGTGCTTTATGTTTTTGTTTTAAATGTTTTTTTTTCATTCCATAACTTCAGTTTTCTTACTTCCTAAAATAGCTTCTAATGCTTCTGGTTATTTCTATAAACTAACAACCAAATGTATCACAGGAATACATCCTCTTCATTAATAGAGCTATGATTGGTAATACTAACATGGTATTCCTTCATCAAATAAAATAGTTTTATGCCCATAGTACACTTTCAATAAATATTTTGTTGCTATATTTATTTTTTACTTTAATAAATCAAATTTCATTGCTTTTATAGTTTCAAAGAGCCTCCCTTCCTACTTGGAGTTCTGCGACCAAATGTGAAGTTGCAACAGGCAAAAAAGTTATTTGAAAACCAGCTTATTGGTCCAGAGTCCATAGCAAATATTGGTGGTAAGCATGTGAAACCATCAAGCTCATCCATGATCTTTAAAACGCTCTGATGAAAAATATTTGTACTTATTGTTTATTTCTTAGAGTCTATTAACCATCGGTACTAAATATTGTTAGCTTCCTGACTTCCACAGTAGATAAATGTATTGCTTTTTAGCTTTATTTGTATTCTATACCCTATAGCAATGTTGGTGAACCTTTTAGAGATTGCATGCTCAAATTACACCCTCAAGCTGTCTGTGAACCTCTCCCATTACTCCAGACGGGAGGAAGTGCTTGCATTGAGCTTCTGGACAGAGGGGCAGTGCATGTGAAAATTGTCCTCAGGCACAGTGGAGAGGGGGAATGGAGCAGACCCCTCTGGCATGTTAGGGCAGATGTGCCACACCTTTGCTAGCATGGCCCTTAGCAATGAAGAGTGATGAGCACTTCATTTTGGTTCATTCCTTTGCATTGCTTAATATATAATGTTTATCACTATCTCAGTTTTATTGTCATTGAAAAGTTATAGCTTTAATTATTAGACTATTTTGTGCCCTTCTTTCTAAAAAATTTTTATTTATTTGTTAAAATTTTATTTATATATTTTTAGAATTTTTCTTCATGGTTACATGATTAATGTTCTCTCTCCCCCCCTTCCTTCCCCACTCCTAGAGCTGACAAGAAATTCTACTGGTTTATACATGTCTATTACTTAAAACCTATTTTCATATTATTCATATTTGAAAGAGTAATCTTTTAAAAAACACAACTCCAAATCATATAACCATATGAACAAGTGAAAAATCACATTTTTCTTTTAAGTTTCTGCTCCCATACTTCTTTCTCTCAATGTGGATAGCATTCTTTTTCATAAGTTCCATAGGATTGTTCTTGATTATTGCATTGCTATTAGTAGCAGAGTCTATTACATTTGAAAGTTCCATAATGTTTCACTTTCTGTGTACAATGTTCTCCTGGTTCTCCTCATTTCACTCTACATCAGTTTATGGAGGTCTTTCTAATTCAAATAGAGATCAAGCAGTTCATCATTGCTTATAACACAATAGTATTCCATCACTATCACATACCACACAATTTGTTCAGCCATGCTGCAATTGAGGGACACCCCCCATTTTTCAGTTTATGCCACCACAATCTCTTTAGGGTATAAACCCATTAGTGGTATAGGTGGATCAAAGAGCATGCAATCTTTGCACATCATTCCAAATTGCTATCCAGAATGGTTGGATCAATTCACAATTCCACCAGCATGCAATAGTGTCCCAATTTTGCTACATTTCCTCCAACATTTATAATTTTTCTTTACTATCATATTGGCCAATCTGCTAGGTGTGAGGTGATAACTCAGAGTTGTTTTAGGGATTTGCTTTTTTGTAATCAAGAGGGATTTAGAACACTTTTTCATGTGATTATTGTTATTTTTTATTTCATTATCTGAAAATTGCCTATTCATATTCTTTAACCATTTGTCAATTAGGGAATAGCTTGATTTCTTGTAAATTTGACTTCGTTCCTTATATATTTGGGAAATTAGACCTCTGTCAGAAAATTTTGTCATAAAATTTTTTCCCCAATTTGTTGCTTCCCTTTTAATTTTGGTTGCATTGGGGTTTTTTTTTTTTGGTACAAAAGTTTAATATAGTCAAAATTATTCATTTTACATCTTATTCTTCATCTCTTGATTGGTCTTAAATTCCTTTCTTTCCCATAGATATGGCAGGCATAGTATTCTATGTTCACCTAATTTATGATTTCACTCTTTATATTTAAATCATTTACTCATTTTGAATTTATCTTGATATAGGATGTGAGATATTGATCTAAACCTAATTTTTCCCATACTGTTTTCCAATTTTCCCAGCAGTTTTTGTCAAATAGTGAATCCTTGTTCTAAAAGCTGGGATCTTTGGGTTTATCAAACATTAGATTGCTGAAGTCATTTCCCCCAGTCTATTCCATTGATCACCCTTCTATCTCTTAGCCAGTATCAGATTGTTTTGATGATCACTGCTTGAAGTACAGTTTAAGATTTTGGTACTGCTAGGCCCCCATCCTTCACATTTTTTTTCATTTGTTTCCTTCTTTTCTTGATTGACAACTTTGGGTAGTCTCTGTCTCCAAATATAACGCCATCTTTTTGCTCAGAATTATGTAATATTTTAGCTGGAGAAACATAATTTTAAGTTATTGGTGATTTTTCTTTATAGAAGCACAAAACTATTTGGTAGTGTGGTATTCTTTTAAAGTATCATATATATAGATATATATAAAATAGAACTTTAAAATTTTCCTTTAGAAATTTTTGCATTTAGAATTAAAAAAAAATTACTCTGTTTTTGTTCTTTGCATAAAAAGAAAAAATAGAAATTGGCCAGTTTTTAAAGTTTTATTATTACAATTAACCATTGCCTCACAAACCTCAGTTTTCATAATTCCAAAAATATATTTCTCCTTACTATTTAGAGCACTGATTATTTATTATTAATAAACTGTTCCAGGCTTGTGATTTCATTTGCTAATTTATAAGCGTTTATTAAATGCTTACTATGTAACAGGCACTGTGCTATGCATGGGGGATACAAAGAAAGGCAAAAACATAGTCCCAAGCAGCATTTTATTTTGGATCTTGAAGGTAATAAGAAGCTATTGGATTTTACTGAGGAGGGCAGATGATTTCATAGCTATATTTAGGAAGAGAAATTTGACATTTCAGTAGAGGGTGATCTCGAATGGAGAGAGACTCAAAAGACGGGAGGCCAAATAGAAGCTATTGTAATAATCTGGATAAGTGGTAATGATTGTAAGAGTAGGGGAAATACAAGAAATGTCAAGATAAAAATGACAAGATTTGACAACAGATCAGATATATAGGGTGAGTGCGTGTGAGGAGTTGAGGGTGTCATAAAAGTTGTGAAGCTGATTAGGAAGATGTTGGCATCCTTTATAATAGGAAAACTAGAAAGAGGAGAACATTTTCTGGGGGAAAATAATCTTTTGGATATATTGAATTTGAGATTACGATGGGATATTGGTTGGTGATATGACTGAAGATAAGGTGGAAAATTAGGACTGGATATATACATTTAAGAATCATTTGCATAGATATTATAGTTGAATCTATGGGAGCTGATTAGATAGATCATCAACAAGATCATATAAAAGACAATGGGAAAGGGTGGCTCAAATGCCAATACTTGACAAGTAGAAGTTGGGATGAAATGAGGCATTCCTAATTCACTGAAAAATCAACAAAAGGAGAAACCCAGACTTAGTGTGGTTTGGGTTGTTTTTTTTTTTTAATTACTCTTATATGACCATGAAACTGTGGCAGGGAAGCTGGAGCCAATCAGGTTCTGTGGATAGTTTTATTCTATTTAGGAAAATAATCCCTGTTGCTAAGAGGGAAGGAGAAGAAATCTGAGCCCCTTTCATATTGGGAGTGATAGGGAAAGAAGCTACATCAGAGAAATGGTATTAAATATTAGTTCTGTCTCAAGGGTCCAGTCTTGGGCCTTGGAGGACAATCATTGTTAGTAGCCATGACTACGACAAACATATAGTGAAAGAGATTGAGAAGAAGTGGTTAGATAAATACAAAGAAAACCAAGGGAGAGCAGTTTTAGGAAAATCTAGAAAAGAGGATATCCAGGAGGAAATGGTGAATAGTAGTGCCTAATACCATAGAAAGGTTAAGAACGGTGAAGATTGAGAAAAAGCCGTTAGATTTAGCAATTATGTGTTCACTGATTTTGGAGAGAACAGTTACAGTTGAATGATCAGGTCAGATCAGATTACATACAATTTAGAATCTAGGGAGAGGATAGGAAGTGGAGTGTTAATGGATTTCTCAAGGAGTTTAGCCAAGAAGAAGTGGAGAGATATAGAATAATAGTTAATGAGGATGGTAGAATAAATTAAAAAAAAAATTACGGATGGGGGATTCATGGATGTTATTTGTAAGAAACCTAGAAATTCTAGACCCAGTAAATAGGGAATAATTGAAAATTAGGGAGAATAGTTGTGATAATGGTGGCAATCTGCTAGAGAATTCAGAAAGGGATCAAAAGTGCATGCTGAGAGATTTGCTTTGACAAGGAGAAGGGCATATTGGTGACTCTCAGTCATTCTTAGTTACCACACTTTTATATTTTATACTGAAAGAAATTTCCAGTAATTATTCCATAACAACTGGTCAACCTTAATAACAAACATTATACAAGAAAGTTCTTTGGGCCCAGAGTTTCAGACCATAGGCAGTTGTTACATGGAGATATTTTTGCAAAAGAACCCTTTGTTTTGTTATGTATGTCATGCTTCTTTCCCTCTGTTCTAGGAAAATAACAACAACAATAATGATGATGATAATGATAGCATTTATTATAACACTTTAAGATTTTCAGAGTGTTTTTTAAATGTTATCTTATTTAATCTTCACAACAACCATGTGAAGTAGGTGTTATTATTATCCTCATTTTATAAATGAGGAAATTAAACCTGAGAAAGGTTAAATTACTTGCCCAGGATATAGCTATTAAGTGTATGAAACAGAATTTGAACTCAGGCTTTCCTGATACCACATAAAGAATTTTATCTACTATACTTTTCTTAGTTTCTTTTAGAAGTAAATGGATCATTTTATTTCTATGTTTGCTTAATTTAGAAATTCAGATCAAAGAGACAATTCTGTAAGCATGGAGTTCTTCTCCATATATTATTTGAAGTATTGTGGTCCTCAAAAATGATTTTTTCCTCTTTGACTACCTTTTATTTTATGGGAAAGTGAAGAGGTTAAAACTTACCTGTAACTTTTTTTGAATATCATGCAGAAAGATCCTATATCTGCGTAAATATTTGTAATGTCGACACTTCCATAGATAAGGTACTCAAATAACCTTCTCTCTCTTCCAGATGTTTTGTTTACTGGCACTGCTGATGGTCGGATTGTAAAACTTGAAAATGGAGAAGTAATCACAATTGCCAGACTTGGTAAAGGCCCTTGCAGTAAGTCAACAAAAAGTTCTCATACTTTGAAATCTTCTGGAGAGACCCTGAGTTATTCAATATAACTAGAGATCAAATGGCTAAGTGATTTGTCCAGGTCACACAGCTAGTAAGAGTCTGAGGCCTGATTTGAACCCAAGTCTTCCCAACTCCAGGCCTGGTGCTTTATCCACTGTGCTATCTAGCTTTCAAGGAGGCATGCTTTAGCAATGGAAAGAGTAATGGTCAGGAAGTTAAGAGACCTCTGGGTTCTACTAATAGTTTGCCTGGGACTATCCTCATGACCTAATGATCACTAGAATAATTTTAGCCATGTTGTGCAACTTCTCTTTGGTTTTCTCTAAGTATAGTTCTAAGAATTGGAAAAATTTATCCACAACTGCATTGTTCATTTTTGGTGGACCAATAATCATTCTTCTGTGAACTTCATAGTCAATATATGGGCAGACCAGTGTTGCTACCTAAATTCTTTGTCATTTTTTGGGGGCGACACTAGTTGATATATTAATCTATATAGTGCTAAAAGTCTATTTGAAATGGGAAATATCTTCAAATGATTCACTTTTTGAAAATAGATGTTGAACATTTAAATACCAAGTGTCATAGGTTTGGTAAAATAGCTTTACAAAAAGAAAAAAATACATACATATATATATATATATATATATATATATATCCATAGACTGACCAGAGAACTATGTTTGAAGGATAAATTTTGTGTTTTTTGATTAGTAGAAAAAAGTAGAAAAACTGAAGGTTAGGGTGATGGAATGACCCTGTCAAGAAAAATGATAGCTTTTACGGCTGTCACTAACTGACATTTTATTAACTGAGAAAGGTCTGAAAATCCCAAGACAAAGATAAAGCTAGATAGCAGTGGTTATTGCAAAGTACATTTCACCCTTTCAAAAAGTCAGTGTATTATGTAGATAGATATGACTAAACTGGCAAGGCAACAGTAAACAGGTAAAATAAACTATATATCATAATTAGTCTGTTATGGCATTTTGTGGAGGAAAAAAGCAGTCATGAAGATACAATGGAAGATAATTGATCTGCTATGGGTAGAATTCTGGATTGGGGGTTAGAATTCCTTTACATTTGTCTTCATAGAAACAAGAGAAGATGAGCCTGTCTGTGGAAGACCTCTTGGAATACGAGTTGGGCCTAATGGTACTCTTTTTGTGGCAGATGCTTACCAGGGACTATTTGAAGTGGAACCTAGTACAGGTAGGGCATGATCTCTCATAATTATTTTGGTAAACTCAAATTTTTATTTTTAGCAGTAAATGCTTTGAACTAACTTTGTATTAGAATTAGAAGCACAACAAATATTCCCATCCACTTGAATGTATATAAATCATTAACCTACAACAATTAATTTCAACATTTCATTTTATTTTAGAATTTATATATTTAGTAGAATTTTTCCCCAGGTATCTTAGCACCTCCGTTTCCTCTTTGTACAATTTATAAAAGAAGAACTATAAATTGGTAATGACCATATGAAAACTCCCAAAATAACCAGAGCAATGGAAAATTGGGACAACTTGAATATATAAACCTGTGCTTTCCTGAATGGCATTTTTTACAAATCCAATTTTGATTGGTATGGAAAGAAACTCTGAAACTATATGCTACTGAAAACATTTTGGAGAAAAATACAATATGCAATTAGAACCTCAGAAGAGGTTCAATACCATTCAACCTATTGATCTCATTGCTAGGGTTCTGTCCCCCCAAAACTATAAAAGAACCTAAATGGACTACTCTATCATAATTTTTTTAAGTGCTGGAAACAACCTATATGACCAACATTTGGAGGATAACTGAATAAATCATGGAACTTATGGAGTTATAAAAATTACTAAATATGAAGCACATTAAAAAATAAGTATCTAAATGAAAAGATGCCAAAAAATCAACAAAATTGGAATTTTATATACAGTAACTACTTTATAAATTGTCTGCTCATTTCATTTGATTATTAGTAGTAGTATACGAATAGTAATTAATTTTAGAAATATTGCTTATTTTTACTGTGCAAAATCTTCCTTATATAGCTAAGCCCATGGGTTTTGTCTCTGATGATTTTTTCTTTTTAATTAAAAAGTCCCTGTTCCCTATATTAATACAGATGTTTATACTTTTTTCATTTTATAAAAGTATTTCAATTACTGATCTAGTTAGAGTGCACTGGATCCAAACCCATTTTTTGTCATACAGTTATCCAATTTTTCTAGAAGTTTTTACTGAATAGTGATTCCATTCTATTGTGTTTAAGTAAGGAATTTCATGTAACAGCAATCTTTTATTCATTGGATTCAATTTCTGAGTACTACATTCTTTTTCTAGTGCTAGATAGTTTTTTAAAATGTTGTTTAATTCATTATCCCACTTTGCTATTTCTCCTTTGCCTGCATTCTTCTTCATAGTTCTCAATATGCTTGTCTATTTTTCAACATTAATTTTGTTATGACTTTGTCTAATTCTGTAGAGTAACCTATAATAATATATGTTTTAAAAAACCTTTACCTTCCATCTTAGAACCAATTCTGTGCACTGGTTCTAAGGAAGAAGAGCAATAAAGGCTAGGAATGGAGGTTGAGTGACTTGCCCAGGGTCATACAAGTAGAAAGTATCATTAGGCCAGATTTTTTATTTTTCCTCCCTTAATTCACTAAAATACAGACCCCAAGCTAAAATAATTGTGTTTTTTTTCATATATGTATAAATTTTATGCTTGCTCTGAATTTTAGAAGCAGAAAAATGAAGGGTTTTTAAAATGTTCTTTACCCAGTCTAAACTAAGTTGATTTTTAGAAACTCCTATGGTCCCTGATTACATATTTTTTTCATTTCAATGGCACCACGTAGAAAAAGACCATAGAGCATATATATATGTGCCATGGACTTTTTGAGTATGTCTTGGGCTCTTTTGACAATTTGGTAAGTTCTATGTGCCCTTAAAATAATACTTTTAAATATATAAAACAGAGTTACAAAGGAATTATATGGAAATAAAGATATATGTATATATCTCACTATCCAAGTTTATATATTCTCTAACATCCCATTTTCACATATGCAAAATTAAGATCCTTTGCCTTAGAGGAAGTAGGATATTTGCTTTTAGTGAATTTTTGGTCTAAGAATATTATAATTTTTTAATGTACTTAAGGAAAAAAAAACTTTAAGAAGTTTTCAGAATTTTGAATCTTCTAATTTAAATAACATAAAAATATTTCATTCTAGTTTTTCTTTTCATAGATAGTTGTATGTTTGAAAAAAATCCTTTTTGAGATTTAGTTTCTAGGAAAAATTAAGTTTAAAATGAAACCAATTGTTTTTAAAATCCAGGTAGAGTAAAACAGCTTTTGTCTTCCCAAACACCCATTGAGGGAAAGAAAATGTCATTTGTGAATGATCTGACAATTACTCAGGATGGGAGGAAAATTTATTTTACGGATTCTAGCAGTAAATGGCAAAGACGAGATTATCTGCTCTTGGTTATGGAGGGTACAGATGATGGACGGTAAGTGTTTATTTTTACATATCTAACTTAAGTACTGTTTATTACAATTCTTTTCTACTATTTGACATTATTATATGGAAATTTTGTTGTATAAATGAGACTTGTTTTCTTGACATCCCTGGGAGAATGAGTCTATGAGTCTAATCATTGAAATCCCTGGGTTAAAAGATATCAGCATTTGGGGGAAGCTGGGTAGCTTAGTGGATTGAGAGCCAGGCCTAAAGATGGGAGGTCCTAGGTTCAAATCTGGCCTCAGACACTTCCCAGCTGTGTGACCCTGGGCAAGTCACTTGACCCCCTTTGCCTAGCCCTTACCACTCTTCTACCTTGTGGGTTTATTAAAAAAAAAAGATCGGCATTTTAATAACTTTATATAATAGTTGTAATTTCAGATTACTTTTCAGAATGGCTGGTTCCATTCATAACTCTTTTGGAACATTTGTGAACAAAGCACTTCAACTTTTGAGACAGGTCCCTACTGTTGTTTGTTGTTTTTGTGATTTGTTAATAGTAGTAATTTTGGAAAAAAGACAATCAAATAGGAAAGTCTTACTTTTCCTTTGAAGGGATAAAATTAAAATAACCTTTTTCAGAAATTTAGGGTTTTTTCTGTAATTTTTTTTTATAAAATTTTCACATTGCTATTGATAAAACTATTAGGTTGGGGAACAGAACTCCACGTACATACACTCTCTCCCTCTATACATTTATATATATATATATATATATATATATACACACACACACACACACACATATATATATAAATAAAATAAATTTAATTTGTTTGGAAATATTGTCTACTGTCTTTAATGCTTTGCCCTGGAGAAGACTTTTGTGGTAATAAGAGAAGAAATATTTGACTTTTTTGTAGCACTATTATGTGTGTGATGATCCAAGACCACCACAAGCATACTAACCTTCTGTCAAATTGGTCTGTTTTAGCCTATTTTAATATAAGGTAGACATAGGGAAATGTGAAGTTATTGAATATGAAGAAAATGGACAATATCGCTAATGAGCTATACTTTAGTAGTTCTTTACTCAAAATTTCACATCTGTATGACAGCTAGTCTAAAAGCAATTTTTTGAAAGGGGAAGGGACCTAAAGCCAGACATACGAGTTTGTTGCCTGTGCCTGTGTATGTATTAATCTTGTTGCAAAGATATTTTGATGATGACACCATGAATTGGGGACCAATTGGGACAGTCCCGTTATGGCTAATTTTTGGAGCTGGTTAGTAACATGATATTTGAATTCTTTTGTGAAATCAGATTTTGCAAAAATCCTACAGAACCATCTACATGCATAAGTTGTATATTCTTTTATGGTCTTTTTTTGTTACCTAGTTTTGTTATCCCAGGATGTTATACAAGACTAATATAACTAGTAACTTCAATTATATATATTTCCAAAGAATAAGTGATCAGGCTTATCAACACTTATTCATGGATGTAATAAAGTTCCTACATAGGAGAGAAACAAAGGGTAGAAACATAATTATATGAATATAAATACTTCAGTGGATGCATAATTTTCTCAAAGTGGTTACCTTTTTAGCTGTACAGATTATAACTCATTCACATCCTGTCCTGTGAAATTATTGTTGGTGTTCAGTCTTGTGAAATTATTGTTGGTGTACATTGAAGATTTAGCCATCATGTTGCTGTTCTTGTGCAACATTTGAGCTATCCATTTCTTCTCCCTCATCCTTGCCTATGCCTGACCTACCTCACTTTCTAATCACTTACTTCACTTTTGCAAGTCATTGTTGCCTTTGTGCTGTAGCCTTCTTATACCTACCATATTTCTTCCCTTTGACTTTTGGGTCTCCTGCAAGTCTAATTTTTAAAGATATAGTATTCTATAAGTAAGTCATAAAGCAAAGCAAAAAAAGATTGGTTTTTGGGCTGGGGAACAATTTGCAGTCATTGATGGTGCTTCCCAGCTTTATATATATACTCTATCTACTTCTTATATTCTTATTCAATTCTGGGCTTAACTTATTGTCTATTTGTAGTGCCAAGATATTTGCAGTGATGGCCCACTTCAAAAAGCTATCGATCCAAAAGTGTGTTGTTACCTGAATAATGGACATTTTTCATTTAATTGGTTTCCCATCTGGACTTTTAGGCAGATCTTTTATGAATTTTGGGAGATTCTGTGCAATATTTAACACGTAACAACCAGCACAGTGCCATCTCTATCTAGCAGCATTTGGAGAACTTCATCATGTATAGATTATTTTTTTACCATTTGTATTCTAAATTCACCATTTTCTGCAAAAGCAGACATTTTTTGGTGTTTCTATATTGCCCCTTTTTTATGCCTTGTTTGATATTTGGAGGATAGTTGTGTAATTGCTTCTGTCAAGGACCATTATATCTGTCAAGGAATCTTATATAACCTAAACATTTGCATGAGAAATATTTTGCTTAAGAAGTCTTAAAATTGTATCTTGTTCTACAAATTCAAACATGGGTAGAAGAACCTTTAAAAACAATAAAAAAAAAACCCACCCCAAAACATTTAAATAGAACTAAAATACTAAAGAAAGGAATAAGAAAGCATTTTCTATACATAAATCCCAGGTATTAGGATCTCATTTTGGAGCAAGTAATGAGAAAATGAGGGAGAAAATCCCCACTAAGAATCATAATATGAATGAGAAGGGAATGGCAAAACATCTCATGGAGCCAATTGAAGATGACCATACTTGCCTATGTGGCAATTGGATCTTTACTCAGAGCGTCTACTTGTTTTGCTTTTACTCTGCAATCTGTTTCTGTTTTTTGGAGCTTAAAAACATGCTGAGACTCATGTGATTCTGAAATTCTGCCATAAGAGACTTTCCTCTATGCGTTTTTCCTTACACATCTGGAATTTTTTACATTTACTATGCGAGGACATAGTACAAAAAGATTCTGTTGTTTTTTTTTTTTAATCCTGTGAATATTCTAAACAAGGGTTTTTTTGGTCTAGTCCTTTTATTTTTTTCTAATTATACACAGAAACAATTAAAAATTGTTTTCTGACCTTTTTCAATCCAAATTCTCTCTTTCTCTCTCTCCTTCCTCCCCAGACTGTAAACAATTTGATATAGGTGCAAACAATTTGATTTTTGCAGTGTTGCATTAAGCAATCTTTTGATTGAACAAATGAGTTAGTGAACATCATTTTGGTAGATGAAACCATGGTTTATTGTGGAAGTGCAAATCTCATTAGATAATAGTAGAAGTTAACAGTTGACTGGAAGATACAAATTATAGAAGCCTCAGCCATTTCTCGACATAGTAGAACAAAAGCAACTTTTTTAATTGACTTGATAACTGGATGTCTACGAAGTTCTAGAATTATTTTTTTGAGGACAGTACTGAGGCTAAATTTGTCTTCATACCTGGTTCTGGAATCTTCTAGAATGGGATAGACCCAAAAATCTTAGCTTAATTTTCAGGTTCTTCCTGTGCTCAAGAGCCTCTGGGAGTCTAATATCAATTCAGATGACTTGGGTTTATTCTAAGGAGAATAATAGAAATTTCTACAACAATCTCTCTCTTGAAATTTAGTATACAATGACAGGATGTAGAATATATAAAAAATGTCTAATGAGAAAAGAACTGGAAAAATACAGCAACGTCATATTTAGATGAGAGGAGAAGCTGGTATGTTTCTGATTTACTGAAGAAATTGAACACACTGAATTTTTTTGTATTGGCACTTTGTAATAATAGTAGAAATGTTCCAATAAGTTAAGCTTATTATTTATTAAGTGTCTTAAATTTGTGTCTGATTTGATTTGAGTATCTTGGATCTCTCTTGGCTTGGAAAAAAAAGATCCCCTAAGGTAACTTAGAAACCTTTGGAAGCTCCTCTATGTTTGGTACTGCTCTGTATCGGTGGCAGTCTCCTGGCTCCGATTTGTATCTCTGATGCTAATCTGGAAATGAATCAAGTGTTTGAACCTTGAGATGTGAATGAATTTCAATGATCAGATCAACATCTTAAAGTTCCCAGTAGGGGGAGCAGGATACTAAAAATACCCTCAAATACCATTTATTCCTATTCTTATATTATTGAAGGGAATTTAAAAAAAACAATTTATGTATTGGTATTTTTCAGATTGCTAGAATATGATACTGTAACCAGAGAAGTAAAGGTTTTAATGGAAGGATTAAGGTTCCCCAATGGAGTCCAGTTGTCTCCTGCTGAAGATTTTGTTCTGGTTGCAGAAACTACTATGGCAAGAATAAGAAGGTATATAGTACTTGTGGGATGGGATAACAGAGATTACTTACAATGTCTCTTCTATCAGTAAGTGCCTATCATATGCTTGTTTAGTAATACAATACTAAAAGAAATGAAATCACTTTCTACCAGGACCAGGGACACACACACACACACACACACACACACACACACACACACACTGTTCCTGTAAGATCCTGTTCAGTATAAGGCTGAAACAAAATGAGGTTCTTCACTTGATTATAGATATTCTTTATGGCTTATCAGTTCATACTCTTTCTGATTTCTTCTTTTGTATTCTTTTACTTTTGACTAGAGATTCAAGTTTGTAACTCAGTTTTCTTCTTTTGTATTCTTTTACTTTTGACTAGAGATTCATGTTTGTAACTCAGTTTCCTTGAACATGCTATAATGTATAGTTGGAAAGATGTTTCTAGAAGTAGAGGTGAATGGGTCCATATTATTCATCTAGTCCTACCACCTTATTTTACAGATGTGGAAGCTGAGATCTGAGAAGTTAAAGGACTTATCCAAAGTCATACCAGTATAAAGAAATGGATCCAGGATTTGAACTTTGGTTCTCTGATTCCAAATCCTGCACTCTTTTCACTGTACCAATATAGCTAGTATCTACAAGGCTTTTAAAAAAATGGAAATTTAGTTATTCCTACATAAACTTAGATTCTTCTCCAGTGGGTGAAATTGGGATAATACCCCTTGTTTTTTGTCATTCTGATTTTTTTTTCTCCTTTCAGATTCTATGTGTCTGGGCTTATGAAGGGTGGGGCAGACATGTTTGTAGAAAACATGCCTGGTTTTCCAGATAACATTCGGCCAAGCAGCTCTGGAGGATACTGGGTTGCCATGTCAACAGTTCGGCACAATCCCGGGTTTTCTATGTTGGATTTCTTATCAGAAAAACCATGGATTAAAAGATTAATTTTTAAGGTAACAAAAATCTCTAGTTTTGTTAACAAATGGAAAAATATATAATTGTTATTAAAGGTTATTTGAATGCTAAAATATTTTTAATAGTTCTATAATTTCTTGTCAATTAAGTTGGTAATTTCAGTAAGTACTTGAAATATCAAATTATATGTACGATTGGAGTAAATTTAAAAATAGTTGTTGGATACTGCAACAATATGGTTTCAGAAAGGATAAATTATTAATTTAATAAGATATCCCTGATGGTTTTCCTTCCTCAGTTTCCTCATTTAATTTAATTTCAAACTGATGACAAAATTGAAATCTATAGGGGAAAATATTACATAATTATAAGGTGTATTAACATGTTCTTGGTCTTAATATAGTTTTTATTTCATACTAAATTTGGCCAAATTGGTTGGTATTATAATAGAAATCTCCAGTCTCTTCTAATATAAGGCAGCCATTTTTGTGATAGTTTTGCTAACTCCATTATTTTTCATTTGGTTTAGGTGCCCTTACAATCTAAGAGGTAGATATCTAGAATTTTTTTAAGTCATTTGAGAACACTAGTTGGAAAAAACTTACCCACTGAAAGACTATTTGCTTAAAATTTTTTTAATTTAGTTTATTAAAAAAAAGATACTTCTGGTTACTTAAGCTCTTGAGAGCTATTTATTGAGAATCTACATACTGTGCTAGATACTGTATTTTATGTACCCTAGCAGCAACACTCAATACAGATTATCAATAAGCTTTGATTTCAAGCTTCTTTTCCTACTTCTCCAACATTCAGTCCTCTCACTCCCTCCCATTACAATTAAAAATAGTTTCGAACATTTTCAAGGAATATTGAGTCTTGTTGAGATGGCAAATAATCTCCTATAGATTTTTACATGTGCAATCATGCTGTACATTTTCCCATATTAATCCTTTTGTGGAAGGAGACTCGAACAACAACAAAAAAATTAATAAAGTGAAAAAAGTTTGCTTTTGGTCTGGATTTTCAGATTCCATCAATTCTTTCTCTAGAAGCAGAAGGCATTTTTATCATGAGTCCCTTGGGTCATTTGGAGTTTTGGATCATTGTATTGCTGAGAATAGCTGTTCTGCTTGCATTTCTTACAGCACAGTAGTATTCCATTTCATTCATATACTATAACTTATTCATCTAGGCCAGTTGATGGGTATCTCCTCACTTTCTAAATATTTGTGCTACTAAGAAGAGATGCTTTATATATTTTTATGCATATAGATCCTTCCTCTTTTCAACTTTTAATCTTTTTGGAATACAAACTTAATAATAGTATTGCTGGGTCAAAGGGTATGTACAATTTTATAGCCTTTTGGGCACAAGTTCAAATTGTTTTCCTGAATGATTGAATTTGTACACAACTCCCCCAATAGTGCAGTAGTGTGTATTACTCTCTATTTTTATTCCCCCTGTTTAATTTCTGATCACCACTTCCCCCAATTTACCTTCTTTTCTATGTGCCCTTCCTCTCTTCTCATATCTCCTTCCCCTCCTTTCCTATAGGGCAAGATAGAGTTATATTGTCAGTTGATTATGTATGTTCTTTCCCCATTGAGCCAATTCCAGTGAGAGAAAGGTCCATGTCCCTTTTTTTCCACTTCACTGTAAAAGCTCTTTCATGCCTCTTTTATGTGATAATTTACCCCATTCTATTTTTCCTTTCTCTTTCCTCCCAATGCATTCCTCTTTCTCATGCCATTATTTTATTTCTACATCATCTTATGTTCAATCCATACCCTTGCCTTCTGTCAATGTATATAATACTTCTAATTGTCCTAATAGTGAAAAAATTCTTTGGAGGTGCAAGAATCATCTCTCTATCTGGGATGTATACAGTTTAACTTTATTGAATATCTTTTTATTTCCTTTTATTGTTTACTCTTTTATGCTTCTTTTGAATCTTATGTTTGGCAGTCAGATTTTCCATTCACCTCAGGTCTCTTCATCAGAAATGTTTGAAAGTTCTCTATTTCATTGAATATGCATTTTTTTCCCCTGAGGGATTATGCACAGTTTTGCTGATTAAGTGATTTTTGGTTGAAGTCTTAGTTCTCTTGCTCGCTGGAGTATATTCCAGGTCCTCCAATCCTTTATTGTAGAAGCTGCTACAACTTGTGCTATCCTGACTCTGATTCCACAATATTTGAATTGTTTATTTTTGGCTGTTTGCAATATTTTATCCTTGACCTGAGAGTTTAGGAATTTGACTCTAATATTCCTGGGAATCATCTTTTTGGGATCCCTTTTAGGAGATGATTAGTGGATTCTTTCAGTTTCAATTTTGCCATCTGGTTCCTGAATATCAGGACAGTTTTCCTTGATAATTTCTTTTTTTTTTCTTCAGTGTCCAACAACAATTTTTTTCTTTTTAATTTTAAATATTATTAAAATTTTTTTTTCCCGTAGCTACATGATTCATGTTGTCTCCCTCCTCTCCTGGAGCTGACAAGCAATTCCATTGGATTATACATATATTATCACTCAAAACCAATTTCCTTATTATTCATTTTTGTAATAGAGTAATCTTTTAAAGCCAAAACCCAAGTCATATACCCATATAAACAAGTGTTAAATGTGTTAAATCATGTTTTCTTTTGGATTTCTATTTCCATAGTTTCTTCTCTAGATGTTGATAGTGTTCTTTCTCACAGGTTGCTCAGAATTGTCTTGGATCATTGCATTGCTATTAGTAGCAAAGTCAATTACATTTGATCATTCCCAAAATGTTTCAGTTACTGTGTATAATGTACCCCAGTTCTGCTTATTTCACTCTGCATCAGTTCATGTAGGTCTTTCCAGTTCTTATAGGAATCAATCAAATTCCTTATAGCACAATAGCATTTCATCACCATCACATATAACAATTTATTCAGCCATTCCCCAATCGAGGGACATCCCCTCATTTTCCAAATTTTTGCTATCACAAAAAGCTCAGCTATAAATATTTTTGTACAAACATACATTCCCATTTTTTTTTTATCTATTTGGGATACAAACCTAATAGTGGTATTGCTGGATCAAAATGGCACACATTCTTCTAAAGCCCTTTGGGCACAATTCCAAATGGCCTTTCAGAATGGTTGGATCAATTCACAACTCCACCAGCAATGCATTAGTGTCCCAATTTTGCTACGGCCCCTCCAACATCTATTATTTTACTTTATTGTCATATTGACCACTCTGCTAGGTGTATTGTGGTACTTCAAAATTGTTTTGATTTGCATTTCTCTAATCAGGAGGGACTTAGAACATTTTTTTTCATATGATTATTGATAATTTTAATTTCACCTGAAAACTACCTATTCATAGTCTTTGACCATTTGACAATTGAGGAGTGATTTGATTTCTTACAAATTTGACTTAGTTCTTTGTATATTTGAAAAATTAGATCTTTGTCAGAGAAATTTGTTGTAAAAATATTTTCCGAGTTTGTTGCTTCCCTTCTAATTTTGGTCACAGTGGTTTTGTTTGTACAAACCCTTTTTAATTTAATATAATCAAAATTATTTTTTTTACATCTTGTAATGTGTTCTCTCTCTCTTGCTTGGTCTTAAATTCTTCTCTTCTTCATAGACCTGACAGGTATATTATTCCAGGTCCTCCTAATTTACTTATAATATCAATTGTTATATTTAAGTCATATACCCATTTTGAACTTATCTTGGTGTAGGGTGTGAGATATTACTTGAAACCTAATTTTTTCCTTGATATTTTCTTGAAAGATGATGCCTAACTTTTTTTTTTATCATAGCTTTCAGTTAGTCCAATAATTCTTATATTATTGCTCCTGGATTTATTTTCCAGGTCAGTTGTTTTTCCAATGAGATATTTTACATTTTCTTCTATTTTTTCATTCTTTTGGTTTTTTAAATTATTTCTTGATGTTTCGTGGATTCATTAGCTTCCATTTCCCAGTTCTGATTTTTAAAGCACAATTTTCTTGATTGAGTGTCTGTACCTCCTTTTCCACTTGGCCTATTCTACTTTTGAAAAAGCCTTTGGTGCTAATTCAGCTACACCTAAGTGAATTTTTGCATCTCTTTGCATTTGGCCAATTCTGCTTTTTATGTTTTTCTCTTCAGTGGATTTTTGTGCTTCTTTTACAAATTAGCCTGTTCTGTTTTTTAAAGTATTAATTTCTTTAGTATTTTTTGTGCCTCCTTTGCCAAGCTGTTGACTCTTTTTAATGTTTTTCCTTCATTAGTCTCATTTCTTTACTCAATTTTCCTTTTACCTCTCTTTTTTGATTTTTAAAATCTTTTTTGAGCTCCTCCATTAATCCTTTTTAGGCTTAAGAGTAATTGCTACTTTTCTTGGAGGCTTTGGATATAGCAGTATTGAATTTTTTTCATCTTCTGAGTTTGTGTTTTGGTGTTCCCTGTCTCTAAAATAATTTTGTATGTTCAGTTTTTTTTTTGTTTGCTCATTTTCCAACCTTTTTATTTTCTTTTAACTTAAAAAACCATTAAATTTGGGCTCTGAAACTGTGGTGAAGGGAGCACTATTCCAAGCTTCAGGTTCTTTGTGAAGCTGCATTCAGAGCTAGCTCTGTGGGTCTGTCTGCTTTTAGTTCTTCCAAGGTGGTGTGATATAAGGAGAGGTGTTTTTAATACTCTCCTGATCAGTGCTCTGGTCTGTGAGTAACCATAAGCACTCTTTTCCTTCTTGTAACTGTGACCAGGGTCTCCTATTCTCCTGTGGCTGCAAGAGGTGGTGTATGCTAGTGCTTCTCCTCACCTTGCAATCACACCCTATGATTGCTTCCTGGATCTGCAAATGGGCAGTGCAACAAGAGTCTTATACCTAGAGTCACCAAGGGACCTCTGTAACCTCCTTCTGAGCAGTTGTTGGGCCCCACCTTACCATCTGCAACTGAGAGCTCTGGGAGTATTTGGTGCGGATTCAGCTGCACCCAAGGCATATTGCCATGGTAGGGCCTTCCTTGACATGCTGCTTTGTATTCTACTTCTACTATGGTTCAGTAGATCTTTAATGCCAGCCTTCTATGTTGCTTTGGGCTAAAATACTATTTTACCCAGTGGGTTATGCTGCTCCAGAATTTCTTTTGAAGTGTTATAGTTTTTTGGAGGGTAATTTTGTTGAGATCAGAGGAGTCTGTATGCTTTCTCTGCCATCTTGGCTCTGCTCCCAGACCTGTTACTTTTTGGAATGCTAACATCTTTAGAATCCTCTGGACTTTTCTTTCTTCTGTGACAAGAATTTTAGGTCAAAGGGAATGTTTTATTTTAAAATTGCAAGGCAATAGTACACTAAAACTAGCAGTTATCATTTAAGATAATTTATAATATTTTACTTATGGTAATGAATTAATGCCCCATGCAATCTAATATGTGGTTTTCAGTTCTCTTAACAGTAATTCTGGAAACTTTGTTAATGTATCAATCAATAGTCTATAATTTCATCAGGGTTGAGTACTCCACTGACACTGATTTCTTCCCCTTTTATTTGGTAGATATTTGAGATTTGCCATTACTAAAAATCCCTCATCTTCTTGCTGCTAATGTGGTGTGGAATCTTTCCCACACTAGCATCCTTTTCTGTCTTTAGTTTATATTATCAATTGTTAATACCATTTTAGCCTACTATAATTAATAGTTATGCTGTTCTTAAATGTCCTGCCACATGTCCCTGTGAACAATTATATCTTATTTGTTTTTGGACCAGTTTGTAGAAGTTATTTTAATCACTTTTTTTACTATAATGTTCAGTTCATAATTCTTCTCTTTCATTTTAACTGGTCTAGAGATCCCTTAATTACGATTATAATTACATTTGAACTGTTAAGAACCAATTGTGTGAAATCAGATAAGCCTAGGACTCAATCAGAAACTAAAATCTTCTTTCAATGTGCTTCTTTTCTAGCTGTTAAGTCCAGAAACTGTGTCGAAGTTTGTACCTCGATATAGCCTTGTCTTGGAACTTGGGGACAGTGGAACATACCAGAGAAGCTTACATGATCCCACTGGACAGGTTGTCAGCTATATTAGTGAAGTGCATGAACACGATGGACACCTTTACCTGGGCTCCTTCAGATCTCCTTTTCTTTGCACACTTAACATTGATCTCCTCTAGGAATCATTCTGCTTGAGTATTTTAGTGGTTTAAGTACATAAGGTGTTACCCACAGTCATGGAAATACATCTACCAATATTCAATGTCATCTCTTTACAGTGTAGCAGGGGAATGCCACAGTACTCTTGCTCATGTTAGTTTTCTATGGTAGAATCCTTTCCTTTTGGTTGACTTTTAAGGGGGAAGTGCATAAAATGATGACTTTGAGAATTTAGGTAACAGAATTCTATCATCCAAGAATATTTGCTTGTGTAACAGTTCTCTGTTGAAGTTTGAATACTTTTATAAACTTAAAAAGTTTGAGGAACTTGTTTCTCCTACTAAATCTGTTTTTCCATCCTTAGCTTTGTTACCCATGAAATAGGATTAATAACTACTATACCGGGAGGGAAAACTTTGATATAAGCAGAAAGAAGTTTTGGAAATTAAGTAGTAAGAGTTACATTCTAAAGATTTGTACTAGATAGACCACTGATAGGAGCATTCCAAAAGGCACTCCCTGCTCAACTGAAGTGGTTTGTATGACTAGACTTTTGGGTAGTCAAAGTTTTGCCTCTTGAGAGGCACAACTAAAGGCTTTTAGGATACCTCAGTTCCTTTCAACTATTTAAAGGTTAGGTGCTGCAAGAAGGTTCTCTCGTGAAAGTCCGTTTATTTCAGTTATATTGAGAATCAATACCAATATCTCTTTCTAAAAACTACCTGTTATAGTGATATGATATTACCCAGTAGGTTGAAATCAACAGTGATTTTTTTTTTAGGAGAATATAATTTGTTTGCCTTTACATTGTTTCCTAGAAGGAACTGCAGACATGGTTAAAATCACTATGTTTCAATGTCATGTTTGCATTGCTTACCACCTTGACAAGTGGTTGTCTAATTATATTACTGGCAAACGACATCAATAAGAACTCTGTAATAATGAATATATTAAATCTGCTTTTCTGCTGACTTTTTTGATTGTGTCATCTAGACAATTATTTTATCATATAGTATAACAATGTATGAAATGTATGAAATTAAATTCTGCACATTATAATCAAGAGGCTAATTTTCAGCTAATATACTTCTATTTAGGGGGGAATGTTAAATTTAGAATGGAATTAATAGTTAGAGTGCTACTTTTAGTAAAAAGTATGTCATCCATGGGAAATTATGGTATATATTGAGAGGAAGCCCATTTTAGAAGAATTTATTTGAATTCATTTAGTCTTTACTCACCATGGACTTAGTCTTTTTTGACCCTAGAGCCAGCTATATTATTTTTCTGTCCCTTTTCCATCTTCAAATAGAAATACATATTACTAAAGTTACCATTGCTGAAGTACTTTGGGGAAAGTTACTGTTTTAAAAAGAAAATTCAAGTTTGATGATTTAAAATACCTGTGTTGTAAACTTCAAACTATATGTACTAATTGGGTGATAGGTGGCACAGTGAATAGATTTCCAGGCCTGGAGTAAGAAAGACTCTTCTTGAGTTCAAATCAAGCCTCAGACACTTAATAGCTGTGTGACCCTGGGTGAGTAACGTAATACTTTTTGCCTCAGTTTCCTCATCTGTAAAATGAGCTAGAGAAGGAAATGGCAAATTACTCCACTATCACTCTCTGTCAAGAGAACCTCAAATGGGGTCACAAAGAGTTGGAAATAACTGAAAACAACTGAACAACAAATATGTACTAATTATCTAATTAAAGCACTGCCTGGCCTTTTAAAAAAATTATCTTACTGGGTGACTACCATTAAGTAGCTGTGATATAGGGTCATAATGTTGATTCATTCTGCTGAATTACACATATGTTGTCTGCTTTATATAAGGAAAAATCATCCCATTTATTCCATGAAGCTTTATAGTGTAGCATATAATTGATATTGACTATTGAACTTTTTTGAGTATACAGTGCATAAAGGAATGTTTATTTTAGTTACTTAGCATTTCTTATGTGACAAGTACTATACAAAAACAATTAACAGTACTTGTGTATCATGAAATCATAAGCTTTTTAAAAAAATCATAAAATAACCATTTAATAGTGGTATGTTGAAATACCATCTAATGCTTAAGGGCTGACCTTTTAGTGTAGCAAATTATTCCTGTTATTGTCAATTTCCGGCATCCTACATAGATGATAAAGAGCTATGCTTTTCAGGCCTTAATTTTTATAAATATTAATAAGCTAGGGATTCTTAAAAAGAAATCTTAGTCTTGTATCAGATATTCATTCTTAGTTTCTCTTTAAAGGATGAAAATGCTGTTTCCTGTGTTTTGCTTAGTAATTTGGGATTAGTGGAAAAAGCCAAGAACTCTTTAATAGGTTTGAACGTGTGACTATTTGTATGTATATATTGTACCTAAAGGATTAGTTTTTACTGTAACTTTACAGCTAATTATATTTTCATGTAATGCAATGCTTAAGTCTCTTTATGAAGACAAAATTGGGAGTACTAGCCAGAGAACTTTCTGTAAGATGGAGACCTCAATTTTGAAATCTTGCCCATTTTAGGATAGATACTCTATTCATCTTTGGAAACCAAGAAAATGGGGCAATTCTTCACTGAATGTTACTGGTAACAAAGTTAGCAATTGACCCTGCTTCCTGAATTAAAGTTGTGAAATTTAGTTAAGTTGATTTCAAGCTCTTTACCCCCTTCCCCCCCATTAACCACCAAACTGAGTAACATCAAAATGTGTATAAGCAGTGTTACAGTTTTCTAAGGACCCTAAAATGTCATTGAGTTTCATGATTTTTAATAGGATTTTACCAAGTCCTAAAATTTCCAAATTTATAAGTAGGGGAGTCAAAGTATATTTATTGTATACATATGAATGTTGTCTATGCCTACATAGATTGAAGTTTATTATCAGGTAATTTTCAAGTTACCTTACAGTTGATACCAGGGAAAATTCTTTCCCTTCCTCCCAACAACTCCTTTCCCCCATTTTTTTTCTTTTTACTAAGTCAGATAAATACAAAGACTTTTTGCTTTTTGCCCCTGTGAAGAACTTTTTCTAGAAAAATATGTCTCTTTAAGCAATAGTGTGTCATAGTTGATAGAGTGCTAGAGTTGGGGTCAAGAAACCTTGGGTTCAAAGCTCAATTCTGACACTGATAAACTGTGTTACACTAAACTTAAGCTTAAACACTGATCTTCAGTTTTCTCATCTGTAAAATGAGAACCTATCTCACAGGGTTGTTGTGAGGACCAAATAAGATAATGTATGTAAAGGACTTTGCACACTTTAAAGTGTGCTATATAATTTGAAGTTGTTATTATCTGTAAAAGAACATATCTTGGTAACCCATGCTAGCTTTTTACAACTATTGTATTTATGAGTTTTCCTAATACAAAATTTAAATTCCTTCTACTGAATTTTAGGCATAATGTATCTTGGCATCTCCATCTTGGAAGAAAAACTGCTTGCCTCATTCACATAATATCTCTTCATACATACTTGAATAATGCAATTAATTATTTTCCTTCCTCTGCCCCTAAATATGTTCTGATTTCTAGGAAAAATAAACCTTTTTTGATTTAGAATTTCCTCATAATGCCTCTTTTTTAAATTGCTAAATTGTTTTTTGGTTGATCTCTTTTGACTCCCTTTTAAGGTTTCCTATATTTTATCTTTCTGTTTGGACTTTCATTTTTAGAAAGGATTATTAAGTCAATGGACATATATTAGATCTAATGCATATTACTTTATGATGTACTCTGTGGAAAAAACTGATATAATGAGTTAATTGAAATAGCTTTTAGTTTTATTATAATGACCATGTATGGGATGATTTAAAAAGAGTTGATCTCCGATTTTAATTAAATGCTAAAATATAATTTCTCTAATGGTAAGATGACAATATTACCTTCTAGTAGTGTACTAAAGGATAGACACTTATACTTTGTATTTTAAAAGCATTCTTGATGAGTGCCAGTCAGCATAGTATTGTCAAAAGAACAATGGATTAGGGGTCAGGAAGCCTGGGTTCAATGTCATCGCTTCCACTAACTAGCTATATATCTTTTTGCAAGTTACTTTTCTTATCTGGACCTTAGTTTCCTCATATGTAAAACTAAGGGAATTGGATTACTTAAGTCTAACATCTTTAACATTTCTGACTTTCTGTGTTTCTGTGAGGCGAGATTGGATAGATTTTATTACATTTTAATTTTAAGGTTATGTTGTCACCATTGCCTTAATAGGCACCAACAGTATGCAGAACAAATTTGGCTAATATTAAGCTTTAGTTTGGCTCGGGACCAAAATTTAGAGTACATCCTAAACTTTGGATTGATTGATTTCAGGTAATTTTTGAAATTGAGAATGATACAGTTTCGACTTTATTTTAGTTTCCCTTTTCCTGGACTGGGCCGGAACAAAATTGGTTTCTGAGACTAGGGAAAAAGAACAGTCATTTTCTGGGCATTTTCTTCTTTGTTCCTGTTTTAAATTGTTGTCCTTCAGCATACAGGTAGATTATAGAGTGGAAAGCTTATGATTGTATATTTTGTTTTAATTGCTAATTTTTTTTTTTACAGCTATTTTGGATGAGGCAAACCAAGTAAATCTAGTGGTCCTTGGCTTTCTACACAATTTTTCACAGTTAAGATAAGTTAATCTTAACTGTCCCCTCAGGGTAAAGAAAGCCAGTCCCTAAGTATCTATGTCCAAAGTGATCAATCAATTTTGATTAGAGTATTTCAATTCCATGTTGGGATCTCTAAATGTTATTTGAAATATTATATACTCCTGTTGATAATTAGTAAAATAATTTAAAATATTAAACTTAATAGCTTCTCATAGTTCTAGTATTTTACTATCTCTTAAAATTGTCATCCAATAAAGTCAAAGGACATTGGGATAATTAATTTGATGTGGTCTGTTGTTTTATTTTATTAAGTATTAGCTATATTTGGCCATGTAGATAGAGAATTAAGAAAATTAATATTATTTATTATCTGGGGTCACCTCAATATTGTACTAGAGGCTACTAAGAGTTTCATAAAACACAGAGAACAACCAAAGAGCTGTCCTTTTGAGAGAAGCTCAAGTCATACACTAAAGACATATAACTTTTATGTGCATTTTATGCAAGAATGTGCCTGTTTACACATGTACAACATGTATTGTGTATACAAATATGGATATTGGGAATATATGTTGATTTCTGGTACTTTAATAAAATGTTGGTTTGATGAGGACACTGGGAATGGAGAAAAGAATTGTAGGGGCACAAGTTTTGTTTTGATATTAGCCATCTTGAGGTCTTTTCTGGTGCTTAGAGTATAGAAAAACTTGAGAGGATTAGATAGGCTCTTAAGAACTGAAATAACTGGATAACAAAATAGTAAATGTGTGAAAATAAATTGAGTATAAAGTTTTGATTTGGATAGTATTACTTTTTGGTAATGACTGATTCACTTTGTTTGCCTATATTTGTTTATAGGTGTTTTGTTTCATACACTCTTATTCTATTGCAAATCTCTTGTTTGGGGATAAGGCTACTTCAAACTTTTACTACCTGTGTTACTCTGGGCAAATTACTTAACCACTCTCTCTATTTCCTCATCTGTAAAATTAGCTGATTGGACTTGGTAACCTTCAAGTTCCTTTTTTTGTTCTAAATCAGATGTTATGAGTGTGCAGTGTATTGGATAAAATAGTCATTCCTTACTTAGTAAATATGAAAAAATGATCCAAGAAATTATCTAAGTAACATAACTACTTGACTATATAAAAATTTATCTCCAAGTTGCTTTCCTTTTCCCTTTCTTCTATTATAGAGATTTTGGGGAAACAGAATTAAAGCATCCTGGTTTAGAAGCAGTAGGCATTTTACCTGTTGGCTTAAAAAAATACCTCATGGTTTACTTGTATGCTTTTATAAATACTAATACATCTCAAAATACTACTGACAAGGGGGGCAGCTGGGTAGCTCAGTGGATTGAGAACCAGGCCTAGAGACGGGAGGTCCTAGGTTCAAATCCGGCCTCGGCCACTTCCTAGCTGTGTGACCCTGGGCAAGTCACTTGACCCCCATTGCCTAGCCCTTACCACTCTTCTGCCTTGGAGCCAATACACAGTATTGACTCCAAGATGGAAGGTAAGGGTTTAAAAAAAAATACTACTGACAAGCAGTTTTCCTCATTCTGACTTTTAGGTGCTTGAGAAAGAGTAAGAATAAAAAAATCAGCTATTACAGAATGTACAGAATTAAATTAAAATAACCTAAGACATTAAAGATTTTTTAAAAAACTGATTTATTAGAGTGAAAGTGGTATTTAGGTTTTTTAGACTCTTGTCTTTTTATGACAATTTTATAGAAAGTTCTAAGTGTTTTACATTAAGATTCAGGAGCATTCCAAATAGCATGCCACTTTGAAATGACCACTGGATAATATAATTCTTGAGTTTGAATCCTAGTCCTGCTACTTGGGACCTTTGGACAGCATTCTGAGCTGACTGAATTAGATAACTTCTGAGGTCCCTCCTACCTCTAAATATATCATTCTACTCTTTATTCACTCATTAGTGTCATTGATAACTATTGGATTTTTTCTGCTTTACTTCTTCCTTTAGAGAATGGGGATAATCTCTGCCCTTGAGAATATTAGGCAGATCTCTAAAAATCCTATGTTAAAAGAATAGAGTGAGAATGAATGATAATTACTTGTTTATAAAGGCAGATTATGGTTATGGTTTCAGAAAAAAGATTCTGGTTGTACTAAATAAAAAAGGTAATATAGTTAGAAAAATATATGAAGGAATGATACTTTAGGCTTTTGTTTTTCATAGTCATTGAGTACACCATCATCATTACTAAGTAGTGAAAGAATAAAGGAGTAAAACATGGTCCTACAGTCATAAGAAAGGCTGGGTTATGGAAAAGGCTCTCCAACTTGGGTTACTGGGTGAATGACTTCGGAGATCTGAATTTCATCCCTGTGGCTAGAGATTAGCTCTATAACAACTTTGTTTTGAATTTTTGCTTGATGGACCATGCCAAATAGGAATTGGCTAAGGCAGTTACCAGGGCTGTGTCTTTTGGTTATTGCTGCCTCACCATAAGAGTAGATCACAGTGTGGCACTTGGTTCCATTAGTGGCCATGTCTGCCATTGTCCAACTTGTGTCTTATCTGACATCAACACATCCCATACCACTTTATCAAGAAATATGCATGAACAGCCTTCCTCAGAGAACTATAGGAAAAGATGCAGTCTCTCCCAGGATTCTTCTCAAACCCTCTTTTATCCTCAGATATTATGTATATTGGCCTAAGAGATATAGATCCTACTGGACATTTTATTCTAAAAAATTATGACATACTTTTCAATGAGGAATATTAACCATCTTGGAATACAGAAGGTCATGTTACAGACATTTGTTCAACTGATGAACAAAAAACAAAGACCAATTCATCTGATCTTTGATATTGATGCTTTTGATCCTTCATCGGCTATGGCAATAGGGACTCCTGTTGTGAGTGGATTGACTTATTGAGAAAGCATGTACACTAAAGAGAAGATACATAATACAGATTTGTTGCTGGCCCTGGATTACTGAAGTCAATCCTCTGTTGGCTGCTTCAGAGGAAGAAATGAAGGCCACAGTTGGGCTACCTGTAGATGTGATTGACTCAAGCTTTGACCAGAAGAGGAAAGGAGGGCCACAGTGACTATGATCAGGTTCCCACTCATGAGGTTCACCAGATGAATCAGAAAGTAAAGAATGTGTTTGAATTTAGGGAGTCAGCATTTTTTCCCCATAAAACTGAAGCAAATAGAGTGGATTAGAAACCAAAATCCTACCATGTTGTCTGTAAGAAACATACACGAGACAGGTAGATACACCCAGGGTAAAGGTTAAAGGCTGGAGCAAAATCTGTTGGGCATCAACTGAGAAAAAGAAGGCAGGAGTTGAAAAATAGATCGAGTTAAAAGATATTGAGGAGGTAATTATATCCTGATAACAGGCAGTATAGACAACAAGGAACTATCAGTACTCAACATGTATGCACCAAATGGTATAGCATCCAAATTTTTAAAGCCAAACTAATGAAGTTTAAGGAGGAAATAGACAGTAAAACTATACTAGTGGGAGACCTGAACCTTCCTCTATCAGATCTAGATAAATCAAACCAAAAAATAAATAAGAGGTTAGAGATGTGAATGAAATTCTAGAAGAATTAGAGTTAATAGATATGTTCAGAAAAATAAATAGGGAGAAAAAGGAATACATCTTCTTTTCAGCAGCAAATGTTAGTCCAGGAGTCAGAGTCTAAGTTGAAGCCAAGTTCCAAAACCCACGATCCAAGCTGCAGTCTCCAGTGAAACTCTGGAAGACTCTCCACAGTCAGAAGACATCTCCCGAAAACAATTTCTTCAGACTATCTTCTCAAAGACCATCTCCCAGACTGAGTTTAGGACTTGCTTTTATGGTGGCTCCTTTTCCCTGCCCCTCTTCACAGGGGCCAATCACAGTTTCCAGTGTTCTCTAACACTATCCAAGGGGTTCACAAGTTTCCTGATTGAACAGTTTCTGAGGGTGTGAACTCTTAAAAGAATTCATAAGTTTCTGACTGGTTGAGTAAAAATAGAGGATGGAGCTCTTCAAAGTATCTTGCTGGCTTCTCACCTAGTACTAAGTAGGGTATTCAATCTTTTGTTGATTCAATTGAAAAGGTAGAAGAGAGTTAATCCTTCAGTTTAGTGAGGCACTAGGTAGGATTAAAGAATTTTCTTTCACAACACTTAGAAAAATATAAATTACTCAGAGTAAAAAACAAAACAGGAAATAGAATATATTCAACCCCTATATTCAATGGTTTTGGAATACCTTGAATTAGGTATTTGAGGCATTTTGCAAAAATTGTCATGATATCTATTTGGTTGGCACTTGATGATATGCTTTTTAGTGATGTGGGATTTTAAGAGTAGCCAGGCTGGAGGAAACCACAATACCACTCTAGTAGGGAAGGGAGGAAATATATTACTTGTGGACCCAGACAGGAAAGGGGTTCTTGTTATTTTATACACTTAGGTTACATGATTGGACACATACAGATATGGTGGGGGAGGGGTGTCACATGATTGGATGAAAAAGGGGAGTGGGTCTGCATCCTGTTGCAGCATTGTTCAAGGGGAAGTGAGGAGGCAGTTTTGGGCTCTCAGAATTGTATGGTCCTTAGTATGGTACAGACAGTATAAATCCAGATCATCAATCCATCATGGATTTGTCAAGTTATGGAATGGGAAGTAGTAGTGCCATATGATGTGGAACTATTTGCTTTGTTCTGGAGTTCTAGCAGGTGTAGGAGGAAGGGTTTTTTTTTTTTTTGTCATCGTTGTAGCACGTTTAGGTCAGTCTGACAAAGCTAGTTCTTAGAGTATTGGGGGGGGGTCCCTAAAGGGGGAGATGTGACGATTTTCCATTACACTGGAACTTGTTGGTGTTGAGATCAAGAAAGTATGTGCAAAATGAGAGGAATTGCAACACTTTGTTGACAAATATCACCTTAATAAACCTTTAACAAGCAAAATTGTAAATGACCAAACCATTTCTTTCTTTAGAGGAATTTTGAAATGCGGGCAAAAACAAACTAATTGATGAACTTACCCTGATGAATCCCAAGCAGAATTCAGTGGTAATAAGAAACAGAGAAGAGAAAGCACTCCAGAAGGACAGTTGCCCTCATATATTATAGCAGGAGATCCTTCTTCCAGGAATAACATTTTTTTCTCCCCACTATCCCCTTAGGCCATTAATTTCTCTCAGTACAGGTAAAGATAAGTTAAAATAATCTTATCTAATTACTGTCTTTTCATTTATGCCTATGTATTATTGTCTGTTTCAAAAAATACCAATGTTGTATATAATGCCTTATAAAATCTGGATTTTCTGGGTGTTTGGAATGGATTAGTTCAATGTACATTATTATGTGAAAAATTCATTTGGTACTTGACCTGCCTTCTCGAATGAATTAATGATGTGTCAAGATACCACTGTTCTTAAAGAAATTGAACAAACCATCAATGAACTCCTTAAGAGAAAATCCTCATGGCTAGATGGATTCACAAGTGAATTCTATCAAATATTTAAAGAACAATTTATCCTAGTACTATATAAACTATTTGGGAAATATAAATAGGCAAAGACAGAATCCTACCAAATTCTTTTTATGACACAGATATGGTGCTGATACATAAGCCACAAAGAATAAAGAAAATACGTTATAGGCCAATTTCATTAGTGCATATAGATGCAAAAATTTTAAATAAAATACTAGCAGGAGACTACAGCAATATATCACAAGCATCATTCACTATGACCAAGTGGGATTTATAACAGCAATGCAGGGCTGGTTTAATATTAGGAAAACTATTAGCAAAATTGATCATATCAATAACAAAACTCACAGAAATTACATGATTATCTCAATAGATGCAGAAAAAGGCTTTGACAAAATACAATGCCTGTTCCTATTAAAAACACTAGAAAGCACAGGAATAAATGTGTTATTCCTTAAAATGATAAGTAGTTTCCACCAAAACCAAGGTAGAAGCCTTCCCAATAAGATCAGGGGTGAGCAAGGATGCCCACTATCATCACTATTATTTAATGTTTTCCTAGAAATGTTTGCTTAAGCAATAAGAGATGGAAAAAAGGAATTAAAGTAGACAATGAGGAAACCAAACTATCACTCTTTGCAGATGATATGATGACATACTTAGAGAATCCTAAAGGATCAACTAAAAAACTAGTTGAAATAATAATTTTAGCAAAATTTCAAGATACAAAATACACATAAATCATCGGCATTTCTATATGTTACCAACAAAGTTTAGCAGCAAGAGAGAAATTCCATTTAAATAACTCTAGATAATATAAAATACCTGGGAATCTACTTGCCAAGGCAAACACAGTAATTAGAGGAATACAGTAACAAAACAGTTTTTACACAAATAAGGTCAGTTCTAAACAAATGGAAAAATATTAATTTCTCAAGGATTGTCTGAACTAATATAATAAAAATGAGAATTCTATCTAAATCAATTTACTTATTCAGTACTATATCAAACTTCCAAAAATTATAGAACTAGAAAAATTAATAACAAAATCCACAAGAACAAAAAAGGTCAAGAATATCAAGGAAATTAATGGGAAAAAATGTCAAGGAAGATGGCCTAGTAGTACCAGATTTCAAACTACTATAAAGCAGTAATCATCAAAATAGAAATAGAATGTGGATACATAATATACAGGGATAAATGACTTCAGCAATCTAGTGTTTGATAAGCCCAACAACCCCATATTTTGGGATAAAAATTCACTATTTGACAAAAACTTCTGGGAAAACTAGAAAGCCTTATGACAGAAACTAAGTATAGACCAATATCTCATAACAAGATAAGGTCAAAATGGATATGTGATTTAGATATATAGAGCTGTACCATAAGTAAATTTGGGGAACACAGAATAGTTTACCTGGCAGATCTATGGAGAAGGGAAGAATTTATGACCAAATCAGAGATAAAGAGCCTTATAAGATAAATAATTTTGATTATATTAAAGTAATAAGCTTTTGTACAAACAACCAATGTAACCAAGATGAGAAGGGAAACAATTAATGGGAAAAAAATTTATACCAAAATTCTCTGTTAAAAGTCTAATTTCTCAAATTTATAGAGAAGTAAGTCAAATTTATATAAATACAAGCCATTTTCCATCTGACAAATGGTCAAAGGATATGAACAAGCAGTTTTCAGATGAAGAAACCAAAACTATCAATAATCATATAAAAATTATTTAAAATCACCCTTGATTAGAGAAATAAAAATTAAAACAACTCTGAGGCACCACCTCATACCTTATCAGATTGGCTATTATGATAGTAACGGAAAGTGATCAGATTTGCTATTATGACAGTATAAATTTTGGAGGGAATGTGGCAAAATTGTGACACTAATACATTATTGGTGGAGTTGTGAATTGATCCAACCACTCTGGATGGCAATTTGGAACTATATCCAAAGGGCTTTAAAACTGTGTATACCTTTGTGTATACCTTGATCTTGTAATACCACTACTGGGTACAATGTCCCAAAGATATCATAAAAAAGGGGAAAGGTTCTACTAGTACAAAAATATGTAAAGCTGCTCTTTTTGTGGTGGCAAAGAATTGGAAATTGACATATCCATCAATTGGAGAATGGGTGAACAAATTGTGGTATATGATGGTGATTTCAGAAAAAGCTGGAAAGATATATATGAATGGATGCAGAGTGAAATAAGTAGAATCAGGGGAACACTGTGCTCAGTGACAGCAATATTGTGGGATGGCTTAGCTACTCTCAGCAATACAATAAGCCAGGACAATTTTTAAGGAATTATGACAAAGAATGCTATCCACCTCCAGAGAAAGAACTTTTGGAGTCAGATGCAGATAAAAGCATATTATTTTAAATATAAGCTTATTTAGTTTTTTTTTTGGGGGGGGTTGTTTTATATGAGTATTTTCTTGTTACAGTGACCAATATGAAGTATATTTTGCATGATAATGCATATATAACTCAGATTAACTTGCTTACCAAATCTAAGAGAGGGTAGGCAAAGGAAGGAAGGAGACAATTCAGATCTTATAATTTTGGAAAATGTATGTTGAAAATTGTTATTACATATAATTGGAAAAATAAAATATCTTTGAAAAGGAAATCACTGACAATGAAGAAGAAGCACCTCAGTCTTATGGAGCCAGGAAATGACCCAAACTTCAGTATAGCAGCTGAATGTCTGTAAGCAGATAGAAAATATATGAGACACATGATATTTTTCTAAACCCAACAGTATATATGTTAATAAGCAATTGCTTTCACCCTATAACAAATCACTTGAAGTGATTTCTAGTAGTTATAAAGCTCAACTTTTTATATGGAAGAGAGAAGACATTTCTTAGATTAAAAGGAAACAATCAGCAGTACTTGCAATTCACCAAAAAACAAAAACAAAACAAAACAAAATAAAAAAAAAACCCAACACACAAATGAGGTTTCCTCTTAATTTTAATTCTTTTCCCATATTATAGAGGGTTCATGATAATATGGAAGCCCAACCTTGATGGAGTCTAAAAGTGAAACCATGCCAAATCAAAGACAATATAAATAACTTTATGAAGCACTCTGAAAATGGTAAAGGTTCATCCAGCATGCAAGGGACTCTGAAGAAGAAAACTGAGGAAGTTAGGGAGGTCAAGTACCCTACCTGTTTTAAAGTTATATCTGTCTGAAAGTCACAGTTGTCCAAGTTGGAATGTTCCCTCTTCTTGCAAATTGTTCGGCTTATGTGCATTTCAATCATATATTTGAGTCCTTTCACGAGCTAAATTGAACAAGAATACACTTTTGGATTATTTGTGGTAAGACAGACTTGGGATATCCTTTGGGTGTCTCTGACATGACTGATGATAGGACAGACGTCCCGATGTTGCTTTCTACTGTATGGAGCATTATTGAAGGCAAGATGTTGAGCTGCTACATGATATTCAGAGAAAGCACTTTGAGGAAGGCAACTGTTTATGCTCAGGGCTCTGACCTTTGTGTTATACTCTGATATATTAGCCACATATCAATAGCTCTAAATTCACATTTAATTACTGAAACCATCTATTAAGAGGTAGTCTGCTACAGTGGAAAACTATGGTGATTTTGGAATCAGAGAACCAGAGTTCAAATTCTGGCTCTGATATATTCTGCCTGTGTGACTGTGCGAGTCACTTAATAATCAGTGCCCCAAACAATTCTTTGAAGTCAGGTTCAGAGCAGCTTCTCCATTTGTTAGAAGGAATTTTCTTAGTTGAAGTTCTTTATATCAGTGAAATCGCATATTCAATCCCATCCCACAATAAATGGAAAACTATCATAGTTTGCCAGATTTTGAGCTTTTGCTTATTCTTGTAACAGGCTCTGTAGTCCTTTTGATACCCTATCCCTGACAACTCTATCAAGTAAGCATTTAAGTACCTATGCCAGACACTATGCTAGAGACATAAAGACAAAAATAAATCAAACTCTGACCTCAAAGGTTTTACACTTGAATGGGAAGACA
The DNA here is from genome assembly GCF_027887165.1 of Monodelphis domestica. Taxonomy (NCBI): domain Eukaryota; kingdom Metazoa; phylum Chordata; class Mammalia; order Didelphimorphia; family Didelphidae; genus Monodelphis; species Monodelphis domestica. The sequence goes on from NC_077227.1 coordinate 604,856,733, forward strand.
ATAAGCACATATAAAGACAGGCATACATAAATATGAATAGCTAGGTGGCACAGTGGCTAAAGCACCAGGATCTGGAGTCAGGAAGACCTGGGTTCAAATCCAGCCACTTTTCTCTCAGGTACACTGGCCTTGGGCTACCATCTTCCGATATACTTTTGAGAACTAAGAGACCAATGATAATTGACAAAGATTAAAAGTGAGAAAATATAAAGTATTCTAACGCATTGGCTGCTTTCTTTAATGATTGGATGTTACCTATCTGTTTTCTATACCCTGAGGATTTAAATGACCAATTTCAGATTTCCAAGTAATGTCCATCACAGAGTTGCCTGGTTCATAACAGTAGAAAAGGAGAGGGAGATATTGAAGGCACAGTTCTGCAGCAGAACAATAGCAACTAAACAGTTGTTTAGTTGGAATGAGGATTATAGAGATCTGAAGAGTTGTTAAAAGTAGAAACTCAACGTGTCCAAAACAGAATCCCTTATTTTTATTCCCCTCAAACCTACATCTTTCCCAAGCTTCCCTAATTTTATCAAAGGTCCCACACCTAACATTTGAAGCTACAACATCATCTTCAATTCCCATATATTCAAACATTTGCCCCGTCTCATCATTTTTACCTCAAAATTCCTTGCATCTTTCCCTTTCTCTCCAGTCACACAGCCACAACACTATTTCAGGACAAATAGGTGGCCAATAGTCTTCCTGCTTCATCTCCACATTCCAATCCATCCTCCACAGAGTTGTCACAGTGAAAGGACTGGACTTGTCATTCCTCTACTTAGTAAATTCTAGTGTTACCTCAAGCCTGTAGAATCAAATATAAACTCCTTTTGTCTGGCATTTAAAGTTCTTTATAATTCATCTCCACACTGCCCTTTGGGCTCTATTCCATACCAGTCCCATCAACACATGCTGCAGCCTAGCCAGAGTGGCCACCTTGCTGCTCCACACACAAAACTGGAGTCCTGATTCTGTCCCCCACCTCCATATCTGCAATGTCCTCCTCCTCTTCTCACTTCCACTTCTTATCTTTTTTTCCTTCAAGATTCAGATCAAGCTGCCTCCTTCTGTAGGTCATTTCTGATCTCCCCATCTACTAGTGTCTCCCCCACCCAAGGTTAATTTGTACTTATGTTGTATGTGTTGTTCTTCAATCATTTCAATTGTATCTGACTCTTAATGACCTCTTTGGAAGGTTTTTTTTTTTTTGAAAGATAGTGGAGTAGTTGACCTTTTCCTTTTATAGCTGATTTTACAGGTGAGATAACTGATGCAGAATTAAGTGACTTGCCCAGGGTCATACAGCTAGTAAGTATCCGAGGCTAGATTTGAATCCAGATCCTCCTGATTCCTGGTACAGCACTCTATCCCCTGTGTCACCTATTAGCCCTTGTCAAGGGTAGGAAGGAGGAAATACTAGGTAACTGCTGAAAAAGGTAGAGAGATGGCATTTATGTTTACTTAACCTGTTGAAGACAACCAACCTATGTGAAGAAAGACAAAATTATTTTTTAAATCTACTCTTTAATATATAAAACCAAACACCATCAATGCAGTACCTCAAAGAACAAAACAGAAGACTGAATTTATTTGGCATCATTTTGAAAGGAGGTCTTTTATGAAGATAAATTTTCCAGATACTTAATTTCAACCATTTTGGATAAGAATCTAAGAATTCAGGCAGGATATTCAGATTTGGTCTCAGATACTTCCTAGCTGTGTGGCCCTGGACAAGTCATATAACTCCAATTGCCTACTCCTTACTTCTTTCTGTCTATACTTAGAATTGGTTCTAAGATAGAAGGTAAGGTTCTAAGATAAGAAGCCAAAAAAAAATCTAAGAATTCTATTATTTCCCTTCCTTCTTGGAGTAACCAGAAGATAATTTGACTTTTTTTCTGAATAGGGTCAGTATGAACATCTGTATTTGTATAAAAATGTAACAAGCAGATGCTAAGGTGAGTAAATGTGTTTTCTCCCATATGAAATTTGAATTTACCATGGTCTGGAAAATCCTGCATATGACAATAAATGTTACTTAAATAGAAAATTTGGGAAATTTTGCTTTAAGTCTTCTTTCAGCTTCATAGCCTCAGGAGGTTTTATTGGCAATGAAACCTACACTTAACCACATGGCTAATAAGTATCAAAAAGTTAAATGTTATCCTGGGTCTCTTTTGACTTCATAAGAGATTCTTTCCTGGGATTCAACACTTCCTCCAATCAAAGGTTTAGATCTTTCTCACCATATGACCCTGGGCAAGTCACTTAACCCCCATTTCCCAGCCCTTACTGCTCTTCTGTCTTGGAACCAATAAAGAGAGAGAGAGAGAGAGAGAGACAGAGAGAGAGAGAGAGAGAGAGAGAGAGAGAGACAGAGAGAGAGACAGAGAGAGACAGAGAAAGAAAGAAAGAAAGAAAGAAAGAAAGAAAGAAAGAAAGAAAGAAAGAAAGAAAGAAAGAAAGAGAAAGAAAGGAGGGAAAGAGAGAGAAAGAAAGAAAAAGAAAAGAAAAGAATGAAGAAAGGAAGAAAGAAAAGGGAATTTAATCTAAAGCAGGATTATAGATTTAGAGCTGGAAATTTAAGTCTTCTAGTTCAACTCCCACTTTACAGGGGAGGAAAGTGAGGCCCAGAAAGGCTAAATGATTTGCCCACAGTCACATAGATTGAAGCAGCTAAGTGATAGGGTAGATAGAATCCCAGATCTGGAATCAGGAAGACCTGGATTAAAATCTGGCCTTGGACACTTACTAACTATGTAGCCCTGGACAAGTCAAACCACTCCAGTATCTTTGCCAAGAAAACCCCAAATGGGGTCACGAAGAATCAACACAAAACAACAGCAACACTAAGATAGTAATTGGCAGATTCATGACTTGAAATGAGGTCCACCTATGTGACTCTAATTTTATTATTCTCTCCACTATGAATAAATAGACTGTCAGTGCGGGTGGATTAGGATATTTCCTAATAAAAACTAACCATTTTAGAAAATGACATTACATTTTGATTTCTTAGAGAGTTTTTAGGAAGGGGCAGGGGAGGTTGTTTTCCAGATTCTATTTGAAATTTCTGAGTAAAATATGCAAAAAAACCTGAATTTTTTTTCTCCTTGGGGTTCTCCTAAGGGACTAGGGAAGAGAGTTCAAGACAGATTCATAGTCAAACTACTCACCTGCACCATGGCTCCATCAATGCAAAGTTCTTTGAATAAGAAGAGGTCATTTGTGCAGTTGTTAAACCTTTCAACTGCAAACCTGGCTGCTTTTTGAACCCTAGGGTCAGTGGGCTTTATGACTTTGGGAAGTCCAGGTTTGTTACCTGCATAAAGGCCTAGAAGAGGAAAAAAAAAACATAATCAGCCAAACACATTATTTGTAATGGAAGGGACCCTCTGCCTTTAACTGATGTCACAAGATGCTTTTTTCCTCTCTTCTCCCATAATTGTCCCCTTTCCCTTTTTCCATAATTATGCAATAGCAGGCAAATGTGCAACAGCTGTCAGTAGAGATGCACTAATTTTTCACCACATGTTACCTGAAGGAGAAAAGGGGGGGGGTAACTAAATCAGTCAATCATTTCCTGAGCTCCCAAAGAACTTCAGAACAGCTTGTCTGTTCTAGTTATTGTCTCCTAGAATAGTTAGAAATTTGTCCATGCCTTTCTGCATGGAGGCATGTCCATGCCTCCAACTTCCTTTCTGCAATCACTCATAGTTACTGTTTTTCCCTGCTAAGCATCTGCTAGTTATGGGGATAATCTCTGCTCTACTCAGAAATTCAGAAACACCAAGTAGAGACTAAATTCCTTGGGCTTCCCTTGGGATAAGAGGGCCTTAACTACTGACTCCTTGACATTAACACCAGGGAGAACCAGTGGTTTCTTCCCTTTCATACAACCACTGCCTTAATTCAGCCTGTTATTACTTTTTACCTGAGCTGTTGTAATAGCCATATACTTGACTTCCATGCTTCCGGCATTTCTCCTTTGTAATCCATTTGGCGTGCTTTGGAACATCCAAGGATACGGGCATGCAAGGCAGGCATTCATCACCTAGGACACACAAGGAACATTTTATATTGCTTTGGATGTAAGGGGAGTTAACAAATGGCTGTTCCCCTGGCTCTGCATCCTCAGAGTACATCTCCATGGAGCGCAAAGTATGTGTCCTAGACCATGTGTTCAGCTCTGAAAGAGTTAGTACTTTGGGATGATGAAGGAAACCTTGGGTCTTCCCCACTCTCATATTAGGAGTGTCTGGGTAAGGTGTTATGTCAAATTAAAAAAAAATACTCTTACCATCTGTCTTAGAATCAGTATGAAGTATTGGTTTCAAGGCAGAAGAATGGTAAGGGCTGAACAATTGGGGTTCCGTGACTTGTCCAGGGTCAAATGGTAGGAAGTGTCTGAGGTCAGACTTGAACCTAGGGCTGGCTTTCTCTCCACCGAGCCACCTACATGCCCTTGCTATATCAATTTTAGAGGAGGGCTAGCTTTCTCTCCTTCCTTCCCCTTGCTGCCCCCAGCAGAAATGGTCTCTGCCCAGATATGGCTGCTAACGCAATGGGATGTGATGGGGTGAGCTTGAGCCTCTCTCTGCTTTTTCTGGTCTGTATTTCTTTGTCTGAGCATAGGTATCTGAACAGTGATCTGGAGGAATGGTCTTTCTCAGAGTGGAGAAGTCAGTAGTTGAGGCTAGCAGCAGGCTTGTAGAGGAGATCTGGGGCTTACATCAGAAATTGGTGGAGTTGGGAGGATATTTTTCTCTTTTCTTCCTCTCATGGCACTTTGAAGTGGAGATATTTGACTAATGGAGGATTCTACATTCACCAGAACAGAAACATACTCTTTAGATTGACATGGTCACAGAGGCAATGCCCAGGAAGCAAAGAAAAGAATGAACTCAAGAGAGCTCTCATTGGTAACTTGTAGTCAAGTGGCAGAGAAGAGTAGCCCTTGGGAGCCAAACTGAGCAACACACTTATCAAAGATGTTATTCCTGGAATGGGTTGGGGGTTGAGAAGCTTCATGAGGACTATGAAGACAGAAAGGACTGTAGACTTTGGTTTCTATTTAGATTGTAATTACTGTTTATTTTCCTGATTCTTATTTCACTCAGTTTGTGAATGTCTTCTTACAGAAGTGCTTCACATCATTTCTTATAGCAATACATTCTATTAATTCATGTGCCACAGTTTATTTGGGAAATGGTTAATCAATGGGCACCTACTTTCCTATCACAAACAAGTCCTGCTGTGTAAAAAAAAAATTGGTTTATGTAGGATTTTCTTTTTTGATTTTTGACCTTTTTGGATTAAATTCTTTGTGTCAATGGATCTTGACTTCTTGATATAGTTTTAACTGTTTCTAAGAACTAAAATTGTGAACATACTTTCATTGTTTGGAAGGGAAGGGGAAAATGAAATATTCATATAGTGCCTACTATGTGTAGTGACTGTGCTAAGTGCTTTAAAATTTTTAAATAAATATTATCTTACTTGATTCTCACAACAACCAGTCAAGGTAGGTGCTATTTTTATTATTATTCCCATTTTACAGCTAAGGAAACTGAGGCAAATAGAAGTTAAGAGATTTGCCTAGGGTCACACATCCAATATCTGAGGCCAGATTTGAACTCAGAAAGATGAGTTTTCCTGTTTCCAGACATGATGCTCTATCTGCTGTATCACCTAGCTACCTCTACATAATGCTAGTTATTATATACTATTATAATAACAAAAATGTATTATTATTATTAACAATAACAATAATTAAAGTAATAAAGTGGCAGAGAGGAGGGAGTAACCACAGTCAAGCATTTCCTTAGAAAGGATAATGAGAACAGAAAATGTGGACTCCTTGACCTTCTAAGTGAATTGAAATAAGAAGAGATACAAAGAACTGGTTTCAGAAAGAATAGAGAGCTTTTGGGAGTAGAGGAACTAATGAGAGAGCTGGATGGTCAGATAACAGGAAATTGGGTGATAGGATTTAAAGCTAGAGACAGAATTCAACCCAATGCTCTCATTTTGGGGTTGAAATCGAAACCCAGGATCATGTATAGCCAAAGCCAGAATGTTCCATCTCAGGCTATCTGATTCTCTTATTGGGTATATCCTTGGGCTGGGGAGTTCTTTTGGCGTGTGAATTGGGCTAAAGTGCTTCTGAAGGGCTTTCCTACATTCAGATGATGTGATTCAATCACTCCAAAGCCAATGTTCATTTCATCGCTGAGAGAAATTAGTTCAGAGACTCTGTTTTGCATTTTAGAAATAGAAGTCACCTTAATGTATGAAATACTAAACAGAAAGGCCCTGGGGATGTTCACTTGTTTATTGATTTAGAGCCTGGAGACCAATTTAGGAGAGTTCATACCAAGGATCAAAACTCGTTTTGCCAAGAAGATAACTCCAAGGAGTCAATGTGGTAGGAGTGGAAATAGTGCTATCTATCTACTCAGGGGTTGTTATTGTTGTTGTTTATTTGTGTTGGACTTTTCCTGACTTCATTTTGGGGTTTTCTTGATAAAGATATTGGAGTGCTTTGCCATTTCGTTCTCCAGCTCATTTTATAAATGAGGAAATGGTAGCAAATGGAGTTAAGTGACTTGCCCAGGGCCACACAGCTAGTAAGTGTCTCATGCTGGATTTGAACTTATAAAGATGTATCTTCCTCATTCAAATCCCAATGCTCTATCCACTGTGCCACCTAGCTGCCCTGAGGTATAAATAGCCATGTGAAAAAAATGCTCAAAATTAGTAACACTTAGAGAAATGCAAATCGAAGCAATTTTGAAGTTCTACCTAATTCATATTAGATTGGCAAAGATGACAAAAGAGAAAAATAAAACGGTTAGAAGGGCTATTGGAAAAGTTATTAGTGCATGTGTGGAGCTATGATTTGGTTCAGTCATTCTAGGAAATGACTTGTAACCATGGTCAGAAAGTAATTAAACTGTCCCTACCCTTTGACTTGACTTCTCTAATTTAGCTTTAACGTCCTTAGATAAGATAGAATGCCATTCCCAGTATTGTCCGTCAACAGGAAGATACTGAATAAATACATACATATATGTTTTAAACCCTTACCTTCCATCTTAGAATCAGTACTGTGTATTGGTTCCAAGGCAGAAGGGTGATAAGGGCTAGGCAATGGGGGTCAAGTGACTTGTCCAGAGTCACACAACTGGGAAGTGTCTGAGGCTAGATTTGAACCCAGGACCTCCCATCTCTAGGTCTGGCTCTCAATCCACTGAGCCACCCAGATGCCCCCCAGTAAATGCTTATTGAAAGAACTTTGAAGCAGGGTTTTTTTCTTTCTCCTCTCTATGAGGTTTAGTTTGGCAAAATTAGGTAGGGAGGGGAGGAGAATAAAATTATAATCATTCAAGAAATTGCTTTTGAAAATATGAAGAGACCACAGTAACCATTTAGACTCTTTCATACCTGAATGGAATCCCAGTCCACCAGACTAACACGTGGTCATTCTGCCTCTCCCTCACCTGAAGATTTCCAAGGAGGGGAAATTTCTAGTGACCCTTTCCACTTTGGGATGATTCTAATTGTTAGGAAAAATTTTTGAACATCAAGTCTAAATTTCTTCCTGGAATCTGTATCATTTTTGCTCCTTGGTTCAAGAACAGAATACCTCTTCCCTGTGAGGATTCTTCAAGTACTTGAGTAGAGCTGGGACATGCTGCCTCTCTCCTTCCCACTCCCTAACTTCTCACCATCCAGATTAAACATTCTTAGTCTCTTCAACTCATACTGTTATGGTGTGAACTCAAGGCTCTTAATTCTGCCTCCGCAACTGGATATTAAACCTACTGTGTGGAAAAGGGAGAGTTTAGACAAGCCTGAGGTCCAAAGCTGGTCCTCCCTACCCCCAAAGTAGATTTTAGAATTTTTAGCATAAGCACATGAAGATGTTTCAACATTGGCCAAAAACAAGAAGAGGAATTTTGGGTTTAATGGTTGTTGTAGCCTTATCAACATCTCTAGAAAAGGGGAAAAAAGTCTCAACTCTTCACCCCCAAACACTCACACTGAATACACGCCTTTTAATACCAATGTGTGGTTTCAATCAGGTAAGAGATGCATTAAATTCACAAAGGATGGTGCCCAATTTTGAAGGTGGGGGAAAGAGAGGGTCTTCTTTAGAGAAGACTTCTCTAAATACTGCCTATGATGTGAGTGGAAAGCCCCTACTTTGAAGTCAGATCACTTGCTTATGAAACCATTCATTTGAAAGGAAATAGTGATGCAACAAGACTCCAACTGGCAGAATCCCCTTCTATTCAGGCCACTTTTCTAACCACCTCCTCCATCACCAGACACATTTGAGAACTGGTAACTTCCCTGCAGACAATGACATCTTTCTCCTTTCTCATATTTGTTTCTTCTCATATTTCTGTGCAGAGGTGAGAGAAGAAAGTATATAATTGTGTATTGTGTTGGGGAAATTCTTTCTCATTTCTATATTTCAGATTTGGAAGGGACTTTAGAGGTCATCATGTATTCCTACCTATTACCTGATCAGAAATATCCTCCCATATATTCAACATGTCTAGGGAGTCTAGGAAAATGAGAGTGTCATTAATGGAACTAGGACAATTGGGAGGAAAGACAGGTTAAAGGAAGAAAGACACTAAGTTTGATTTTAAATCATTATATTTGAAGTACTGGAAGAATGCTTCCAGGTGAGGAAGTAGCAGAAAGAAGATGATTTAGAGTCCAAATATTCAAAACCTATCTTTATTATGTGTGTGAGCTTGGGATTCCATTCTCTGTGCCCCTTATCTGTTTCCTCAACTGTAAAAGGAGTGGGAATAGTTGTTTTCTTCTGTCCCTTTCATCTCTCAATCCTATAGGAAGACTATCCCTGTTTTGATGGTGGACTTTGCAACTTTCTAGAATTTAATTTAAAATATTTCTATTTTTTTCAATGATACTTTGCTTTGCTTTAATAAAGTTTCTTCCCCCCCCCTTTTTTTTTGGATTCTTCAAATGAATTTTCAATTACAAAATAATAAACTATGCCTCTAAAGCAGGTTTAGAAAATGATAGCCATTGGCACAGGATGGAGAAGCTCACAGGTGGCAGAGGCAGGGAGTAGCCAAAGCAGGGCTTACAAACTTTCGTGGGCAGATAAAACTATCCAGAGGGTTGTGTCCTAACATTAGCACACGTACACTAGTCACTACCTTGGTGGGTCAGGGTGGTTTGGACTCAAGAGTCTACACATAAACACAATTGCTTAAGATTTTTTCCCAATTTGTTGTTTTCCTTCTGATTTTAGTTACATTGGTTTGGTTTGTACTAAAGTAAAATATTTCTTAAGTATTTGCTATTTGCAAGGTGCTTCTCATAGAAAAAATAAAAATGAAATTACATGGAAAACAATTGAAGCAAACTCATATCTGTTACTTTAAGTGTGTTGATGACAATAGATAGGGAGAAATGGATAAGAGAGGAAATATTTAGTTCATCACCATTTCCTAAGTAGGTTTAGAAGATGTAAGGAGACCAAAAGAGCTTAGAGTCCCTCAGTCAGCAAACACTTGATCTTTGTCAAGCAGAGACATACAGCAGTCAAGGACACCACTGGTTTAAGATATAAAACTATTTGCAAAATCTTACGGAGGATGTTGGATTATTATGTGCAGTGCCTCCTCATAAAACATTGAGAAAATGTCAAAGGAAAAATAAGTTTACAGAGTTTGGTGAAAGACCAAACCCAAACCAAATCATCATGAGGATTATTAGGAATTGAAACTAGAGGGCAAATGGATAAATAATGTAAAAAATGCTGCTATTGCTTCTCTCCATCACTGCCAGAATAGCTACATTTGTACTGTTGTAAGCCTGATGTGCTTAATAAGGAAGCAAAACTAAAACTAAAGACAAAAAAAAGATGAGTAGTTGTACTAAAACAAGGACACAGAGTAAAGTTCTAAGCTAGAGGAAACAATTTTGAGAATGTTGAGAGATCTAGTCTTAAGATATCTGAGAAAGAAGGGGGTGCCCAGTGCTTGGGGAAAATTTTGGACCCTATTACCAAAAATAAATAAATAAATGAGAAAAATATAATTAGTTGTTGATTCATATACCTACTTTCTCAACTCTAAAAATTATTTATGAGAATATTTTATTATAGATGCATTGAGAATTTCCTTGCTGAAAGTTTGAGGGGGTTGGAAAAGGCTTTTACAAATGATAGCAGACCACATTTTTGCAGATACACAATTCATTGAAGAGTATACATCTTAAGAGATCCCACTATTTCTTGTTTGTGGAATATTAAAAAAAATTAAATCAGTAGAACAAAACAACACCTTAAAGTTTCTCTTCAATGAGGCAATTTCTATAAATATATGAGTCATATAGAATTCCTTGAGAAACTTAAGAACAGAGACACTTTTTTAAATGATCCTCTGGTTCTTAATATCAAATCGGGCATAAAACAGGGAGATGGATGCTTGTCAAAGTTGTTTGCCATTGCCCTAGCATAGAGGTCATAGTGGAGGGAGATGGCATCATCCTTTGGGGTGTGCCTCCTTATTAATACATTCTGCTGATTTCACTGCACAAAAGAACACTGCAGAACCTCCTTAATAAGCTCCATACTCATTCCAAAGAGTTTGGTCTAACTCTCCTTATGCTTGTTAGATTCCAAATTCTTGTGTACCGTTGGAGTGATAGCTCATAGAACTCATGCATTAGTACATATATCTCAGACACTGGCAATGGACAATGGGATAGGCCCAGAACTGAATATAAGGGGAAAGGTAAGAATGGTTTGCCTTTAGAAACATCTACTGTGCTTTTAATATTCCCAAGCTTTCCCCTGAAACAAAAAGATGTTCTTAACATATTGTTAACAAAGACATGGAGATGGGAGATGGCATGTCAAGTCTGGAGGCAACTAGGAGGCCACTTTGGTTGGAATACAGTATAGGAAGGGTATAACATAAATTTAGTTAGGGAAGATGGAATAGGGCCAGATTATGAAGTTGTTTTTTTTTTTTAAACCCTTACCTTCTGTCTTGGAGCCTCCAAGGCAGAAAAGTGGTAAGGGCTAGGCAATGGGGGTCAAGTGACTTGCCCAGGGTCACACAGCTGGGAAGTGTCTGAGGTCAGATTTGAACCTAGGACCTCCCATCTCTAGGCTTGGCTCTCAATCCACTGAGCTATCCAGCTGCCCCCGTGAAGTTTCTTGCTGTTAGAGGTTCTGGGCTTGAATCCTAGCTCTCCACTTACTACATCTGGGACCTGGAGTAAGTTACTTCCCTTCTGAGTCTCTGTTTCTTCATCTGTAAAATAAGAGAGTTGGATTAGGTGACCTCCAGGGTAATTTCTAGTTCGAAACCCATGCTTTTAAGTGACATGTTGAGGATGTTTTATTTTATTCTAGAAGCAATAGAGAACTACTGAAGATTTTTGAGCAGGGGATGGATGGGAGAAATGCTTTGGAGGCAAAATTGCTAAGACTTGTCAACTGACTGGACATAGGCTTGGGTGGGGGAGGAACAGGAATGTTTCCCTCAAGGAAGACACTGAGGAAATGAACTTGAGTGATTGGGATGATGGTACAGTCTAAAATGTGATTTCCTTTTCTTTTTGGACAAGCTTGACTTGTGAAACTTGTCTACTAAAAAAGCCAGATCTTTTTCATGTGAATTACCATCTCAATAGGACTCCCTAGTTGATTTAAAAACAAATCCTAAATATTCTACTTCTAATCTTTTCCTAAATTTTTATCTATTTAAATGCAAAATACTATTCCAAATATTTTTGCATTCTGGCTCTATCATTCTGTATATTAACTCTCTTTGCCAGTTGATAAGTTTTTGATATATAAGGGAGAAAAAAACTGTCTCTGCCTTCAAGCAGCTTACATATTAATGGGGGAGACAACATGCAAATGATTATGTATGTACAATACATATATAGCACCTATAAATTTAATATTTGCATTGTTTATGCTTTCCTCTGATCCATGAAACCCTTACTGTGGACAATCTGTCAATGATGACTTGTAAAGTGCTTACAATGTGCCAGGTACCATCCTAAGTGCTAGGGCTGCACCCATGTCTCCACAAAAAAAATAAAAAAATAAATAAATAAAGCTTACTTAACACAGTCCCTGTCATCAAGCCACGTATATTCTAATGAGGAAGACAGCATAGAAATACTTAGCTATACCTTGAATTTTCATTCTTTCTACCAACCCTTCCCTTCCATACGTTCTCCAAATATTTCCAAGACTCCTTTATCCTTTAAAAACTGTCACTAGACTCTTATCATCCACAAAGGTATCATCTTATAATCTAATCACTCGGTTGGAACCGCTTATTGCTAAACCTTATGGTCTTTTATCAGCCCTCTTCCTCCTCAAACTCTGCTGCATTTGACACTGTTGACCCATCCTCTCCTACCTGGGTTTTTTGCAACATTTCTATCTTCTAGAGCTTCTCCTAGCTGTCTTGTTTATCCCCTTTGCTATCTCATCATATCTATCATGCTTCTTAAGCATAGGAGTACCTCCAAGTCTCTGTTCTGAGTCTTTGGGTCTTCTATGTGTACATGCTTTCTTTGATAAACTCATCAATTCCAGTGGGTTTAGTTATCTTCTCTAAACAGATGACTTACAGATCTATATATTTGGCACCAGTCTCCACCCTCAGTCCTATGTGTACTGAACATTTCAAAAAAATCTTCCCCACCACCCCAAACATACACCTCTTTCAGTGATGCCCATTATTATTATGGAACAAAAACTCTTATCTTCAGCCTTAGAATCAATACTGTGTATTGTTTCTAAGGCAGAAGAGCAGGAAGGGTAGGCAATGGGAGTTAAGGGACTTGCCCAGGGTCATGTAGCTAGGAAGTGGTTGAGGTCCGATTTGAACCCAGGTCTACCCATCTCTAGACCTGACTCTTAATCCACAGAGTCATCTACTGTCCCCAATATAGTATTTTTGCAAAGAAAATCCCAAATGGAGTCATGAAGAGTTGGACATGACTGAAAACAACTGAATAACACCAGAGAGATCTAGTTCAAGATGTCCCATTACTGTGAAGGGCACCATTCTCTTTCTAGTTACCCAAATTTACAACCTCCTTGTCATCTTCTACTTATCACTTTCTCTCAACTCACATATCAACTTAGTTGCCAATTCTTGAGGTTTCTACCTCTACAGAATCTTTTAGCCTGAATCCTTATCTTCATTTACTCAGCTACCACCTTAGTTCAGGTTTTATAACATCTTGCCAAGCCATCACATTAGCCTCCAAATTGGTCTCTATTTTTTATGTGTCTAATACATCTTCCACACAGCCACCAAGGTGATTTCCCTGAAATACAGACATGACTATGTTAAATTTGCTGCTCAATCAATGTCATTGAGGCTCTACTGCCTGGTGTATAAAATGTAAATCCTTGTTTGGCCTCATTATTCACCATTCCTCTTGCATCACCTCTTAGTTCTTCACACACAATAATCTGTCTCTTATTTCCCTGTTTTTCCAGCAGCTGTCCCCAGTGTCTGGAATGCACTGCCTCCTCACCTCTACTGGAAAGAGAATTCCTCTTTTCCTTCAAGATCCATCTTAAGCACCACATTCAAAATTAAGCCTTTCTTGACCCTTAAATAGTCTCCTCCTTCTCTATGTACAAACATGTTGTCTCCCCCATAGAAAGTAAGTTCTTGACTTGCTTGTATTTGTACCTCACCACCTAGTCAGTGCCAGTTATATAGTAGTCCCTTAATAAATGCTTATTGGTTGACTGATTAAATAAATATATACACATATATATTTATATAACCACAACTATCTGAATGAGTCAAGAAAGTGTTGGAAAAGCAAGCACTGTATTTTTTACAGCAGATTCTCAAACTTCACCAGTGTTAGACCCATGGTTGTTTATCAATGCAACTGGTGATTCTTTTGGGGGAGGGTCTCTATTTTTATCAATAAAATGGTAGGGTTGCAGGAGATGACTTCTAAAGTGCCTTCCAGCATCAGCATTTTATACATTGTCAAAAAAAAAAAGTATTTGTAGTAAGCCTGGCATAAACAGGATGGCAGTTTGTTTCACACCCAGCCACAACTAAGATACATTTGTTTTCTAGAAATTATCACTATGCTTTGGTAGTCAGTGCATTGGGATTGATCTTATGATCTAATACATTTGCATGGCGTGGAGGTGTCCCTAGATTGTTGGACGTTTTGCAAGTTAAATAGTTCTGATGATTCCTACCAAGCTGGAAAGATTTTCAGCATTAGCCCAGAATTCTCTATTCTGGGATCCTAAACTGAGAGGAGCTGACTACAGGTTAGGTTGGTTGTGTGTGTATATATATATATATATATATATATATATATATATATATATATATATTTATGTTTTTGCCACAGTAACTATTAAATGCCATGGATCAAACTATAGTGGTTTCATGATTCTTGTTAGTGGACACATGGCCCACCCTGATGAAGTCTTACCCCTTAATTTATTCAATAAGAAAAGCTTGACAAAGCTGAGTTTGCTTTGAAATACCCTTCCCATAGTATTGATTTCTATTGTTTGTTTATTAAAAATAGAAGTTTTCACTTCTCAGTTTTGGTTTACTAAGTCTTCTTGACTTAGTTAAACAAAACCTTTGTTTTTTGGCCCAACTTCTCTTCAAGTTTTCTAAGTTATTTTTTTTTAAACCTTTCCCTTCTGCCTTGGAATCAATACTGAGTATACTATGAATCAATATTAATTGTTCCAAGGTAGAAGAATGGTAGAGGGTAGGCAATTGGGGTTAAGTGACTTGCCCAGAGTCACACAGCTAGGAAGTGTCTGAGGCCAGATCTGAAGCTTTTTAAGGTCTTCACACAATCACTATTCTCTTAGCCTTTAGCACTAGCATTACTCATTCTTTATCACCAGAAGCTACTTATTTTTCTGAGAGAGAAATAATAATTATTATCTGCTTTATAATGGAGGAAGAAGGGCTATTGAAAAGAGAGAAAGAGAACATGGAATGAGTAGGTTAAAAGACTCCAGTAATTAGACTGGAAAACAGAATAAACATTCGGTGGTGTCAACTGTGTTTTTGGAAATCTTAAGATTTGGAAATCTTAAATTTGCCCCTTGTCCTTTAGGATCCTACCTTTGGGGAAGTCCTGGACTGACCTCACTGACCCTACCTTTGGCTGGAATCATAGACTTTGAGGTGCTTAATGATCCCAGTTTAGATAAGATTAGTATACAATCAAGTCTTAGTTACCCTTTTTTGTTTTGTAGGTTTACCACTATTAATCACTGATCACTCCCTGTAATCCTGCCCCTATCTGGAAACATCTTTTTGTAGTTAGTGTAAAGCATCACCCTCTTCCTATCAGTTAAGCCCTGGGCTCCTCCTTTCCTTGTACCCATTATAGAGTTAATCATATTTCCCAGCCTTTTGTTCCCCTAAAAGGTATATAAGATCCCCAAGTTCTGTTACTCTTTGGAGAACCATCTTTGGTGGTGCATTCTTTCAGAGATACTGTTCCCAGAGTCCCAGAACTTTGGCTCTGTGTGGTATTTAGCACTTGACTCTGAATAGTGGCCAAATATTAAGAACTTGTCTCTTATCCTGATTAAAAAATTGGTTTTTGTAACTACTTTAGTGGTTCTGTGTTTTTCCAAGTCAACAGTGGTTGTATAAAAAACCCCAAATATATATACATGTATATATGTATATACATGTATATGCACATATATGATTACATGTGTGTATACACATACATACATATACATCCCTTCATCTATCCATCCATCCATCTTTATATGGCTGGTTGTTGCCCTTCATACTCAAAGAGGCCCAAAAAGGATACCACTGGTGAGATCTTTTGACTTGTGCACAAATTGGATTTACATGAGATAGTTACACAAAGCCATCAGCCTCACTCTCTCTTCCAGAGTCATCTAAGTCCAGTTACAAGACAAAAGCTAGGATGATTGATGATGGCTCAGGATGCAGTGGATGACTTTGGGGTCTTCAATGTATGATCAAGCTCTAAGCTGCCCACAATGTTGACTTCTGCCGCCTTCATGGTGACATACATGTATGTTTGTTGGAGGAGGAAATCAGAGGGCGGAAGAATGTGGAAGGACCCTGTAAAGAACTAGAGAAGACCACAATATCATAGGATGGAGTGGGAGAGGTTACCAGAGGGAATTGTTTGTGATTCACAGTCTTCTAAAGGAGTTCTGAACAGTTTAGAGAACCCAGACAGACAGTTCTGATATTAAATGCCAGAGATACCTCATAGTTAAAAATCTATAGTGACAACAATAATCAAACCAAACCAGAACTTAACTTTAAGGCTAGAGAATCAGAGACCAATAGCTCTTTTATAAGCAGACCAGAGAGAAGGAAATTAAAAATATATATATATATATATATGCGGTCTCCAACTTTCCCATAAATTACAAGATGCCTTTGTATGATTTAGATTTGGACTTGCAAATTTGTGAGTTAATTCTTGAGGTTTCCATGGAGGTCATTGTGGCAGCAGAAGGACCATTACTTAGACATATTGACTAGGATCCTTCCCCCCCAAAATTATAGGCTCTCTAATAGTTGAGAACGGACAAATGTTTGAGTCTTTTAAAACAAGAGATGAAGAAAGTTTAATTTGTGCAATTTTCTGTTCAAAGATTCAGGAAAAGAACAGGACAATCCATGTATTCAAAGTTTAAGCTGTAAATGGTCTGGCTTCCGTGTACTGTGAGATACCTAGGAGGTATTAACTAATATCATCCTACTTTTTCATAGCAGGTGAGAACTGAAGGATTCCTAATTTCTTGACGTATATTAAACAGAGTAGAAAGAATCCAAAATTAGAATTGGGATACCAGTTCTATGATGATTAATAGCTGTTATTATTATAGTACCTTATATTTTAACAAAGATTTTCTATCCATTTTCTAACTGAACTCTCTCAAAAAAGCTATCAGGTACAATCACCTCTATTTTGTAGATGGAAAAAGTCAAAGAAACAAAAAATTCTGTGGTTAAACAACTCATCCAAGATTATGCAGCTAGAAAATATCAAAATTAAGATCTGAATTCAAATATTTTGGTTCTATACTCATGGTTCTCATCCCCACACCCTAGGTCAGTGATGGCAAATCTTTTAAAGTGCTGAGTCTAAACCTCCCCTCCACCTCATGATGTGCTCACCCTGCCCCCACCTTTACCCATACAGCAGAGGGAGGAAGTACTCTCATTGGGCTGCTGGGCAGAGGGGTGGGGGATGTGAAAAAATGTCTTCAGGAATGGTAGAGGGGAGGGGAGCAGCTCTACCCAAGTCCCTCTACCTTTCTAGTAATAAATTCTGGGGGTGGGGAGAGAGGGTGGCCAAGAGAATGCTTTGCATGCCATTTTTGGCACCTGCGCCATAGGTTCCCCATCACTGATCTAGAACATGCCATCTACCTTGACAATTCTTTCATATAAAATTATGACAACCACAAATTATTGGAAGCTAATGAATAAACAAGGGTGTTTAGGTGGCACAGTGGATAGAGTGCCAGTCCTGGAATCAAGAGGACCTGAGTTCATATTTGGCGTCATACACCAGTCATGTGACCCCGGACAAGTCACTTAACAGTTTTGGATTCAGTTTCCTCATCTGTAAAATAAATGACGTGGAGAAGGAAACAGCAAATCCCTCTAGTATCTCTGCCAAGAAAATCCTCTATGGGGTCATGAAAAGCTGGACATGACTAATTGAGTAAATAACAACAAAAGTAAATAAATGCAAGTAGTAGGAAAAAGAAGAGACAAAGAGATTATATTTGGACTGAATTGTGTCCATAATAAAGAATTCCTATGACCAAATTATCTGACTCTAGATAACTGTCATCAACCAACTGCTCTGACAGGAAGTGGTGGTGAGAAGGTTTATGGCCACTCATTCTCCCCTCTTAGTTCAAGGGTCTATGATTCATTTGTGGAAAGGACTGAATGACCTTTTCTTTCTCCTTACAACAAATACCAGCCCCCAATGTGGTTTTAATGATAATTGACTCTGAGTCACAAAGTTGTTGCTATAGCTCTACTTTTAGTAGAGGAAGCCTTTTAAATTTGCCCCTGCTTTCAGTTTAGATATAATAGAAGCTAATACATTTTTTGTTGGGGGTGAAGAGGTGGAGGCTCAATTTTATGCTAAATAGCAGGTAACACAGGGAGGGAAAATAACCAAGGCTAGGAACCAAGAGATGGGACTAAAGTTGGCTCTAGTCTCCTATCATTGATGTGTGAGCTTTAAGGCAAAAAGCTTTAATTCTTTGTACCTTAGTTCTCTTACTTATAAAAGGCAGGCCATTTAGTCAGTTAACAAATTTTATTAAGCACATAGTATGTATCACAGATAGTGCTAACTACTGGGGTTAAAAAGAAAGGCAAAACAGTCCTTTTTCTCAAGGAACTTAGAGTCTAATGGAGGAGACAACATGAAAACTATGTACAAAGAAAGACAAAGAGACAGAGATGCATATTGATAAATATATGTATATTCATATATATATATACATCACTGAAATATATACATAGATATCTATATATACACATACACAGGTTTATTTATCATCTATCTGTACATCTATTTATCCATCTATCATCTATACATCTATCTATCCATCTTCCATCACCTATCATCTATCCATCATCTATCTATCTATCCATCCATCTATCCATTTATCTTTCCATCTATCCCTTTATCTATCCATCTATCCATCTATCCCTTTATCTAACCATCTATCCCATTATCTATTCATTTATCTATCTATCCCTCTATCTCTCTCTTTCTCTGTCTGTCTCTGACTCTCTTTTCCAAAGGGCTCACCATATTGGTATTGGACTAGGTTCAGATGTGGAATAATCATTTGTTTCTTCCTTGCAGTTCAAGAGTTCCCAGTTGAAGTGATTCACTTACTTTAGTTTCCCAGCAGAAACAACAGATGTATGCTACCACAACGGCTCTCCATGCTATTTTAAATTGTCATTAAAGTGAATGGTCATTTACAATGATTTGTGTCCAAGTCCATATGTGTATGGTTTGGCATTGAAAGAAGTTAAGTTAATCCAGAAAGGGAGATATTTTAGGAGATGATTAGAGAGAATTTTTGTAATACACACAGTCTGAGACTTTGGCACTCCAGACTGGTCTAGAATCTTGAGAGAGAATCAACCAGGAAATGAGCCAGTAGCAGTGAGAGGTTGGTAAGTTTGTGCAGGTATTTTCCTGCTTAGAGTATGGAAGGTACCTGGTTCTAGTCCCTTCTCTGCCACTAATACCCTGTGTGGCCTTGGGCAAATGACCTTGTCTGTCTCAATGTCAGTTTTCTTATCTGTAAAAATGATTGGGTTTGATTCAGGGATCTCAAAGGACTACCATTTCTATGAGCTTATGTGTCCAGCTTTCTGGATGTCTGCATCCTCTATAGTTTCCTAAGTGGAAATAGTCTCTTAGCTACCCTTTTAGATAATTTTTCTTGGCTAAACCATGGCAGTGGTGGCCAGGAAACCATCAGATATACAAATAGTTCACTCAAAGGGTCTGAACATCAATTTCTGTTTTGATAGCACAAGGGTAGGAAAAACAATCAACATTTCTGAGAGAGCTGAACATCTCTAAGGAAACATGAAATATAATCTTGTGACCTCCAAGTTGCTAGTATCAAGTGATTTCCTTGCTGACCCCATCTGTATGATACAGAAGAAAACCTGTATGAACACAGACTTTCAAGCTCCCCCTCTTACAAAGTTTCTAAAAACATGGTCTAATTTCAAGCATGTTCAGAGAAACAGCTTTTTTTTGAAGCCCCTTCACCTCAAAAGGAAACCACACTTGTTGCATTGGCTGTGAAGGCAGATGCAATCCAAAATTCATTTGTTTCACTTGCATATGTTGCTGAGAGAGCTTACTCTCAGTACTTTCTTTGGAAGAGCAAATGAGGCTGAGAAGCATGGGGTGGGAAAGGGGAGAAAGGGTAGAGATCCTGGTAGGATTGATTCATGCTTGGCAATGCAGATAAGAGATGCTACTCTATTGAGGAGTTCTAGAAAGAACTGACTCATTCAGACCTCCGTTAGGGCAACATTCTGAACCTTTTTGTGTATCATGAGTCCATCTGCAGTCTGGTAAAGTTTATGGGTGGAAGCAGCTAAGTGACTCAGTGGATTAAGAGCCATGTCTAGAGATGGGAGGTCCTGGATTCAAATCTGGATCAGTGTGATCCTCTTACCACTCTTCTACCTTGGAACCAATACATGGTATTGATTCTAAGACAGAAGGTAAGGGCTTAAAAAAATAATACTAAGAAAGGGGGCAGCTAGGTGGCTCAGTGGATTGATAGCCAGGCTGAGAGACAGGAAGTCCTGTATTCAAATTTGACCTTAGACACTTCCTGGCTGTGTGACCTTGGGCAAGTCATTTAATTCCCATTGTCAAGCCCTTACTGCTCTTTTATCTTGAAACCCATACACAGTATTGAATCTAAGATGGAAGGTAAGGGTTTAAAAAAATGGACCCCAAATTAAGAACTCTTTGATCTACAAGTTATTCAGTGTTCTAACTTTTCTGGAAGTTATCAGCTGCTCAAAGCTATCTTTTAATCACAATTTATTTAATAGTAAGTGTGACTCAAAGTTCTAGAGTACTTAATAGTTTATAAATTTCTTTTTTTCACAATGATGTTTTGGGGTAAGTAGTCCCAGAATCCTAGAATCTTAAAGGTCAACACTGAACTTGAAGTCAGAGAGCAGGGTTTGAATCCTGTATCAAATGCTTATTACCTGTGTGGCCTTGGGCAAGTCATTTAATTTCTGTAAAATGACTAAAAAATTTCTAAAGTCTCATCAGGCTTAAAATACATGATCCAAGAATTCTAGTCCATGGTGTAGGGGGCTTGAACAAGAATATCTTCTATCATATCCTGACAAGTGGTCATCTGAAGACCCCAATGAAAGAGAACCTATTACTTCTCAAGAGCCATATTTGAGGTTTAACCATATTATTTCCAGTTCACAGATGAAGAAACAGAAGCATAGCAAAGTGAGGTTGCACAGTGAATTAACGAAAGAGCTAGCACTCCAATCCAAGATTTCTAACCCCATATCTGGTGCTCTTTTCTCCACACTGCATGGCCTCTATAAATATATGGTAACAAGGCTCTCATCTTGCTAGCTCAGGGCTGACTCTGTGTGAGTGTGTGTGCGTGCGTGTGTGTGTGTGTGTGTGTGTGTGTGTGTGTGTGTTTATTTCTGTATTAAAACATTCCTTGTCCCAGAAGCCTAGGGATTCCTTCCCAGTATATCTTTGCATGCATAAAATACATAAGATCACAAATGAAACCCACTGTATTAAAATAGGTATCTATCTATATATACATATATTTATATTTAAACCCTTACCTTCCCTCTTAGAATCAATACTATGTATTGGTTCCAAGGCAGAAGAGTAGTAAGAGCTAGACAATGAGAATTAAATGACTTACCAAGGGTCACACAGCTAGGAAATATTTGAGGCTAGATTTGAACCCAGGACTTCCCATCTCTAGACCTGGATCTCAGTTCACTGAGCCCCCTAACTGACATCTAGCTATCAAAATATTGGGAAAAAGTTCATGAGCTTTGGGATAAGGACCCTTGTGATATAGAAGAAGAGAGAGGATGCAGATAAGACCAACCTGAAAGTCTATCCATCAGTAAAAAAAACAAAACAAAAAACTATCACATGGTAAACTTCTTCAATTAGAGAACAGAGTTCAAAGCAAAACACCTAAACCTGCCTGTCTGGTAGATAAGGTCGGATGGAAGCCATTGCACCAAGAAAGCCAGGGTGGGGTCAAAGCAGAAATGAGAAGCCCCAGAGAAGGGATCCTCAGAGAAGGTATCTTTTCATCTTACCACTGGAAGCACTGGCCAAGTCAGCCAGAGTTAAATGCCAAAAGATGAGCCAGCTCCAAGTTGTCCTCATGACTGCTTCAGAAGTCTAACAATTAGAACACGGACATCCCTAACAGCCTTATAGTGTGTGTGACTGGAGGGGCGAAGAGTGGGTAGGTGGAGAAAATATTTCTAGCTGCTCAAGAGCTCTAATTGGCTGCTGGGAAAACACCAGCTCTGAAGTTTTTCATAGCTGTGGCAATCAGTCTTTAACCTGATCAGTTGTTTTGGGCTGATTCTTTTAGAGAATGGGGCAGATTTACTTGCGTAATCATTTTGAGCAGTTACTCTTTCTAAATGGAATTACATAGTTCCCCATCTGCCTATGGGTAAACACCCCAAAGTCAAACTGCCTGGTTTTCTTAGAGGAAGAGTTAAAGCTAATGAAAAATATATCTCCTTTTTATGAGGCTTTAAGGCTCACAAAGCTCTTTACTCAGAATTAACTCATTTGAGCCTCATAACAACCTTATGAGGCAGATTTTATCCTCATTGTGAAGATGAGCAAAACTGCAGCTGAAAGAAGGGAACTGACTTGCCCAAGGTTGAAGTTCTAGTGAGGAAGTAAAGGAGGATCTGAGCCCATGCCTTCAGACTCAGTCTGGTGCTCTTTCTTCTAGAGAGAGAAGAGAAACAAATTCTACTGTGAAGTCACCGTAGGCTAATAGTTTTCACTTTAAAACAAAAATTGTCACTTTTGAAGAATAAATTTTAGAAGAAATATTAGACTTGTTCTGTTTAGCCCCCAAGGGAGGAACCATAAGCAGGGGCCAAAAGTTGTAAAGTGTTTTATTTGGGCTCACTGTGAGAAGAAATTCTCTCTCTTTTAGGGATACTCATAAGTGGAATGGATTGTATTTGGAAATGGAGGATTTCCTCTTGGTTGGAAGTCTTTAGGCTGAAGGTGGATAACCACTTACAGGTTGAGTTGTGGTAGATTTCTTTGGGGCTGTTGTTTGGATTTGATGGCTAATGAGGTTCTTTTTAAGTTCTGAGAGTCTGTGAAATAGAATGCACTTCAAAGTAGCCATTTATTTAATGGCTATAATATCTATATTAAATATATATATATATACATATATATATATATATACAATTGGTTCATCATAGCTAACTTTAAATCAGATTAAATTGTTTAAAGAAAGATTTCGTGCAAATATGTCTTAGTTTACAGTTCTATAGAAATTTATAGTATACAAAAGTGTATTTTTTTTTTTTTAGGAAACAAGGAAAAGAACCTGTATGTTCCAAAATATTTGTAGTGGCTCTCTTTTGTGGTGGGGAAGAACTTGAAAATGAAGGGATGGCCCATTGTGTGGAGAGAAAGGAATTAATTTATTCTTCTCAGGGTGGGATTCCATTAGAGAAGGAAAACCTATTTAGGAGTTCAGAATAACATCTCAAGGACATTTTGAGTTGCCATAGTCCCAGTGGGTTGAAAGATCTCTTAACTCAAAGAAAGCAAACTACTAGACTATCCTAACTATCCTTATGTCCCCTGACCTTTAGAAGTCAGAAGAGCCACTCCTAAGGACACACTAATTCTTCATAATTTCCTCCCGCTAGCCTGTTGAAACTTGTGATGAAGCTCACTCTGTGATGGGGCTCCTATGCAACCTGTGTTTTCTAATTGGCTAGACTTTCACACTTAGATTGTAAGTTTGGCTCCCAGACCATGGGGTATTGAACAGAGTGGGTGGGAGTTTGCATCAGGAATTGATAAAATGCTTGTATCTGTACCCTTGTGTTAGGCATCACCATTAGGGCATGACCCCCTTTCATGAGAAAGATTAAACCTTGCTTCTGATCTCTATTTCTTTAAGCCATATAATCTCATACACCCATCAATTGGGGGAACGGCTAAACAAATTGTGGCATATGATTGTGATGGAATACTACTGGACCATAAGAAACAATGAGCAAGCTAACTTTTTAAAAAATTGGAAAAAGCTACACAGGATAATAATGACCAGCAAAATGAGTAGAACCAAGAGAACATTATACACAACTACAGATTCAATTTTTGAAGAATAAACTGTGAATGTCACCTTTGGAAAGTGAACTGAAAGGTGGAAACATGAAAGATTTAATTTGTATGAACATGCCTGTCTCCCACATGATGCCTTCTATGATGGGGCGGTGTAGATCAGGGTGGCGATGAGGGAGGCACTCGGATACTTATGGATAAATTCTATTAATAAAAGAAAAACAAGTATATATATATGCATATATATATAAAAATATATATATCTCCCTTCCATAATATCCTTTTAACATAGGTAGTTCAAGAATTCTAGAATCTCAGAAGTTTGAACACTGACCAGAGACCCAAGTTCAAATGCTATATTGGGAAGGAAACAAATATTGATTAAGTGCCTATCATGTGCCATGCACAATGCTAAGTACTTTCCAAGTATCTTCTCATTTGGTCTTTGCAAAGTAGGTGTTATTATTATCCTTATTTTACAGTTGAAGAAACTGAGGCAGAGGTTAAATAACTTGCCTAGGGTCACACAACCATGAAGTGTTTCTGAGGCCAGATTTGAACACTGTTCATGATCTTCTTCTTACTCTGGAAAGAGGATGCTTCTTATCCTGGAATGCTTTTTAGGTCCTGGTTCCCTTTTTAGACATCTGGATCTGTGGTCCAGGACTTTGTAGTGAGTAATAAAGTTGCTACTTAGTACCTCTTCTCATCTCAGTTCCGCAGCATGGGTTGGTGATGCACTATTATGCATCAGGGACTTTCTCTTGTCCTGGTGAACTTCTTCTCTTTGAGCTGGAATGTTCCCCACCTTATTTACTCCAGGGGAGACCCTTTCCCCAGTATGTCCAGATCTCGCTCCCTCTGCCCCAACTGGACTGGAGAAATGACTCACACTGTTTTTCTTGGATTTCTTCATTAGGATTTCTTCTGCTTCATTTTTTACATCTGTTTGAGACACTCATATTTTTTGTTCATTTTGGGATTAAAATTTGCAATGAAGAGAAACCAAGGCACAAAAATCCAAGTCTACTTTATTGGCAAGGCTAGCAATTACCAGTAATAGAGGTCAATGATCCCTCAGTGAACAGAGATATACCTTATAATCAGTCGCTCTTTATAT
This sequence comes from Monodelphis domestica, assembly GCF_027887165.1. Taxonomy (NCBI): domain Eukaryota; kingdom Metazoa; phylum Chordata; class Mammalia; order Didelphimorphia; family Didelphidae; genus Monodelphis; species Monodelphis domestica. Next base: position 604,881,838 of record NC_077227.1, read on the forward strand.
CATTTGGTGGTTGTAAAACGTCTGGTGACAAACTAAATTAAGTATATAATTGGTCTATATTAGAAGCAGAGATAAATTTTACATTTTCCAGACCTCTTGGGGGGTGTCTCCAAAATCCATAGCAACAGAGGAAAGCATAGAGTCAGTCAACATCATCTGGAAAGTCCCATAACAGATATCCCCACCCTATATCAGAGAGATACAGTGCTAGGAAAAACATTTCCTGACCAGGTTGAATCATCCTTCATCCGTTTTCTTTATTTCCCTCAAGAGGCTGATCCAGTCTCAGTTGTGGGCATAATCTCCTACCAAGTTTCATGTCAACTTTCTTATCAAGGTCTAAACAAAATAGTTCTAATTTAGCCTTAGAAATTGGTTACAGTGATTACTAAAACTCTTAACTATTAATTAATCGGTAATCAAGAATTAATTTCACAATCAGAAGGTGGGGAGGCTTGCTATACTTCTTGTTTTCCTGGCACCTTGTCTCTGCCTCTTGATACAAACATATATGTGTAGGTATGGGTTTATGTGTGTTCGCATTTTAAGTTTTTTGGTACAAGGCTAAATTTCTTTGACTACTAATTGTTTACAAAAGGGCTCCTTTTCCTTTTTTTTTTTCAACTGGAGGAGGAGATTTAGAGGTGGAAGGGAAACTAGAATTTAATTAGTAGTGTTGCTGGAAAAAAGAAAAGGAAGGGTCATTGATGTATTTTTAAAAATTTGGAGAAGAAAATATAAGGAAATGCAGAAGGAAATTGACACAAACTGGGCAGTTTTGAAAATAATGTATTAAATTTTTTGTTTGTTATTATTCAATCTTATTCCCATCCTATTCTTTGTTACCTAATTTGGCCTTTTCTTGGCTAGAGCCAAGATACTGGATCAGTTTGCTGTACCCTTCTCCATTTTGCAGATGAGGAAACTGAGGCAAACAGTTTAAGTGGCTTGTCCAGGGTCACCCAGCCAGTAAGTGTCTAAAGCTGGATTTGAACTCAGGAAAATGAATCTTCCTGCCTCCAGACTTGGCATTCTATCCTCTGTGCCACATAACTTCCTTTGAATTTATTATACACTGTAAAAAAGCAAATCGTTTGTAATAGAAATTAATTTTTCTCTCAACCTCTTTGTTCTATAGTTAGGAACTTGACAAGAATGACCTCTCAACTCTCCTTATCCCTGTGATTATTATTATCCAGTGCCTTCAAGTAATCATTTAATTGAACTGATGAATGAAGAGAAAAGGTAAGCTTAATGTAATAAAAAGTCAGTTTCCATATATAATCCTCTTTTTCTGGTATTTTTTGTATTTGGAAATGTTCTTTTTGGTGTTGAATTTCAGAATTAAAAAATAGAAAACAGTAGTAATTTTTTCATCTAAGTTGAATCAGTTTTATGTGGTCTGTTCTTTCTTAAGAGCTTTTAACCAATATGAAAGGACCTTCTCTATCTTCAGTCTTTTCTCTACTTCTTCATTATGTAGTTAGGAGCTTGACATGAATGACTGTATTATCCATACTCCTGTAATGATTTTCCAGGGCCTTCAAGTTATCATTTCATTGAACTAATGAACTTTAAGAAATAGCTAACATTTATATAATTCTTTAAATCTTAGAAATGGTTACAATGATTTAAAAAAATGGGGGCAGCTGGGTAGCTCAGTGGATTGAGAACCAGGCCTAGAGACTGGCGGTCCTAGGTTCAAATCTGGCCTCAGACACTTCCCACCTGTGTGACCCTGGGCAAGTCACTTGACCCCCATTGCCTAGCCCTTACCACTCTTCTGCCTTGGAGCCAATACACAGTATTGACTCCAAGATGGAAGGTAAGGGTTTAAAAAAAAATGGAACTATCAATCAATCAGTAATCAATAATCAATTTCACAGTCAGGAAGATTTTAGGAAGGTTTGCAAAACACTTTTCAAAAATTATAAATACTATCTAATTCGATCCTCACAACAACCCTGGAAGGTAACTGTTATTATTTTTATTGCCATTTTACAGATAAGGAAATCAAGGCAGACAGAAATTAAATGACTTGCTCAGGCTAATAGCACAGTTAGTATCTCAGGCCAGATTTGAATTTGGGTCTCCTTGACTCCAGTTTTAGCATCCTGTATACATAGCACATGAAGTACAGGCTCTAAGAATTTCCCTAGCAGATGTCTTTATTTTTCTGTGTCTAGTGCTTATCCCTTTTGAAGGATTTCAGTGTCATTTTCTAATCAAAGCTCAAATGTTTCCTGTCTGGGCAAGATGATTTTGTCCCTTGAAAAGAATTGTAGTTTCCTGAAGCTGGTTACCTCAGGTTGCATCAGGTATCCTTGGGCCTGTTCCTCAGCCTAAATCCACACTTCTGATGACCACAGTTTGCTGGGAGAAGAAGGGATTGCCTCAGTTAAAAGTTAAATATTCAATTTAATTCAACCCAAAACATTGAATTCCTTCCTTATGCCTTTATTAAGTACCTGAAAAGTGCTAGGCGCTGTTCTAGGTGCTGAGGATAAGAAGATAAAATCCCACTAGGAAAATCTGAGAAAATCACCACCTGGCACCAGCCAGTGGTTTGATGCCACCTCTTCTTCCAAGCACACAGTTCATAAGAGTAAATAAGGGAAGTTTTATTAAACATTGAAGAAAGCATCTTAGCATCCCCAGGAACACAAGCAGACAGATTTTTAATGAGCAACCCCTGCCCAAAGATTTATGTAAACTTCTAGTCACTGACCATCCTCTATCTGCTAGTTCCCTGATGCTCCCAGCAGGTGTGCTCAGATGTTGCTTTTTATTACAATCCCTGCTGCATTTCCTCACAGCAGGTGCCCTCCTCATGTGGCTTTCTTTCCCTTGATTGCTTCCTTATCTTTTGGCCAGGCAAAGCATTATTTCCTAATAGGCACAGTAGGCACTGCACTTAAGGACTATGCAAACATTTTTGGTAATGTTTTTTAAAAATCTGCCTCATTAAAAATAAATATAAAAGTATAAACATATATGTGTCCATCCATCCATCTATCTATCTATCTATCTATCTATCTATCTATCTATAATCTATCTAAATGGTACTTTGATACATGAGCACCTTAAGTCACAAGAATTTCAGATACAAACAGTTATGATTGGGAGTTTTTGCTTTAAGCCATGAGCAGATATTTGAATCATGAGCTTCCACCACCCTCACTAGATAGCCTGCTGAACATTTGGTTTCACAAGTCTCGTTTAGTTCAGTGTTTATCTGGCCCTGTGAGCATTTGTATTGAATTCCTTTTGCTTTCTTTTTTATTTTTGTCTTTATTATATTTTTTCCACAAATTTCTTAACTTTTAACCATGGGTCCCAAGAAAATGAGTGCCAAGAGCAGTGCCGAGAAGAGGAGGATGATATCCATGAAGCTAAAGCAAGAAATAATTGAAAAACATGAGCATGTGTGTTCCAGACTTGGCAAAGAAATATGATCGTAGTTCACTGACAATATGTACGGTTTTGAAGCAAAAGGAGTTATTAAAGGTTATATCTTCCAGGAGTGGACCCCAACAATGAGGCCATATGGAATGCCATGGGCTCTGGACTCACAGGCTACTACAGATGGCAAAAAGAAGAAGAAAGAGGAAGACAAGAAGTGAGGCCAGAAGGGAGAGAGTGCTCAGTGTTCTCTCAGGTGGCTGAAAAGGAAGGGTAGTGTGGAGGGATTGAAACACAGTGGTTTAGGTGGCGGGCTTGTGTAACAGTTGCAACCCAAATAAAGGCAGGCAATTAAAAAAAAAGACACACCCAGAAAAAGTTGCAACAGGTCGTGTGTTGGAGCTGTGTAACGACACTTGTTTCACACATTATTGAAAAGTTCGGAAAGGAAGGAAGAAACAAATTTGCATGGAAAGGTTTTTGTTGAAACAGCCTCTAAGAGAAATTGAGGAAAGTGTGGCAAAATAGCCAAAATTCAATGAAGAAAATGATGATTTAGTAAAGTAAAAAAAAGGCCATTAAATTTAGCAATAAAGTTACAAATCATAAGTAATGTGTAAGGTCAGTTCTGCATTTAAATGTAGTATTATGTGTGTAGAGAGTAAGTTATGCTAAGTAATAGTGCTCGAAATGAAAACCTTCCCCCCCCCCCAGCATCTTTGCCTGACCTTGAAGGTAAATAACATTTCATAAGCAAGTTTATTTCTTTACATTCTTTCTTATTATCTATAAATACATTTATTTGTTATTTATGAAGTATATTTTTGTATTTAAAAGCATATAAAACAAAAAATCCATGTGTTTTTCTTGGGTTGGAACAAATTAATTGCATTTTCATTAATTTAAATGGGCAAGTTTGATTTGATACACAATCAAATTGAGTTACAAGCTTGGCCATAGAATGAATTAAACTCATGTTTCAAGGTACCACTGTATATCTATCTATCCATCCATCCATCCATCTCTCTCTTTTTCTCTCTCAAATAGCCTCTTCTTGTTCTCTCTCTCCATCTAGATTAATAGAAATGCAGAAGAGAACAAGGATAGGCACTATATATACAATAATGTAGGGAAATTTTTTTTCCCTTAAAGTAAAAAAATTTTACAATAGAGATAAAATTTTCAAGATTTCTTCATTGCAATGTCTGTCTTCACTCTCTTTCTCCACCCCTCTCCCTACTCCTCTCTCTCTATACATTCTTCATATCTTCACATACATTCCCCCTATTCTACCCTTCAAGTGTAATTGATTAATATAGAGAAATCAAGAAACTTGAGTATGTGTCAATTAGTCAAAAAGTATTAGTTAATGTCAGATATAAAAATATATATTAGGAGATGCTACAAATGTATCCACCTCTAAAAGCCTAGGGAACTAAGGAACCAGAGTTCTGAGGGTTGACAAATACTATTATTTGGCCCCATTTCCAAGAAAAATTGAAAGTCTTTACCAAAGTAGAATCTTCTCTCTTCTTGGGCACAGTCTTTACCCCCATAGTTTGCTAGTCAGCACACACTGTTCTCTTTGTCCAGCTGTGGTGATTTAGAACTAGAGCAGGGATTTTCTTCAGTGAGGCAGTTCTCTTAACTTCTGACCTGTACCTTCTACAGACTTCTGGCCACATAAAAGTTTATCTGGGAACCAGACTTTCATTCTCTACTTTCAGTGTCTCAGGCATTGTCTCTAGGTTCAGATTCAGTTGCAAACCCATGACATCAGGGACTATTTTGCTTTTGCCTTCTCCCCAAAGCTTTGCACAGTCCTTAGAACAGAATAAGTGCTTGTGATAATAGCACTTTAGAGTTAGAGCTGGAAGGGAACATAGAAGTCATTGTCCTAGTAAACATTTGCTGATTGACAAACTACCTTGATGCCCTTTCTCCTTTTGACAACTAGAAGAGAATCGTGCACCCTTTGAAACAGTAATAACAATACCTAGTGTTTCTTTAGCACTTTTAAAAGTTTGTAAAGTACAGGCACCCCTCCCACATTGTGGGGGTCTGGCACCTCTGTGATCTGGAAATTTTGCATGGGAGTTTTTGGTCTTCATTTTGTATTAGAGAAGTCTGAATTTTCTTTTTGTTTTATAAGGTTTTATAGTATCTTGTAAATTTTGAGCTAAGTACACATTTGTGAGTTTCTAAACTTTTTTCTGTTTGTGCATGTAGCTTGCAGCTTCTGAACCCCGCCCCCCCTTTCCCATTTCTTATGCTGACCTGATACATTGAAATCATGATAAAGTTGTGATGTGGAAGGAATAACTGTATTTTATATACAGTACTCATTTTATCTTCAACAACCATGTGAGGTAGTTGCTACTATTTTCCTGTGTTTACAGATAAGGAAATGGATGGTGAAAGAATCTAAGTAGCTTGTCCAGCAATCCACAGCTATTTAGTGTCTGAGGCAGTATTTGAACCTATAGATTCTTGACTCCAAGTCTAGCATCTGGATTCACTACAATGTACTGCTCTTGTTACCCCATTCTCTTTTTTTTCTTTTCCAGGGTAAACATTCTATCTTCATAAAACCATTGCTTATATGTCATAAGCTCAAAATCCTTTACGATCCTGGGTGCCCTTTGCAGGACACTCTTTTTTCAGCATCCTTCCTAAAACATGGTGACTGGAGGTAGATAGGTGGTGCAGCAGATAGCAAACCAGATCTAGAGACAGGAGTTCCTGATTTCAAATGTGACCTCAGACACTTCCTAGCTATGTGGTCCTGAGAAAGTAATTTAATCCCAACTGTCCTTACTTGCTGGGAGCCATCAAAGACCACGCTGTTTGACATGGTCCACGTGGAAACTGGGGACTGCAAAGCAGCCTTTAGGAAGGATGGAAACTTCCACTGAAACCCCGGGAAGTGACTTTTATTATTAACATCCCCTTATTATTGGAATTGCCATGATTATTATTCTTACTTAGCCCCAGGAAAAATAGATGAGAGCAATATGCTTGCAAGGTTAATACAGATGTCCCACTCTGTCCCCCCAGGATATTTCCAGGAGAGCCCACTTACAAAATTAAACCTAAGGACTCTTATATACCCACTTAGATAGGACCCTCTTTTCTAGGCATAAAAACTTCTGGAAAATCTGTGCTCTGAATTCCCTAACCTATATCTGGGTCATGTTGACTCTACCCACTCATCCTGCATTTAGCAACAATGTTTTGTTGACTATCTCCCTAGGCTTCCTGTCTGTTGTTAGGTTCCATGGAAACATGTATGTTGAGAATGAAACTGTGTGCCAAGTAGATGTGTGATCATGAGGGTATAAAATAAAGCCAGGCCTCAGCCAAAGTGAAGCAGTGTATCCTGTGAAACCTGTGCTGCAGGTTGAATGTGAAAGCTGTGCCCCATCCATCATTTCACCAACTCTGTCCCACCTCCAAGACCCCATTCCCTGTGGGAGGCTGGCCTACCCCACAGCACTTACTGATCCTTAGTATCAGTTCTAAGACAGAAGGTTAGGGTTACAAAACAGAAGAAAACATTAACCAGAACAGGACACAATATTGCAGATGTAGTATGATCAGGGCAGAGGACAGTGAGACTCTCACCTTCTGCCATTCTCCACCCCCATACTCTGTTTAAGATTATATTAGCCTTTCTGTTTGCCACCTTATGTTTTTGACTCATTCTTAACTTGGAGTCTAAAACCTCCAAATTGTTTTCTGATGAAATCTTCCCTACTTATGTCTCTTCTATCTTGTCCTTGTGAGTTTGATTTTTGAAATAAAGAACTTATGTTTCTCCCTATTAAATTTCACCTCCTCAGATTCAGCCCAGTGTTGAAATCTGCCATGATCTCATTGAATCTTGATTTTGTCACCCAATGGACTGATGATATCTCCCAGCTTTCTGTTATTTTCAAATTCAATATGTGAGATTTATGCATTTGTTCAAGTCTGAAAAAAAAAGTTAAATAGCACAATGGCCTGAGCCCTATCATGAGATATTTCCTTCCAAGTGACAAATGGAAAGATCAATGAACTTGGAAATAAAGAAAGGATCTAGTTTAAACTTATAGTCCTATTACTCAGTACCTAAATGACCTAATAAAAGTTCCCACGCTTTTTTGGTTCTCAGTTTCTTAGAGCAGAGAAATGGGTTTTTTTTTACTAACTGATCTTTAGCGTCCTTTCTAAAAATAAGACAATGATCCTACTCTCCTACTCTTTTAGGTTCAGGCATTCGACCAATTTTGAATTCATTGAGCTATTTATTCTAGCACATATCTTACTGATTTTCAAAAGAATCTATTCTGCTTACATCCACTAATTGGCCAATTATTCTTGTTCACTTTTGTTTTTTGAAGAAACAAAATTCTTTTCTTGTCAGGTCCATGTTTCACCCCTTTTATGGTTTCTAGTGCTATCTGTACAAACTGGAAGCCAAGAGACCACTTCCTCTCCAGTTGCTCATTGTTGCAATCTGGCAACACAGTTCATTACAAGTGAAATCGTACCTGTGTGAGGTGGAATGAATGTATAATTCTTAGAGTAAAATTTTGGCTTGTAACTTTAATATATTATAAGGACAATAGTATTTAATATCTCCAAGAACAATACCCCTAGGACCCTAGTAGAAATTAGTAAAGTTAAGTCTCTCTGAGAAGGCTTCAACTGCACAATAGGATTGCCCCAGAATACAAAGGCCTTTTAATATTCTTTGGCCTGAGTGAGGCAGAAACAATTTGTTTTTATTCCAAGAAGCTTTACTATACACAGAATTTTGGGAATTTTAGTATGTGTCTTTTGAGTCTATACTTTAAAAATGTTCAAAATTGTAGTGTAGTGATTTAGAAATGTTTTATGAACCAGAGGCTAGTCTAATAGCCTCTTCCCTCTTCTACAGCTGCCTTTCCAGTTTCTTTCATAAGCAACTTTTGGCTGCTTTAATTTGCATTCTTAGACCCTTCACCTCTTACTAGATGAGCCAGTTCAATTTGCATTCAAAGGGGTGCCTACTGGAGAGACCAGGTGAGATAGAAGCTCTGGAAAAGCACAAAAGTGACTTGTCAGAGGTAGCAATCTCCCAATTCAGGGTTCTGACTCTGACCTTTGACCATTTGCTAAAAAGGATACCTCCTTCAGGAAGGCTAGAAGGTGATGGAGTGAATGACAAGTCCATAAGGACATTCTAGGCCCATTGAGGCAAAAACAGCCAGAAAAGACATATTTACAGATTTGCCTCATACCCTGGCAAGGACCAGTCTTGACCTTGTAGATATACAAATCAATGTCTAAGAACATCTAGCTTTCTTAATTGGCTCAGAACATCCTGACTAGCTAATCATGAACCTTGAGCTCAATCTCAGGGACAAATGGCCTTCATGCATATCAATTATATCCTGGCACTTTTGTACTTCTAAAGAAATCCTTAAGTCAATGATAAGAGACCAAAAAGGACTTTGAAGATTGCTATTGATCATTGTATGTACTTCTTTATGCAGCTGACACCAGTGTAGTCTAATTGACACTGAAGAATGTATGTTTCTGACATGTTACCTTCTTGATATATCATTTTCCTTTGATCTTAGAGAGTAGAATCTGTATAAATATTGCACCTATATGCTCAACAAATCAGAATCTGAGATTGCATCCATAGCCCCATGGCTTCCATATTCCTAACTCAATTATGCCTGATAGGACTCTGCTCACCTCTCGGTCTCTTTCTCAGTTCTGTTTTCTTTCTCTCTATGCTTCTAAAGTTCTCAGCCTGCCACTCCCCACTGCAGATTTCAGCTTCAGCCATATCTTTTGGCTGGGATGAGCTGAAACCCAACTTGCAGCCAACCCTACTTCAGTGACCATCTGGGGGTGGGGCTCTCCCCAAACTCTCACTGCAAGTTTTCACGTGAATCCAGTGATGGGAATTCCCCAGGTGAATGTGTCAGGATAATGTCATTTATTTAATTCGTGGGTTATGTTTTCCTATAAATAAGGGGTTTTTCCATAAGTTTGTGCCATCTCTCTCTCTCTCTCTCTCTCTCTCTCTCTCTCTCTCTCTCTCTCTCTCTCTCTCTCTCCCTCCCTCTCTCATTTCTACCTCCTTCAAGTGTCAAATACTTTCTGCAAGAAGTCTTTTCTGATACTCCCAATCCTGCAATGCTACTGTCTTCCCTCTTTTGATCATCTCCAGTTTATCTTGTATATATCTTATTTGTAGCTAGTTGTGACATGGGCACCGTACCCCCAGAAACCCAGGCAAACTATTATCAGGGAAATTCTTCTGCTCCTTTATATCCTTGTGACTCTGAGCCTAAAAACACCCAATGACTCCTTTAGGGTCCTGAGATGATTGTCCTCCTTTGATGCTGTCAGGCTAACATCTCAGATATGTTTGTTTCCTAAAACTAAGGAATCTTTATGCCTCCAGGTACACCCCAGTACCACCCCACCCCACCAAATGCCTGAGGGTTTACCACTCTAGAGTCATGTCCACACCATGACATAGCATCTGTTGTAAAGAGTATAAAATCCCCAAAACTGATGCCCTCTGGGGGACAGCCTTTCCATTCATGCTGTCCTCCCAAGAACTGCTCCCCATCTTGCTGTTCCACCTTGCTATCCTCCTGGCCATTCTCAATATTACTTTCTAAATTAATAAATTTCTCTTTTTGTTTTTAAGCTAAGTTTTGGAATCTTGCATTTTTGCAAAGGGTATCCTTCCCAAACCGCAGGGGTACATATCTGGACCTCCATAACAGTTGTTTTCCTCATTGGATTATAAACTGTTCAAGAACTGGGACTTTTAGCTTTCTACCTCTTCCTTTTAGCACAGTACCTAACAATAGCAGCTGCTTAATAGAATATCTGCATGCCTAATTGGTTTATCATCTATGATTTCCCTTCAAAGTGGATGTATACCCTATATCTCTGTTCTTGGCTCACTTCTCTCTATATGTGCTTTTTCTAGTAAATCCTCATTAAATCCTAGGGATTCCATGATCATTATATATATATATATATGTGTGTGTGTGTGTGTGTGTGTGTGTGTGTGTGTGTGTGTGTGTGTGTGTGTATCCATATATATTCAGTCCTTGCCTCACTTTTAAAAAAATTAGTTGATTTGTTACATTAAAATACCCAGTTAACTTCCTCTTTCTCTCCACTCCCCCCATTAGAGAAGGCATCATTTGATAAAAAGATATATATGTCTTATATCTGGGTCTTACTTATTTGTTTATTGGTTCTTTGGAAGTAGACATACATAAGTTTTTCTTAAAACAATATTTCTGATGCTATGTATAATGTACTCTTGGTTCTGTTCATTTCTCTCTTCATAACTTCGTGTAGGTCTTTCCATCCCCCCCCCCAAATGAATTTGTTCATCATTTCCTAGGGTGCAGTGGTATTTCATCACAATCATATTTTACAACTTGTTTAGCCATTCCCCATTAGATATCTTCCCTATAACAGGAGTGAAGCAAGGATTCCCATTATTACCAATATTACTTAATATTGCATTGGAAATTTTGGCAATAACATGAGAGAAGAAAAAGAAATTAAAGGAATCAGAATAGACATAGAAGTAATAAACTATCTCTTTTTGTAGGCTATATGATTATATATGTATATATAAAACCAAAATTAGTTGAAACTATCAATGATTTTAGCAAAGTAGCAGGATTTAATAAAGCCATATGAATCATTATATTTTCTATATAAAACCAACAATGTTTTGCAAGAAGAGAAAACATATTTAGATTACCCATAAATAGAATAAAATACTTGGGAGTATATCTGCCAAAACAAATCCAGAAGCTATATAAACATAATTACAAAATACTTTTTCTATAAATACAGTCAGATTTAAATAATTTGAGAAATATTAATTGTTCTTGGGTGGACAGAGCCAATATAATTAAAATGACAATATTTACTCAAACTTAATCTACTTATTCAATATCATTGCAATTAAATTACTTAACCTTTCTCTTAAATCTATCTTTATTCTGTCCAAATCTCCTATTATTATCTATTGTCTTAGGGAGTTTCCAACTGGGTGATCCATAGGATTGGGACTTTATGGACTAGACTTGTGATTTCATTTGTATAAGAAACCCCTAGGTAAGGAAACACCTTTTCCTGAGGCAGATTAGGATATCTTTTCTGATTTTTATAGGCTTAAAGAATTGCCTAGAGCACTTAGAGGTTAAGTGATAGCCCAATAACCCACAGCTAGTATGTCTCTGAGGCAGGACTTGGACTTATCTACTACAGCATGCTGCTTCAGATTTCAAATTCATTGTGTCCTCAACAGAATTCATTATCTTCTCCTATTATCTTCTCTCTATTCAAAGTCCATCTATTCCGAACTTCCCATTTCTGTAGAAAGCACCACTCTCCTTGCATTGGATGGCCTTGTTGTCTTTTGTGCTCCAACATGCCCTAAGCACTCCACAGTGCTTTGCTGCGTTGCCATCTCAGCCGTTGAACCTTCTTATTGGTTTCTTCTGCCTATTCCACCGAAGCAGTCTTCACATGCTGGGTGAGCAAAGCCCTGGTTCACCAGGGGTCGATGACCCGATGGTTACCCTCACAAGGTTTAGCCAAACTGTCGAAGCCATTGCCCGGGGTGTGGTCGCTGCCAATGCAGCTGAGGAAGTCTCTAGGTATTGTAAACCTTAAAATTTCTTAGACTTATAAATGTTGGAAATTTCACCATTGGGAAATTTCATACTTGAAAAATTTCCTATTGATAGTTGGAACTCTATTGGAATGTGAACCCCATTGGCATGGGAGGTTCCTCTTCCTCCCTTCTTAAGATTACTTTAGGACAGAAACCTTTTGCTTAGCAATGGAAAGGGCTTTGACCTATGCTTAAGCATAGAACAGGAATTTCTTTGAGTCATGATTGATTTTAGAATTGATACAATAGAGATACTTGGAATGACAGAACCAGATCTTGGAAAATACAATCTCCACCCCACTCAGTCCTAACAGGATTTAGGAAGGGCTGCAGCAAAGGATCAAGATTTAATTATTGAGAATATGACCTTCAACAGACATGTGCAAAGCCACAGACCTCTGGGCGGTCCTGGGTTAAGCTAGAGCCACCATTGGCACAGGAAAGACATGGACAGTGATTGGTAGATGTGAGAATTGAGGGGAGGGAACTTGGATGGTTTCCTTAAAGATAGAGGGGTCTGAGGACTGAGAGGTGGTTGGTTGGAGAGGTGGTGCTCTGAGAGTTGGCTCTGAAGGAAGCTGGAGGTGGAGGACCCTGAGACTGTTTCTCCATTTTGGTCACGTGAGTGTTAGGGACTGATCTCTTTTCTTTGCCTCAGCTATCTAAGGGCTTGGGCCTTTTGGCCCAGCCTAAACAGAAGGGGTATTTAAGCCCTATTCCCTTCTCTCCCCTTTCTCTCTCCCTCTCTCTCTCTATCTCTAATTCCTTTCTTCCTCCTGTTTGTAATTAAACTCTATAAAAGGTTGACTGCTGACTTGAGTTTTCATTTAGGAATTACATAGCTGAATTCCTTGGCGACCTTAAATTAATATATATATATATATATATATATATATATATATATGTCTTTTAAAGTGATTTCCTTGTCACATTGTGGCTGACCACACGGGAGTCTAAAGAATTCTCTCAATAAACTTCTGAAATTCCTTGCCTTTTTACTCTACCGTCTCACCACTTAGTCCCTTTAAACAAAAAACTTGGCTTAAAGACACAGCTGCTAGAACACCTGCATATAAAAAACTTTTTCTCTCTTCTCTTTTCTCCTTAAGTTAAATTGGAATCAGCAGTTTTTCTTTTTCTTCCCTTTAATCTTAAGGGACAGCTGGGTAGCTCAGTGGATTGAGAGCCAGGCCTAGAGACAGAAGGTCCTGGGTTCAAATCGGACCTCGGATACTTCCCACCTGTGTGACTCTGATAGACAGAAAACAGCTGTTTTAAATCTCAGCAACAGGACCCTAAAGTCCTGGCTGGAAGAGCTGTTTCTAAATATCCTTTCCCTTAAGGAACAACTTCCTGGATTAGAAAAAAAAACCCTGTGGAAAGTTTGTTGCTTTGCCCTGCTCCCCACGTGTTTTGTGAAATTACAAAATATATATATAAAAATGAGTACTACATTCTTTGACAATTATATGGCAGCTGAAGAATTAGGGGCATTGAGGAATGCAGGATATCTCCAAATTTTTATATTAATAGGTACTGTCATTTTTGTACTCCTCAATACTATATTTAGAGATGCTAAAATAAAAAAAAATTGAGGATAAAATAAAAAATGAGGATAAAATAGAAAATATTGAGGATAAAATAGAAAATATTGAGGCTAAAATAAAAAAATTGAGGATAAAATAGAAAATATTGAGGATAAAATAGGAAATATTGAGGATAAAATAGGAAAAATTGAGGATAAAATGCAAGCCCAATTAGAAGATCTAAAAAGTTTCTTACAGGATCAATTGGCAAACACCCACTCTACCAGAAACAGACCTGTTTCTGAACCTTTGAATGAGGAAATTTCCTTCCCTGAAATAGAGATGGAAAACACCTTCCCTATAGCCCAGTTAACAGACTGCTTCTCTCGTGCAGTGCAAATCTTGACTGAATTTAATCCCCAAAACCCTTCCCCTGCAATCCCAGTTTCTCATGTTCTCTCTCCTACAGAAAACCAAATTCCAAAGCAAAGGAGATCTTGTCCTCCTAGAGAAACCTGTCCTTGTCAAACTGACCCACAGGTACAAAATTCAACTAGAGGCCTGTTTCCTCTAAGAGAAGTACCTGAAATAGGACGGAATGGGGATGTGGTGACTTTAAGACATAGGATACCGTTTACTCCCCAAGAAATAAAAGAATTTACATGAAATATCCCCACATATGAACAAGATCCTTTTCTAGTAACAAAAAAGATGGGAGACATATTTTTTCAGTATAATCTGTCTTACAAGGACGTTGAGAACTTATTAACAGGCTTTTTTAAGTGAACGTGAAAAAAATAAAATAATTGCTCATGTCAACAAAACCCGGGGGCGTAATGCAGCACATTGGCCATCTCAGGATCCCAAATGGGACTATAAAAATCCTGAGGATTATCTACAACTATACCATTGTAGAGAGGCCATCCTCACGGTAATGAAGGAATGTGCAGACAGTACAGATAAGTGGATGGAACTGGAAAAAATTAAGCAAAAGGAAGAAGAATCACCCTCCAGATTTATGGATAGAATTATCCATAGTCAGTCGAAATCAAAAGAAACAAAATACAAAGAAACTCCTACTAGGAGCATGGAACATTAGAACATTACTTGACAGAGAGAATACCCCAAGACCTGAGAGAAGAACACCTCTAATCGGTAAAGAACTGGAGCGATATAACATTGACATCGCAGCCTTAAGCGAAACACGCTTACCAGAAGAGGGATCACTCAGAGAACCCACCACTGGATACACCTTCTTCTGGAAAGGTAGAGCCTCAAATGAAGACAGAATCCACGGTGTTGGCCTGGCTATCAAGACCAGTTTTCTCAAACAGCTGCCAGACTTGCCTATGGGCATCAGCATGTGAGATTTAAAATAGTGAAACCCATAAACAGTAGTGAGTTAAAATGGTGGAAGATATACATTGTGATAGATATAAGAGAGGGTGAGTAAATTTGACCGCAGAAATATGTTTCACTACAGTGTCTTGGTTTTTAAATCAAATATAAGGTGGTCGCCAGGGAAATATTCCCAATTATTCAAATACCCAAGTCAATTGGGTTTTATAGAGATTTTAATTAACAATACAATGAGTAATGAAAGAAAGAGAGTGAGAGTAAGAAAGGAATAAGTATGAAGGGCCTCAAGCCAATATGGCCTAGACCTGAGTCTTAAGAGAGAAATCAGTCAGTTTTTTAACACTCACCACAAGGTCTGTCTAAACAAGGATTCTAGTGACACCAGGCCAGCTCCATCTCAGCTGACTTCACCAGAGAGCCTTCCAGCCAGAGACTGTTCCAAAGGGCCTCTCTCCAGAGCCTCTCTCAAGAGATTCTTCCCAAGCGATCCTCATCAGAGATCCTCCAAAAGATTTCTCCAAAAGGATATATCCTCAAGAGATTCTGCTTTTTCTTATATAGGGGTTTTTCTCCCATGTCACCTCCCCTAAGTCCCTACATCTACCAATCACTGTAGAAGCTTTCCAAAGGACTGCCCATCTAAATTCCTGCTAAGTCGACCAATCTCCTCAGGAAGTCTGAATCAGAAAAAATGCTGCTGTGTCGACCAATCTCCTCAGTCAGTCTGAATGAGAGAAAACACAGCTGAGTCAACTAATCTCATCAAGAGAAAACTTGCCCGACCCTTTTAGGTACCTAGCATCCCATTGTATCAATTCTAAAAACAGGCCTAGCTCAAAGAACTCCTTGCCTTATTATAAGCATGGGTCCAAGTACTTTCATTGTTTAGCAAGAAGTTTTCTCCCCTAAAGCAGTCTTAAGTACGGGTGGAATAGAGGTCCTCCCATTTCTGATCCTGGCGAGTTCTCACATCAAAATGGGGAATGTTTCTCAGTAGGGAATTTGTTCCAATTAAGAATTCCCCGATGGGGAAATTTTTAACATTCACAAGTCTGAGAGATTTCAAGATTTACAAGCGAGAGGCTCATGCAGATCCGTTTGCCTCTCAGCAAAGACTGGTATGTCACAATCATCAGCGCATATGCCCCAACACTGACCAGCACAGAGGAGACCATTGAGCAGTTCTACTCTGACCTGAGTGTCATCCTGCTCTCAGTGCCCACAAATGACAAGCTGATACTACTGGGAGACTTCAATGCCCGTGTTGGCCAGGACCATGAAAGATGGAAAGGAGTGCTTGGCAAACACGGTGTGGGCAAAATGAACAACAACGGCCTACTGCTACTCAGCAAATGCTCAGAGTTCGAACTCACCATCACGAACACTGTGTTCAGAATGGAGAACAAATATAAAACAACGTGGATGCACCCACAATCAAAACAGTGGCATCTCATTGACTACATCATTGTACGCTGGTGAGACATCCTGTGAACCTTAAAAATTCCCAGACCCTACTTCAAAAGATTGGATTAAGACCATTCCCCATTTGGGCAGTGAAATCTACTTAGATCAGGAATTTGAGAACTCTACTTCACCTACTTATGTCTGCCCTAGAGGAAGATAAAGTTGTAAACTCTTCTGAACAATGAAAAGTACTTAAACCCATACTTATAACAAGGCAAAAAGTTCTTAAGATAAGTACCTATAAAGGTCAAGCAACTTGTGAACTTACAAGGAACAAAGAGCTGAGAAACTTACTCAGAGCTTTCCTGGTGTGAATTACTAAAAAATTTACACCTTCTTAGGTGTGGACTAAGAATGGTCTGTCCTTTGAAAAACATCTACTGTGATTGGTAGATGGAAGAACTTAGGGGAGGTGACATAGGAGAAAATTTCCTATATAAGGACAGAACCAGTCTCTTGGAAAAATGGTCTCTAAGGAGGCTGTTGGGAGAGAGCTCTGGAAACAGGCTCTTGGAACAGTCTCTGGCTGGAACTCCCTTTGAGGAGGACTCTGGCTGGAACTCCCTCTGAGGAGACTCTGTCTCTCTTGGGACAGTCAGCTGGGAAGTCTGAATTGCAGCTGGTGCCTCTCTGATCACTAGAATCCTTGCTTGGACAGATCTTGTGGTGAGTGATTAAAGACTGACTGATCTCTCTCTTAAGACTCAGGTCTAGACCATGTTGGCTTAAGGCCCTTCATACTTATTCCTTTCTTACTCTTTCTCCCTTTCTTTAATTCCTCATTGTATTATTAATTAAATTCTCTATAAAACCCAGCTGACTTGGGTATATTTGAATAATTGGGAATATTTCCCTGGCGACCACCTTATATTTGCTTTAAAAATAAAACTCTGTAGTGAAAACATATTTCCTGTGGTCACAACTTACTCATCCACTCTTATATCTACTACAATTTATATCTTCCACTATTTTAATCACTACAGTTTATAACACCTGACTATTTTAACTCTTACAATCCAGGATGTACAGATCACCAGAGCCATGAGAGGATCTGATTGCTGGACAGACCACCGATTGGTTAGAGCAACTCTACAAATGTGCATTGCACCTCGCCATCCAAAATGCGCCCAGACAGTTCACGCATTTTACAACGTGAGTCGTCTTAGAGATCCATCTTATTTGCAAACATTCCAGTCCTGCCTGGACGACAAGCTGTCTGCCAAGGGACCACTCACTGGAAGCTCAACCAAGAAATGGAACCAGTTCAGAGATGCAGTGAAGGAAACATCAAAGGCAGTCCTAGTTCCCAAACAACGCAACCACCAGGACTGGTTCGACAAGAACAACACTGCTATTGAAGACCTATTGAGCAAAAAGAACAAAGCCTTTTTGGAGTGGCAAAATAACCCAAACTCTGCTCCTAAAAAGGACAGATTCAAGTCTCTCCAAGCAATGGCGCAGCATGAGATCAGGAAGATGCAAGACTGATGGTGGGAAAAAAAGGCAGAAGAAATCCAGAACTTTGCTGATACAAAAAACTACAAACAATTTTTCAGTGCCCTCAAGACTGTCTACGGGCCATTAAAACCCACCACCACTCCCTTGCTATCCTCTGATGGTGACACTCTCATAAAAGATAAAAAAGGCATCAGCAACAAGTGGAAAGAACACTTCAGTCAGCTTCTCAACCGACCCTCTTCAGTTGACCAAAGGACCCTTGACCAGATCCCCCAAAACCACACCATTGAACAACTTAACGTCCCTCCTTCAATAGAGGAAGTCCAAAAAGCCATTAAACAAATGAGTGCAGGCAAGGCACCTGGTAAAGACAGGATCCTAACCAAGGTGTACAAGGCCTTAAATGGAAAGGCACTCCAGGCATTCCACATAGTGCTGACCAGCATATGGGAAGAGGAAGACATGCCGCCAGAACTCAGAGATGCCTCCATCATAGCCCTATACAAGAATAAAGGTGCACGAGTAGCCTGTGACAATTACAGAGGCATCTCACTACTCTCCACTGCTGGAAAGATCCTCACCCGTGTTATACTCAATAGACTCCTGTCATCTGTTTCAGAGCAGAACCTGCCTGAATCACAATGTGGCTTCTGACCAGATAGCAGCACCATCGACATGGTCTTCACGGTGAGGCAAATGCAGGAAAAATGCCTTGAGTAGAACCTGAGCCTCTACATTGTCTTCGTAGACCTGACAAAGGCATTCGACACAGTGAACAGGGACGCATTGTGGGTGATCCTTAGCAAGCTCGGTTGCCCAGCAAAATTCGTCAAACTGATCTAGGTTTTTCATGTCGACATGACAGGGGAAGTCCTATCTGGTGGAGAGACTTCCGATCACTTCAACATCTCCAGTGGCGTGAAACAAGGCTGTATCCTCGCTCCGGTACTATTCAACCTATTTTTCACCCAAGTATTACGACATGCTGTGATGGATCTAGACCTGGGCGTCTACATCAAATACCGACTGGATGGCTCACTATTCGACCTTCGCCGCCTCACTGCAAAAACAAAGACAACAGAGAGACTCATCCTGGAAGCTCTCTTTGCAGATGACTGTGCTCTCATGGCCCACCAAGAAAATCATCTCCAAACCATTGTGGACAGGTTCTCCACCACAACAAAACTGTTTGGCCTGACTATCAGCCTCAGCAAAACAGAGGTGCTGTTCCAACCTGCACCAGGGAGGCCAACGAACCAGCCGTGCATTACAATCGACGGCACGCAGCTTTCTAACATCAACACTCTCAAGTACCTGGGCAGCACCATCGCCAACGACGGGTCCCTAGACCACGAGATTAATGCCAGGATCCAAAAGGCCAGCCAGGCACTCGGGCGGCTGCGCTCCAAAGTCCTCCAATACAGCGGTGTAAGCACTGCGACGAAGCTCAAAGTGTATAACGCAGTGGTCCTCAGCTCACTCCTGTATGGTGGTGAGACATGGACACTGTACCGGAAGCACATGAAACAGCTGGAGCAATTCCACCAATGCTCTCTCCAGTCAATCATGAGGATCCGATGGCAGGACCGAATCACCAATCAGGAAGACAGAGCCAACTCCACCAGCATCGAAGTCATGGTCCTCAAAACCCAGCTACGATGGTCTGGACACGTCATCCACATGGACCCACAGCGAATACCAAGACAGGTATTCTATGGAGAACTGTCAGCTGGACTCAGGAAACAAGGTTGACCAAAGAAAAGATTCAAGGATCGGCTAACGTCCAACTTGAAGTGGGCTGGCATGACACCAACGCAACTAGAACTCGCTGCCTCTGACAGAAGCAGCTGGCAAACCCACATTAACCATGCCGCTGCCACCTTTGAAGAGGAGCGACGTCGACGTCTTGCCGCTGCGCATGAACGCCGACACCAGGCCACAACCGCACCTCCCGTAACAACTGGAGACCCATGCCCCATGTGCCACAGACTCTGCGCCTCAGCCTTTGGACTCCAAAGCCACATGAGGGTACATCAATAGATGATAATGCACAAAGACAATTGTCATTCTCGGTCACCGAGAGGCTACCACTACCCCTCTCTTTCCAGTCACCTGGGTTCATAATTTCACCTTAATCAATGGATCTCTCCTAATTCCAGTCAAAGAAATTGCAGAAAGTAAGGGACAGATAACAGAGAAAATAAAGTATTAAAGGAATGTTTGCTCCCTGTTCTAGGAGCTGTGAAGTCTCTTCTTCAGTCTAGCTTGATGGAATTAAAGGACAGCTAGTTATGGTTGGCTGGAAGAATGACCTTTTAAAAAGCAAATTTTACTCTTTAGGGAATGAATGATTCCACTGTGAGGAATATGATCTCTGGCAGTTGAGAAAGCCTGGAGAAAGAACCTAGCACTTAAGAGATAGTCTCTCCTCAAATGTTGGAATTGGATTATGGCTTCTATTTATATTTGAGTTTGATAGCCCTGGACTAGGTGGCCCAATGGATAGAGCAGTTGACCAGTAGTCAGAGAAAATTGAGATTAAATCCATCCTTAGATACCCTTTAGCTATGACTGTAGGTAAGCCATTTAACTTCTGTCTGACTCTGTTTCTTCATCTGTGAAATGGGATTAAGAAAAGCACCTAACTCCTAGCATTATTGTGGGCATAAAATCAGATGATACTTTATTTTATAAACCTTAAAGTACTACACAATTATTATTTGTTTAGCTATTAAAGCAATGAGTAAATATTTGTTGAATGAATAAAATAGTCAGTGAAATTGAGATAATAATTAAACAATAGTTTGGATGGAATAAAGTAAATTTAAGATTATTTTCTCTGTTATCAGAGATGAGGCAGCTAGATAGCACAGTAGATAGAGTGCTGGGCCTGGAGTCAGGAAGACTTATCAAGTTCAAATCCAGCCTCAGACACTTATTCACTGTGTGACTCTGGGTGATTACCTTAACCCTATTGGTCTCAGTTTCTTTATCTGTAAAATGAGCTAGAGGAGGAAATGACAAACCACTCTGGTAACTTTGCCAAGAAAACTCCAAATGGAGTCACAAAGAGTTGAAGAACTAATCTACTAAACAACAATCACAAAATCAGAGATAAGGAAACTGAGATTCAAAGGCGTTGGTTAGTGACTTGGCCAAGATTCTTTGGCTATTGAGTGGCAAAGACCATATTCAAATCATTATATCATTGTTTGATAATGAGAAATGGATTTAGCCATGTCTCCCTTTTTAAATTTGTTGTGCTATTATTAATTCATCTTATGGCAAATGGTAAAAAGATGCACATTTAACTTAGACTTTATCCATAATCACAACTTGTATTATGCTAAATAAGCAAAAGCTTTCCCAACATATTCTTCAATTAACATTAATTTCTCAGGTATTCATTTGCTAACATACTGGGCAAATACAAACCACTTAATATGAGAAATTTTATGACTACAGTAAAAGGGATTTTTTAAAAAATGCAGGGCAAAAACACTTGAAACACAAGTTTATTGGAATTTTCCCATTGTCTTATCTCTCAGATTCATAGGTTATGGAGAATAGGGGAGAAGAGCAGGCCAATATGGCATAAGGGCAAGTTTCTAAGTGAAGCCAGTAACTATGTGACCATTTCTAAAGATCCTCTTCAGTCATTTTTAGGCACTGGGGAAGAGGGTTATTTCATCATTATTGTTCAATTCAATTTAACAAAGGTTCATTATTGAATTTTAGGCTCCAGGCAAGATGTGAGGGATACAGAGTCAGAATATAAAAATAATCCTTACCATAAAGGAGCTTATATTCTATACTTATTGAACCATATTAGATGTTTCTTCATTGATCTTGGGGGGAAATGAAATGTAGAAGAAGAAAGAGAATTGTTTTATTTTGTCCCAGGATTTAGAACTGGGAGCAGCAAATAAAAGCTTCAAGGGGGCAAATTAAAGCTTTGGAATAAATTCCCCCAAATGAAACGGCTGGTTATATGAGAAGGGTGGTTTGCCTTCACAGGAGGTCTTCAAATAAAATTTGGATGATCAGTTTTTTGGATACAAATATTGTTGAGGAGATTCTTGGTCAGAAGTGGGTTGGACTAGTTGGATAGTGATTGTGATCTCTTTCTGCTCAAAGATTCTATGATTCTGTAAAATACGAGCCATCAATATGGTGATGAGATTTCTGAAGAATAAGGATCAACATAGGGAGGTTATTTTGGTTAGGAGGGCATGATTTGCAATCTATGAAAGTTTGAGGACTCTTCTTTTTTAACCCTTAAAAAGATGTATTGATATAAATTTATATTGATATAAAATGTATTGGTATATTTCCCAATATATTTTTCTCCTGTTCTAGGGATATGTCATATAAGCCAAATAAAAGTTCATAAAATTAACTGACACATCATTAAAGTCTAATTTTATATGCAGTGTGTTACATTTATAGTTCCCTTCATTAAATAAAACAAAACAAAACAAAAAACCTTACGTTCTTTCTGAATCAATACTAAGTATTTGTTCCAAGGCAGAATAGCAATAAGGGCTAGGCAACTGGTAAATGACTTGCCCAGGGTCACATAGGAAGGAAGTGTCTGAGAACAGATTGGAACATAGGACCTCTGGTCTCCAGGTGTGGCTCTCTATCCATGGAGCCATCAATTGACCACCTATCTTTATTTTTTTTTAAAAAGTGGATAAGAGAAGCATTTACTTATCTCTTTTTTGAAGCCAATCTTGGTCATTATATTTTCATACCATTCAGTTTTGATTGTTTTGCTTTCCTTTTCCTTTATGTTTTTGTAATCATTGTGTATATTGTTTTCTTGATTGTACTAATTTCATTTTGCATCAGTTTGTATGACTTCTCATGCTTCTTTGGGTTTGTTGAATTCATTGTTTCTTATAATTATAGTAACATTCTATTGAGCAGCTAGATGGTTCAGTGGATAGAGTACTGGTCCTGGAGTAGGAAAAATTCATCTTTATGAATTCAAATTTGACCTTAGAGACTTACTAGCTGTATGACCCTGAGCCAGTCATTGAAAATCAATTTCCTCTTCTATAAGATGACCTGGAGAAGGAAATGGCAAATCCAGAGAAAACCCCAAAAAGGGGTCATGAAGAGTCAGCCACAATTGAAAAATCCTTAAGTGTAGCAATAGACATTCCATTACATTCATATGCCACAGTTTATTTAGTTATTCTCCAATAGATAAGCATCTTCTTTGTTTTCATTTTTTTTCTACTATAAAATGTTCTATCATACTTTGATTTATATGGGGCATTTCTTTTTCTTTTTCAACATCACCCCCCTTGTGGCTTATACCTAGTACTGGGTTCTCTGGGTCCAAAGGAATGAACACTTACATAATAGAAAACTACTTTCGAGAACTTTTGGATCAATTTATGGCTTCAAAAACAGCAACGTAAGTGCCCTTTTCTTTCTGATACTCCTCCAAAATTAATTATTTCCATCTTTTGTCATTTTTGCCAAATGGCTAAATGAGAAACGTTTAAAACCTTAGAGTTGTTTTATTTTATTTTTTCTTTTTATTAGGGATTTGAAACATTGTTCAATGTTGTTAATAGTCTGTAATTTTTCTTTTGAGAATTTTTGTTTATATTCTCTGACTATATCCATTGAAATAGGGGAAGAGCTTTTGGTCTTACATATTTATATTACTTTCCTATCTCTTGGTTATCAGATAAGAATAAGATATATTTGATGAAAAGGATTTTTCCCCCAAATGATTGTTTCCTTTATTATTCTATGTGCTAATATTGATTATTTCTTTTCAAGTTTGTATAATCAAACAGTTATTTTATTGTTTGTGATAATTTCTATGCCTTATTTGGTTAAGAATTCTTACCTTAGCTAGTAGTAGTCTCTCGGTAACCGAGGATGACGATTGTCTTTATGTGCTTTCATCTGTGATGTAGATGAGTGTGCACAAAAACACTTGTTCGTGAAGGAGATTTAAGTGGAAAAGTCGATGCACAGAGACAGTCTCACTCTCTCGGTGTTGGAAGCCTGGGTCCATTGGCATGAAAAATCGTTAAAACTGGAGATTTCCTCAGCTGCATTGGATGGCTGTGTTGTCTTTTGTGCTCCAACACGCTCTTAGCACTCCACAGTGCTTTGCTGCGTCGCCATCTCAGCCGTTGAACCTTCTTATTGGTTTCTTCCGTCTGTTCAGCTGAAGCAGTCTTCACATGCTGGGTGAGCAAAGCCCTGATTCTACGACCCTTATATTGTGAAATATACCCAATGTGTTTCTCTTTCTAATTTTTTTAATAGTGTGACCTTTAATATTCACATAAAATATCAATTTTGAGCTTATGTGGCATAGGATTTATGATGTTGATCTAAATTTATTTTTTGTTAAATTGTTTTCCTATTTTCTTAGCAATTTTTGTCAAAAAGCAAGTTCTGATTGAGCAGTAGATTATTACATTTATTGGTTTCTGATTCTTTCTTGTGTAGTCTGTTCCACTGATATACTTTTCTATTTTTTAACTATTACTTGTTAATTTTGATGATTACTGCTTTATAGTTTAATCTGTTTTCCAAAAGTGTTATTCCTATTGCATTTCTGCTTTTTTCATTATTTCTCTTGAGATTCCAGACCTTTTGTTCTTCCAAATGAACTTTTTTATTATTTTGTCTTATTCTATAAAGCATTCTCTCAGTAGTTTGATCAACATGATATTAAAACTGTAAATTAATTTAGGTAGTATCTTAATTGATATGGTTTAGGCATGAGCACTGAATATCTCTCTGATTAAAGGCATTCCCCCACCCCCCTTAAATATTTTACAATTGTTTCTAGGCCTTAAGTGTTCACAGATTGATACCCAGATATTTACTATATTTTTTTAGTTACTTTGAATCTTTTATTATTTCTTTCTGTATTTTATTATTTACATACAGAATACAATTTCTCTTAGTGGGTTTGTTTTATATTCTGCTGCTTTAATGAATTAATGCTATAAATTAAGTTATTAATCTTTATTTCTTTGAGGATTTTCTAAAATTAACCATTGTATTGTAGGCAAATTTGGGTAGTTTTACTTCCTCTTTACTTAGAATTTATTTCTCTTATTGCTATTATTAGTATTACCAGAACTGTGTCAAACAACAAAGGAAAATGGGGCTGTATTATTTTATTCCTGTATTTACGGGGAAATTTTCTAGTATTTACTTATGAAGCACAGAGAATTTGTGCAAGTTATGAACACTAGGAGGAAAAATACTTCAAATCTGTAAATTTAAAATAGACACTGCAGTACTAAATGCTTTATGATATTCTTTAAAAAATATGACTGTTATGAGAATTAATGCTAAAATATGCATTTTAAGCATTGTTTGGATGTAAAAAAAAGGATCATTGTAAACCTGACTGTACCATAGATTTTGTTCAATCCTAAGTGGTTACCTCAGTTTACTACTTTGTACTATGAATTTAAATTTATAACTAAATGAGTACTATGCTAAAAATTCAGTGTTTCAATGATGTAATTCTTTAAATCAGTATGCTTTAGGGCTATTGATTAGCAATTGCAGTGATACCAAATGGAATGTTTAATTGACTTATGATGGTAAAGGCAAGTCAGAGAAGATGAAGAGGTATGTGGGGTTTGAATGTGGAAGAAAGAGGGACTTTGATCTAAAGTCCATAAAGCTTATGTATGCAGATATGTGAAGGGAGAATGGAAGTTATGTTCTGCTTTTTAGGCAGAGAGTTTGAAGGGGAAAAGAGAGAGAGACAGAGACAGAAGGTGAAAGAGAACAGATGGATGTTCTGCTCTCATAATTGGATCTTTAACTTAGGGATAATTTCTAAAATTGATGTATGTGCTTTTGGAAAATCACAAATGGTTCTGGAGTTTCTCTGGAAAGTTACCCTAGAGAGATTCCTGACAGATATTCTTTTGGAGACAAAAGTACTCCATACTTTTTCTTTTCTAGAGGGAAGCTAGGGTAATAGAGCACTGGACCTGGAATCCAGGAAGACCTGAGTTCAAATCCTGCCTCAGATACTTACAAGCTCTGTGTTGATGCTAAACAAGTTTCTTAAGGCTCTCTGCCTCAGTTTCCTTATCTATAAAATTGGGTCAATAATATTACTTACCTCCCAGGATTACCGTGTTAGTATTTTTTGGTTGTTTCAGTCATATCCCTTCATGACTCCACCTGGAGTTTTCTTGACAAAGATTCTGAAGTGGCTTGCCATTTCCTTCTCCAGCTTATTTTACAAATGAGGAAACCGAGGCAAGCAGGGTTCAATGACTTGCCCAGGGTCACACAGCTATTAAGTATTTGAGACTACATTTGAATTCAGGTCTTCCTGATTTTCCAATACCAGTTTTCTATCCATTGCACCACCTAGTTGCCCTCAAATGAGAAAACATTTGTATACTACTTTTGCAGACATTAAAGCACTATTTAAATGTTACCTATGTCATCATCATGATTATTCTCCTTACTTCACTTACAAATAATAATGCTCAAGGACTTCAGTAGATGGGTTGTTTACAATGATCAAAGCATAGTATAGAAATACAGACAATATAAGTCCCAAAGGGGAAGTGAGAAAAACTACTCAGTTTAAATATTTTAACACTGTGTATACAGAATCATCTCTGCAGATATCCATTATACATATGCCCTCGAGCTACAAACATACCTAGGCTATTACAATATAAACCTTTTGTTATACCTTCAATACTTTGCTCTAGATGGGTACTAATAATGGGTAATAATATCAATATAGGGCAGCTAGTTAGCTCAGTGGATAGAGTGCTGGCCTGGAGTCAGGAAGACTCATTTTCTTGAAGTCAAATCTGGCTGTGCCCTGGGAAAGTCATTTAAACCCATTTGCCTCCATTTTATCCTTTATACAATGAGCTAGAGTAGGAAATAGCAACCTACTGTAGTAGCTTACTAAAAAAAAACTCCAAAAAACAAATTGGGTCATGGAGAAGTGGACTAGAGTAAAATGACTGAACAATAATAATATCAATAACTTACATTTACATTGTGCTTTCCAAAACACTTTACTCATAACAACCAGGTGAGGTTGGTTGCTCTAGGTTCTTATGGCCATTGGGAAAAGATAAGATCTCACTCTCAGATCATGTTAAAGGATAATAGATTTAGAACTGGAAGAGACTTCAGGGACCAAATAGGACACTCCATACATTAATGGAAACCACACAATAATATATGTTGACCACTCATCCAGTTTCTACTCAGAAACCTTCAAGGAAGGAAAACCTTCTGTCTCTTGAGGTAGTTCATTCCACTTTTGGATAATTCTAGTTAGGATATTTTTCTTGACACCAAGTGGAACCTCTTTGTTGCTTCTACTCACTGCTCTGTGGACTGTCCTCTAGGAACAAACTGAAGGAGCCTGATCCTTTTTCCATAGGAGAATTCAAATACTTGAAGACAGCTCTGATGTCCTCAGAATATTTTCTTCTTTAGGCTAAATATCCCCACTTCCTTCAATTGCCATGAATGTAAGACCCTTCATCATCTTTGTTGATCTCTGGATATTTTCCAATGAATAACTTCCCAAACCATAATGTGCATGATTGAACAGAATACTCCAGATGAAATATGACGAAACCAGAATTCAGTGGGACAATTACCTTCCTATTCCTGGAAATTGTGTTTCTTAAGATATGTCCAGAACTTTTTTTTTAACTTACTGACTCAAATTGGGATTGTAGTCCACTAAAACCTTCAGATCATTTTCAGACCTAGAGCTGTCTGTCTTCTGTTTTATAAATTAAAAAAAAAACAACTGATTTCTTTTTGTGCCCAAATGCAAGACTTTAAATTTATCTCTGCTGAATTTCATCTTATTGGATACACCAGTGTTCCAACCCACCAATATCCTTTCGGAACCTGTTTCTGTCATATATTGGATTGGCTATTCTTCCCAACTTTGCATCATCTACATCTCTGATAAGCATATTATCTATATGTTTTATAATTGATAAAAAAAGTTTAAATAACACACTCAGTCAAGCATAGACCCCTCAGGTATTATACTGGAGATGTCTTGGCTTGTTGATATGGAATCATTATCAAAGTCTGGTTTTCCTAATGAGTTCTGAACCCAACAGTTTGTATTATGATTTATTCTGTATCTCTACATCTTCTTTGCAAAAATGCCATGAGAGATGTTATAAAAAAGTTTCGCTAAAATCAAGCTAAGCTATATCTATAGCATTCCCTTCTTTGACTAGATTAGGAATTCTGTAAAAAAAAAAATGAAATTAATCTGGCAAGAGCTGTTCTTGATAGAACCATGTTGACTTTTTGTAATCATTGTTTCTCTTTCTAGATGTCAATCTCTTTCATATTCTGTTCTAGAATTGCCCCAAGAAATGAAGTCTAACTTACTACGCAAACTAACTATACTACTAGTAATATTTTGCATACTTAGTTCTATTCCATTTATTTATTTTTAAAACTCAGAACATTTGCCCTTCTCTAATCCTGTGGTACTTAAAAAAAATTTAGCAAGATCTTTCCTCAGCAATCATATCTACCAGTTTGTCTGAAATTTGAGGATGTAATTCACCTGGGCCAGGTGACTTGAATTCATCAAAGGGAATTAGGAGCACCTTTAATATCTCCTTACATGTCTTAGGCATCAGCTCCATATTAGTTATTTTTGTTTTTATCATTTCCAGTGTGAAAGCTACTCTTTACAGTAAACAGAAACAAAATAAAAACTTGAAAGCTTTGTTTTCTTTCTGTTATCAGTTATCATCCATCAAAAGCAAGACTATTTTCTATTTGAAACTCTATTTTCTTTTCAATAAAGATAAAATTCAAAATCAGGCAATTTTTCAGATGGGGAAACTGAGGCCCAAGAGGTTTTAATAATTTGTCCAAAGTCACTTAGTAATCATAAGAAGTGAGACTTTAACTCAAATTCTCTGAGTTAATGAGCTTTCTGCTCTATTGTGTATGTGCTGTCCGAGTTTCAAATGATATCAGTAAAAGTACTACACAAAGCAGATAGAAAATGGTCAAGCTGAGTTTGTGGAGATGGATAGGTACATTCCTATGGGAACCAACTTGCTCTAAAGTGTCTATCCCAGCTCCCACTCACACTGATGAGCTATATTGCCAGAAGGACTGCTCACAGCCCTCTCTCAGGATTACACCTAATAATAGGGTCAGAGGATGATTTTTTTTCTAATTCTATCAACCTGTTCTCCTACTAGTAGTTTTGCTAGTTTCAATTAACCAATTAACATCAAGTAGGTTTTACAAAGGGGGTGTTTGCTGAGTAAATCCATCAAGAAGAGGACATACTCTCCCCTCTGGCATCTCAGGCCCTGGGAAACACTGGCTAACACTTCAGGCAGTTTCTAAAAAGCACTTTCCCTATGAAATTCCCTTCCAAATTCAGCATAATCTGGGGAGGAATCAGTGTCCATCCCTCTTAATTGCCTTTGATCTATGCTAGGTTTATCAGGTCAATTGGGGCTTTGCTGCAGATTCTCTCAACTGGCCACAAAATTTGACTATAGACTTTGGTTCTTGGACCTTTGGTAACTCACCATTGTGAACTCTGGAAGATTACAAGACGATAGCCATCACCAATGTTCCTTTATGTAAAAGCAGAAAGGAATAAGGGTAGAGCCCTATATCCTTGGCCATCCATGGCAGGGAGGGGGCCCTTAGACCTTTACAGTCTGTTTCTCTAACCAGAGAAGCAGTGACAGGAATGAGGAAAAACCACAGCAAAAGAGTTACTTTGGCACTAGCCTTTTGAATATAACCCATGACCAGCTCAGTAGCCAGGCAGTAGGCAGTTCCTTCTCCTTGTAAAAGAACAGAGCCAGGTACAGAATGGCTGCCCATGTTCTGAATAGAAGATCAGGCCTCCTGTTTCATATCCTTATGTATCTCCCTAAGTAGGCTCCCTAGCTTCTGTATGAGCGGGCAGGTAGTGCACCATACTGTGTATGCTTTGAGAATGGAGTTCCATTGGCCACTCCTGCCTACCCCATTATAAAACCTTGGGCAAAAACATCATTCCACCAACTCTTGCAATGCAGGAGATTGGGGAGGAGAGTAGATAGAGAGAAGAAAAGTGGTCCCCATCCCCAATGATATTCTTATTTTAGTTGCAGACAAGAGGGAAGGAGCCCATTCCTTTATTCTTGTAGCAAGGCTTGAGAATTTCATCTTCTATATGATCGAATCAGAGAAAAAAATACAAGATGAACTGCTGATGTCACCAGGCGTTCATGTCTTTTGTTAGTCTTTATTTCTATCCAATGTACTCTCTGAGGGGCTAAGGTAAGGACTCCCTTTGCTGAATCTCTGCCATGTCAAGTGCCCCATGAGTGCTCAGTGGATATTTGACAGGCTTCTAAATGAGCTCATCTTACCGCTTCATACTTCCTCCCCACTCTTCAAATCTTCAACAGTTTGCAAGGCACAATGTTAAGTTGCCCATTCCTCCATGAGCCACTCTCATAGAATTCAGCTCTAGGAATCCTCTCTGAATTCCTCTAGAGTCTAGACTTTATTCTCTGAAGCACAAATTTAACACTTTATGAAATCGCTCCTGTTTTATGTAATTAGCTCTTGCGGTGGGGGTGAGGAGGGCATTCACGGGAACTTGCCTCCTAACAGGAATTTCTTGACTAAGTCTTCATTTTGTGAAGATTGGATTTAGCTATTTCCTGATTGTAACAATGAAGATACTTAGTTTAACAAAATCAGGAATGTCTTGGGAACTCTAAATTACTCTACCCCACTTAGACCATACTTTAGGGGAAGATAAAGTGGTAATCTCCTGATTGAACAATGAAGGTACTTAACTCTTACCTTATAGTGAAGCTACAACTTTAAGCTAAGTTTATTTTAAGATCTTAATACAAAAAGGTGTTA
Organism: Monodelphis domestica; assembly: GCF_027887165.1. Classification (NCBI taxonomy): domain Eukaryota; kingdom Metazoa; phylum Chordata; class Mammalia; order Didelphimorphia; family Didelphidae; genus Monodelphis; species Monodelphis domestica. The sequence continues at coordinate 604,912,678 of NC_077227.1, forward strand.
AATAACTATAAAGGTTAAATTAATCACAAAAAGGTTAAGTAACTCACAAAAGGTGAACTTAACAAAGAAGTGTTAAGTAACTCTAAAGATATAATCTTTAAAGGAGATAAGAACTAAAAAGAATGGGCATTTAGAGGAGGAGACACAAGAATGAAAGGTCTATATATTGGTTCATTTTCTCTCTCCCGTACCTTTTGCAGCAGAGAATTGGCTGATAGCAGTGTGCTGGGCCTTTTGGCATCTTAGTGTGGCTACAAGCTATTGTCCCTTTCGGTGGTGAGTTTCTGGCTGAGTTTCCCTCCTTTCCTTTTCCAACTTTATCCTCTTAGAAGCCTTTAATCTTCCTCAGAGACCTAGAGGCAGGAATTTTAAACTCCCCCTTGTAAAAATGGAGACTTGAACCTGGGACTCCATTTCCCAGGAGTCCTTCTAGCTCCCAGAATGCCCTCTAATCTTACTGAATTCTCACCTGGGCTGAGAGCAAATTATTATTGAAAGGGTCTCCACCTACGGCGGGGTCTCTCTTCTCTTCCTGTTTTGGTTGGCAAGCAGATGGGTCTCATGATGTGAGTAAAAATTGAATGGGCCTCTCGGCCCAACTAGCACGTGCTTCTCTTACTTGTATATTCTTAAATTCCTTATCTTAAATAAACTCTAAAAATAATACTCCTTGCAGCGAGAAACTAATTTCTACCTGCCTCAGTTTCCCCTAAATTTTAACTCTTACACCCTGGCACAGTCAGGCAGAAGAAATCCTATATCCTCTTCCCTCCTCCTTAAATCCCTTTCCTCTATATTAATTAAATTACCATAAATTTCCAGACTGATGGGTATTAAATTAACTCTGGATTTTAAATCACAACCCTAAAATTATCTTCACAATTTACAGCTATTTCTAGTGGTAATCTTTTCCTATGACTTCAAACTCCTTGAGGAGAGAAACTTATTTATTTATTTATTTATTTTTTCCCACATTTTCTAACTCCACCTTTGTATTCCTTGAATGAATACAGGCTGAATGACACATTTACATACTGCTTTCTTTTTTTTTTTTCCCAAACCCTTACCTTCTATGTTGGAATTAATACTCTCTCTTGGTTCCAAGGCAGAACAGCAGCAAGGGCTGGGCAATGGGGGTTAAGTGACTTGGCCAGGGTCACAAACCCAGGAAGTACCTGAGATCAGATTTGAATCTAGGACTTCCCATCTTACAAACTGTAACAGTTAAAATTTAGGGAAATGGAGGCAGGTAGAAATTAGTTTCTCTCTGCAAGGAGTATTATATTTTTATGAGGTTTATTAAAGATTAAGGATTAAAGAAAATACAGGATAAGAAAACACTTTCCTAGGCCAGAGAGGCCTAGACAAGATAATCTCACATCATGGAAGAGATGCCTCTGCCCCAAAACAGAAGTCTAAAAAGAGCCCGAGCCTATTCACAACCAGGTTTAAATACCTTCTCAATCTCAGCCCACCTGAGAATTCAGTGAGATTACAGGGCATTCTGGGGATTGAAGTCCTGGATTCGTGTCTATTTTTTACAATACTGTTTTAAAGTGTTCAGTGAGGTACTATGCAATTGATATTGACCTTTGCTTTTTCAATTCTTTACTTTGTTGATGGGTAACGAAATCTGCAGATCTCTTCTGAGGTACTGCTATTTGCCCTGGAATGAAAAGCAGATGTAAACTAGTGACTACAGGGATTGTGCAAAGATTATTCACACTCTCTGATGTATACTGTTAGGATAGGATTTTGGATAAGGGAAACACAAGAGGAAAAAACATAAAAATCTACTTTATTGTTTGGAAGGGAAAGGAATAAGGACCTAGGGATTTACTTATGCTTATTCTTATTTTAAAACTAACTAACTGTGCTAACTAGGTTACTAAACTAAAACTTAACCAAGTTCCCAAATCTTAAAGATTATTCACAACCTCTGATGTCTACAGAGCAAGTGTGAGTCTGCAAAGAAGGCAGACCCAAAGGGGACAGGCAAGAGAGAAATCGGACCAGAAGAAAGGATAGTTATTTCTCTATCCAGAAGGTGGCGATATGATCTCAGAAATGGCAGCGGTCATGCTAGTAGGACTGCTTAGTCTTTTTGATATTTAGTTCCATATCCAACAGGTAAATCTGTTTTTCATTTCTTCACATCTTAATGATAATGTTTGTTTCTCTTGCTTTTCTTCACCTGGATGCTAATCTTGCCTTCTCATAATCCCATCTCAACACCATTCTTTATTCTCCCACCGGCTTCTTTTTGTCTTGTTTTCAGTCATCTTTGACTTTTTGTGATCTGGAGTTTTTCTCAGCAAAGATCCTAGAATGGTTTGCCATTTCCTTCTCCAGCTCACTTAGCAGATGAGGAAACTGAGGCAAACAGAATTAAGTGTCTTGTCTCTGGTCACATAGCTAGTAAGTATCTGAGGCTGCATTTGAATTCGGATCTTCTTGGCTCCAGGTACAGCACTCTATCCCCTGTACCATCTAGCTGCCCTAACCTACTTTCTAGAACCAGTTGAAAACCTTCAAAATAAATCACAGGAAATTCCCAGCAGGCATCACTCTTTGCTTTGGGAAATATGAATGAGCTGTGCTTATTAAGAGCTACTGGATCACAGATATATTAAGAAGTATTCTCAATTATTAATAAAAGAAACACATTAAAATCTAACACTGAGGAAACAGAGGAACTTGAATATTATAATAATTTGTTTTTTGTTGTGCCCATAAGAGCCAGAATATTCTAACCATTCCCTTTTCCACTCCGGGGCTTCTCTGCTCTGAACTCATACTGACAGATAGCTTGACCTCTAGATCTAGAGATAGGGCCCTGGGCTCTCTTTTCTCAGTCTTTGGCTCTTTAGGTCCAACCGTCCAGGGAAGAGTTGCTTACTGCTTAGGTTTCAACTTGTGTGTAGGTCTTCTAAGGGGGGTAAAGAAGCCCAATGTACAATATCAATCAGATATGGAACAGACAAAGAAATATCAAAAACAATATCAATAGTCAATATTCCACAACAGGAAAATGATAGTAAGACTTAACTAAACAAGTGGCAATAATCATTCCTCTTTGACCCAGCCAGGAAGTTGATACCTAAAAATGTCCAAACGAAGCAGTTTTTAGGATGATTGAGTAGGCATTTTGCATTTCATCCTGGCTCTGAATTGTTTCCCTCAAAGTCCATGCCAGGATCTTCGGCTTCTTCTCTTGCTAGAGGTTGACTAACAAGGTGCAGAAGTTTCCCTTGTTGCCATTTGGACTTGGGACTTTTCACCCTGCCAAGGTTGCCTCCAAGTGTAGACACATGGCACCTCAAGAGTGATGCTTCATTCAGGGAAAGAAACACAAAGGTGAGCGATCAGCAAGGAGCACAGGAATGGGCTTTTTGAATAAAAAATTGGGTTCACGTTCTATATGAGAGTAGTAACAGGGTGGAGGGGAGAGGTGACCACCCATACTGTCACCTTGATCATGAGGAGGCTAGGGGAAAAAGCCTACTATGTGTCACACAGGAGAACTGAAGCAAGAGACTGAGCAGGAAACGGTTTCTTGTTATAAATAATCTCACTGATTATTGGCCACTCTGGCTCAGCAGCAAATGAAGGGACCATATCATTTCAAAGTGCCTCCATCCCTCAGTACTGAGGTTCACATGGCTGGAAGCAGGTAGGGAACTTCTGGCATGTACAAATTCTGAGTTACCATGTCTGTGAATTCCCTGGAAGTTTCTCGGAAACTCTCTTTATCAGTTCCCTGGGAAAGCCTTGATAGGTGAATTCCTCAATCTCAAAAGAACTCTGAGGTTTCACCTCACAGTCAGAAAATTGCTACAGGTGAATAAAAGGAAATAGTCATTATTGGAGGGGTTATACGAAGGCAGACATAGTAATGAATACATTGTCAGTAAAACTGTACTGGTCTAACTATTTTGGAAAACAATCTGATATTCTTTTAGAAAACTCACTAAACTGCTCTGCTTTCTTTTTCTGAAGTCTGATTGTCCCACCATAAAAATCATGTCATCGATTAGCCTATTCAGGGAGGCTTAGAAGGATAATGATTTCTACCTTCACAATATCTATCGTGTATGTTCCCTTCTTCCATTCACACAGCTACCACTCTCCCCTAGTTTTCCTTATCTGATCACTCCTTCTCTTCTCCTTTCCTGGCTCCTCTTCCAGATCATGCCCTCTATCTCTAAGTGTACCTCGCTCCTGGTCCCTCTTCTCCCTCTATTCTACTTCATATTGTCATCTCATCAGCTGTCATGGATTGAATTATCATCCCGATGATTATGATTTTCCATCTATCTATCCTGCCCCAATTCTTTGCTGATTTCCAATCTCATTTTGACAATTGCCTTTCTGACATCTCAAACTAATTGTCTATCAGACTATCAGTCTATCAGACTAAGGTCACCATGTCCAAAATAGAACTCATTATCTTTCCTCCTAAATCCTCCCTCTTTCTTACCATGCCCATCACTCTAGAGGGCAACATCATTCTGATCCCTGAGTCTCACACTCTAGGAGTCATCCTGAATTCCTCACTATCTCACCCTCCAGCTGCCCCATTTCCAAGCTGTTGCCAAGGCAGGCTGAATATAGCTTTGCAATATCTATCAAATGTGTCCTCTTCTCTCTTCTGAAATTGCCACCATTTTGGTGCAGGTTCTCATCACCTCACACCTGGACTATAACGTAGGCAGTTGTTGGGTCTTCCTGTCTCAAGCTTTTCCCTGCTTTCTCTAGTCCATTCATCTAAAGTGCATGTCTGATCATGTCACCCTCTACTCAATAAACTCCCTATTGCTTCCAGGTGCAAATACAAAATGCTGTTTGGCATTCAAAGACCTTCATAATCCAGCCATCTCCTACATTTCTGCAGGCCAATTCAATCCTGAATGCTGTGAGTTTCCTGTTTCAGTAGTTACAGATGGTACATGTACCCAAGATGGCTTTATGGACTTTGAGGTCTACAGCCACCAAACTTGGCCAGCCTTGAACCTGGAAACGCTTCAGGTAAGAGAAGAGACCCTGTCTGCCAGCTGGCCTTTAAAGAGTCATCTTGGGAGCTGGTTGTATTTCATGTACCTCTGAATGGGTGCAGGACAAAAGCAAAGTCTGAGAGAGACCAAGCTATCTAGGAAAATGAAATATGTACTTTCTGGGCAAATCTCCCCTTCTCCCCCAGAAAAATCATTAGAGACAGTGAATTTAGTCTGACAGTGAGATGCTAACCTCATAGTCAGGACAAACGTCAAGATTCCTCCTTCTCTAACTGCTTCAGTGGAACCAAGATTGCTTTCCTCAATCCTCCAGATATATCTAGCTAAGTCCTATCTACAACCTTAGAGAGATGATCAGTACCCAATCGTGAAATACTCAGGTCAATAATTTACATGGAAATACAAGTTAGAAATGATTCAGACATCAAGCTGGTCTTAGATGACTGCTGGGCAAGAGCATCAGTGGTCCCCGCCTCTCTTCCTTGATGGAATGTCATTGTAGTTGGCTGAGATTACCACATAAAATTTCACTGTGTAAGCTCATCAGTGAACTATCCTAATCACTACCAAAAAGGTCAAAGTGATTACTTTTGGCATCATATCCAGTGGCCCAGCTCTCTCTAGCCTGATGTATTTCCATGGTGTGTCTTGCTCTATTACCAGTTCTATTCAGAGGCTCTGTAGTGTTTAGGGTGTAGGATGCCCTGTGTCATCTGGAGATATCTTTGTAAAAAAGTCTGTAATAATGAGTCTTGCTCAACCTGTTCTCTTGGTATCAGATAGCACCCCCACCCCCTTGTTTAGAGGAACTATGGGCTCTGAAGAACCTTGGTTTGAAGGAACAACAGGCATTTGACCTCAAAGCAGAGGTTATCCTAGTAGCAGTGAAATTTGTTGTGTCAATGCTCTGTCTAGTAAAATACATGCGAGACAGGACAAGAACTGTGATTTAACAAATGAACTTGTTTAATAAAGTCATCCAAGCATTGAAAAAAATTTTCCAAATTACTCCTTTACTTTTGTTCTTCAATCCTGAAGTCCTGGCTGTTCTGTGACTAAAACTCTCCATCTCTTAGCTCTGGACATTTTTTCTGATTATCCCTCAGATCTGAATCTTTCTCCCTCCTCTGTTCATCTTCAGACCTCCTTGGCTCCCTTTAAGTCCTAACTAAAATTCAATTTTTTTTAACCAAAAGCCTTTCCCAATTCCTTTTCATTCTTGTGCCTTCCCTCTGTTAATGATTTCTTATTTATCCTGTATGTAACTTTCTTTGAATGTATTTGTTTGCATTTTTTCCCTCATTAGATTGAAGGCAGGTATTGGGTTTTACCCCTTTTTATTCCCAGTGCTGAGCTTAGAGACTGACACATAGTAGGTGCTTAATGAATGTTTATCAATTAGTTGACTGACCACACTTCACCTGGACTATTGTATCAACCCTCTATTTGTTCTCTCCACTTCAAGTTTTCCTGCTTCAATTCATCCTCCATTAGGTGGTTTTGCCATCCCGCCCAGGTGGTCTTGACCAAGTTCTATCCCTTTCCCCAACGTTGCTCATCCAAGAGTTTTGGCAGTTATCTGTTACATCCAGGATCAAATATAAACTCTTTTGTTTAATATTTAAAGCTCTTTTCACAAACTGGCCTTTTCATACCTTTAAAATATTCTTATACTTTACTCTCCCCTAGGCACTGGCAGTTCCTGGAATCTGACATTCCATCTCTTCTTTTCATGCCTTTTCTTTGGCTTGTCCCTGTTCCTGGAACACTGTCTCCTGACTTTCACCTCCAAGATCCTTGGTTTCCTTGAGGACTCAGATCAAATCCTAGCGTTTGCAGGAGGACTTTCCCCATTTCCTCAATAGCTCATCCTTCTCAGATTGCCTTCCATTTAATCTTTAAAAAAAACCACTCACACACTTTTATTTTCTGTCTTAATATTAACTCTAGGACAGAATAGTGGCACAGACTAGGCAATTGGGGTTAAGTGACTTCCAGAATCATACAATGTCTGAGGCCAGATTTGAACCTAGGGCCTTCTGATTCTAGGCCTGGTACTCTATCCATTGTACTATCTCCCTCCATTTAATCTTTATGTAGTTTGATGTACCTAGTTATTTACATCTTGTTTCCCATTAGAATGTAAACCCTTTGAGGACTTACTTTTTTTCTTTTTTTTCCCTTTGTCCCTTAGCTTAGTTCAGTGTCTGGCACATAATAAGCTTAATCAATGCTTGTTGACGAATTGACATCAGTTGTCCATGTGCTTGATTAGAGAAACTTTGGAAAGTTCTCTTCTGCTGTCCAAATTTCTTCTCCACTTGTTCTGACCTCTGAACCAAGAAATTTCTGAAGAGGGAATTGTGTCTTTCATTCTCCATTAGTGATAGTGTCTCATGAAACAAATCCTTCTTCTTTAACTCTCTAAGATGATTATTCTGTAATATGGGGTTTTATAACACTTAGTATTGGGGTCTTAGGTTCTTGCTTCATGAAGGTAGGGAATAAATCTTATTTAAACTTTGAATATCTTCCCTTGTTTCTTCCTAGTTGTAGCACTTGAGCCTAGCAGGCACTTAATAAATGTTTATTTGCTAAAATATCCTTGGCAGGAATAACACATTAACTGATGTTCACAGTAGGATGTAAATCATTGACATCAAATAACAACTTGAATGTTATACATTTTGTGGATGGATAGGAAGATACCATACCAGAAGGAAAAATTTAGAGGTTGGGAATTATAAATTTGACTCATTGAAAATTTTTATTTATGCTTGTCTTTGAGATAGTTCATAGATTTTATTCTCTTCTTAAATTAAAATAGAAGGAATGGATAAATCCAGTCTACTCCTCCACTATGTGATTAAAAGGGCTGTTGGCAATACCAATAGGAATGGAAGCTAAAATTTCACTTGGGCTTAAAAAAGAGTCCTGAGGGGAGAAAATAGTCCAAAGAAAATAGTCCAAAGAGGAGTACAGTTGTTGGGGAGGGGAGCTTTCCCCCCTAGGAATATTCTCTCTCTAGGTCCTGAGATGATTGTTGCACTGGGAGAAAAATATCATGGTCTTGGGAAGGAACCTGGGTCATTATTCTGGCACAAACTAGCAGAGGGCTATGAACTATGGGTATAGTGGATTTTAGATTATTGAGGGAAGGAAGCACAATTTCCTTATGCAGGTGCCATGGTGCAAAGCCCCTTTGGCCCTAGTTTGGTTCTGTTGGGTAGAAACTTTTCTATTACACTCAACATCTGACGTACTTTTGTTGGAAGTCTGGAAGTCTGGATCTAGTTTGAGATCTTGAAGTTTAAACAAGAAAGAAAACCTGAAGAGAAGTCCTTACATTCAAGATTTGGGAAATAGATGCTTGGGGGGGGGATGAAAGAGATTGAATTGATTTGGAATTTCTCTTGCTGATCTTTAAACACTTTTCATTTGATTTATTTATCTTGTAAAATGAAAGAGGCTGGGTGCATGAGAGGGAGCCATGGATTTAGAAGTCAAAAAAGTCTGGGCTAATTCCTCTGCGATTTTGAATTGTTCTAGATTAATATATTAAGCTCACAGCCTGCTTCCCCAATTCCTAAGTGGGTCCAGGATCATGTTAAAATGTAAATGGGAAATATTTAACAAAATAAAAAGAAAATAGAATACAATGTTAATATATGTTTTTCTAGATCAATATGTGGCCATTTGGGAGCTTTATGTATCACTTAGTGATTACTCTTTCTGTTTGAGTTTGATGTCACTATTTTAGACATTCTGGAAAACAATTTGAAATTATACCTTAAAAGTCACTAAACTATATTTACCCTTCATCCAGTCATACTATTGTGCACACACTCTGGAACTTTCCTTTTTCCCCTATTAAAAAGTACTTATTTGGGGTCTCTTCACTCAGGACTCATAGCTATTTTCTAGTAATAATACAATGATCTAAATTTACCCATGACTGACCTTTACCCCCAGACATTAATTATATTATCTCTGTCACTTTGTATAAAGGGAATGGGAAGTTTGACATTTTTTGAATCAGCAAGTCAACTTCATTTATTCATTTTAGTAGTTTAATTTTTATTTCATAATCATAAACTTAACTTTGTTGTCCAGTCAGATTTGTGGAATGAAGAGGGAAATGAAATCCAAAGAGAATTGCAGTAAATGAGAGCATAAATATTATAGGGTTTAAGAACAAATAGAGTTTGTGGGGTGCTCTCTCATGCTGCAGAGGAATGGTTTGGTGATTAAGGTAAAAAACCAAACCAAACCTTGTGAGAGTTGGACCACAGCCAGTAATGGTGATCTTTCTGGTTTAGTCATTCTGAGAACTGAGGTGCTTTATGATATGAGGGTCTGATCTTTTGGTGATGTTTTAGAGAATTAGGGTACAGCTATTTTGCTCTTGCATTATTCCTTTTGAGACTTGGGGGAATAGTAACCATGTCAATTCATAGGTAAGGTGTATTGATGAGAGAGGTCTTGTAAGGCGGACTGAGTAGGCAATCACATCTTGCCAAGGGCCATTTTGTGGCCTCCTTAGCTACCACGCATGACTCTGTCAAGGCGTCATGGCCTGATGGCTCACAGCAGCTTCCACAGTCTTCATGCCTTTTTTTCACTTAGCCAGAGACCACATGCTTGCCATCTAACCAATTGGCCATAGGTGAAAAACTGGGAGTCATTTGTGTTGGGTATAGAATTTGTCATGGGCAAGATGCCAGGACCAGTTTACTTCAAGATGAAGTTCTCATCAGCAAATCTTTCCGAAATGGGTTTGCCACCAGTGCCATTATGGTGTGTGAAGTCACCACCCTGGCATATGAACTCAGTAATGATTCTGTGAAAAAAGAATCCCTTGTAGTCAAATCTCTTCTCTCCAGTGCTCAGAGCATGAAAGTTTTCTGCTATTTTTGGAAATTTTAGAAACTCTGCAAAGAAAGAGCTCAAGAGTAATCCAGTCTAGGGGCTCATTAGGGGAGGTGACATCAAAGAACATGATAGGATGGACGTAGCTACAGATGGCTGGGCTGAATGTGGCTGCTGATAGTGGCATTTGCCAAGCCAATAGGCCAATTTTAATGATTTTAAATTACATAAATGATATATTTATCACATAAACTTCATTATCTTTCATAAATCCTTGTCAAATAGTCAGCCTATTGAACTTCTTGTTAATAACATTTTTTCAAAGCAATTTTCAGGTCAAGAATTCTATATGACATAGCCTATCTTTGAATGTTTGATGTATCTTTTTCTCAAATATTTTTCCTTCTCATTTTTATATGTAGATCACTTATTTAAATTTATGATGATAACTTTCCTATCCAAACCCATCCTGGCTTCATTTAATGACCTGTTTGTTACTGTGTTAATTAAGTGTCCTTAGTGTTTCTTCCCTGCAGACTAATCCAGACATCTGTAACCTCTTGGTTAGAATATTTTTTGTCTAATTTTTTCCACAGAATATCATCAATAACAGAGAGATATTTTGGAAGAATTCTTCTCTTCATTACCTTCTGTAATTCCTGCTTAAATCTTTCCTTTTACATTTTAAGGCTATACTTGGCCTTTAGAACAACTATCTCTATATGAATATGAACCAACAATTTTCTTTTGTTCCTGCTCCAACTATATCAGAATCCATTTCCAAGTTAGTTCTTTTTTCATATATGAGACAATCTAATGGAGAGGGGGTGGGTATCAAGAAGAGCTTATATTTGTGTAGAATATGGTATAGAATGTTTGTGTTTGTGTTATTCTGAGCTATAACTTACTTAACTAACAAATCTTATGGAAGGAGATGATGCATCCTTCTTGACTGAAGATAACCAGAGATTTTGATAAATCTCATTTCTTTAAAAAAAAATTTCCTCTAGAAACTTGATTTCATTTATAAAACCTCTTGCTTCATCACTTTCAAGAATTCTAGTTAAATTTATGCCCCCAAACTGTGCTTTGTTATGAGGTTTTTCTTGTAGATGTTTTGGGGGCAAGCTCTTTTGAGTTTGTTTCTAGAATATCCCTGTTACCATAATAGCTTTCTGTGGTAGAATTCTTTTTTATTTGCCTTTTCTTTAGTCTACTTCCTGGCTTGTTGTTTGGGCCAGGCTCTATACATTTTTGTAGGGAGGGTCTAGACTCATTCAGTTGTTGCTTTCTTGGGGTGTTGGGAGTTATTCTAGGATCTCAGGGATAGCTCATACTCTGGACCAGAGTGTTCAATTCAGGGCAAAGTCTAATCCTGTCCCTTAGTCTGAACTGTGCAAGTTCCTGATGTGGGATTTGGGTCTGAACAACAGTAGACCACTGCATTTAGCCCTTAAAACAGGTGGAAAGCATTGCTTCTTCAGAGTGACAGAACATCATGATCTGCTTTGGTCTGGGATTCTTGCCCTGGTTATTTCTTTCCAGGCTTGAGACTGGCTAGAAGCTAGAATTAAGAATCTGATTTATTCCTGGAATCTGAGGCACACAAGCTGCTTGCTTTTCTGGTACACAGCTGGGATTATGACCTCTTCTTACTTACAAATGCCACTTCTAGGTACAGATTCCCTTCTCAGTCCTCCCTATATTTGTGTTACAGGACTGGGTAGTGAGTGATAAAGCTGCAGATGACTCATACTCTCCTTACAGTACCTTAGTATGGGACTCAGACTTTCTGTTGCCCTAGGGCACAGACTGAACTCTTCTTGGGTGTCAGGGGCTCTATGCTGTTGCTGCTATCTGAACCCTTTCCCAAGTGTCCCCACACCTCTATGTCTATCTCTCTTTGCCAACTTTGGCTGGAAAAACAACTCACTGTGTCTTTTTCTTATATTCATTTTCTATATCTGTTCAAAGGAGCTTTTTTTTTTTCCCCAGATGGTGGTGAAGGGGAAACTCATTGTATTGCTTCTTGCTACTCCATCTTGGCTTCATGTCCCTCAGCACAGACTCTTCAAACTAGAGACAGAAGTATTCTTTTCTAAACCATCCATTTTTCTTTGAAGAAGTTGAATCCTAGAGAGATAAAGTGATATTCCCAAGAGCAAAATGACTAAGTAGTGGCAGAGGATGGCAGGTCTTCCAACTCTCAGCTGAGCTCTCTAGATCTGAACCCTCTGGAGGATCCTTCATGGATCACAAGTCATACATACTTTCTTAGCTCTCTAAGTTACTCTTGAATATGTCCTAGACAAGTCCAGCCTTCGAACCTACCCACTATGTTGTGGACCTTTCTTTGGTCCTCTTGATATTTTATGAATAACAATGGAATATATATCTTAGGTGCATCACCAGAGACAACTAGACTTTTACAGAGAAACATGTGACTATTACAGATTAATAACAGAGACTTTTAATAGAGAACTGAATGGTTACTGGAGCTTATTTCCCAATGGGGACAACTATTTGGAATTATAGGTTAGAAGTGAAAAATACCTTTTGTGATTTAATAATCCTTTTGTTTCATCTTTTATGTGAGAAACTGAAGCCCAGAGTAGAAATTATCTCAGTTATTCAACTAATTAGCAGTAGACAGATCTTGGATAAAAGCTTGACTTTAATAGTAACTCACATTTCTATACTGCTAACATTTGCAAAGAGTTCTCTTCCCAGCAACCCTATGAGGTAATGTGAGTGTTATCCATTTAATAGAAAAGCTGATGGAGATATAGAGAAGTTTAAGAGACTTGTCTAAGGTCATATTGGACCAGGAAGGGCCAGGACTCAAATGCTCTGGCTCCCAATCCAATATTCTTTTTACTATTCCAGGATATATAAGAATGTAAGATTCTACACAGATTGTTTACCTGTGTAAACACAGCTTATAGGCCACATGGATAGCTGTCTCTGAAGTAGCTAGCTGGAACAGTAGATAGAATATGGTACTTGAAGTCAGGAAAATCTGAGTTCAAATCCTACCTCAGACCCTTTTTTAGATGGGTGATCCTGAGCAAGTCATGCAATCTCTCTTAGTTCCAGTTTCTTCATTTGTAAAAGGGAGGTAATAATAGCATCTTTCTCACATGGTTGTTATAAGGGTCAAATGAGTTAGCACTCTGAAAAACTTAAAGCCTATGTATAAATGTTAACTATTATTATTCTCTCTGGAATCTGGTCTATCTCTCTTGTTAAAAGAGAAGGCAATTTCCTCATTGAGGGAAACTGGAAGAGAGCTGTATCTAGGTACTTTCTCCTTCTCAGGGATGTTGGACTAAAATTATATGAATCTGCTATCCTTAAATATTGATGAACTAAGAATATGAATTTGGTTCAGAGTACAAACTGCCTCCTGGTTGCTCTCCCTTCACTTGCACTGGCCAGCTTAACTCCTTTCTACCAAATGCAGTTGACACAAAAGACCATCATGAATAACATAGAGTGTGAGCAAACCCTTTTATTCAAGCAGGAAGCAAACAGAAATTGGAGAAGTTTTGCGGATTAGAATATACCTAAAAATACTGAAAAATGAATTAATGAGCTCATTGCTGGGTACAAGATGAGACGTTCCCCTTGGCTAAAATATGGGCCATTCTCTTGGATTAAGGGGACATCTCAAAAGTCTCTAGGGAAGTAAGTGGAAATCAAGGAACATGCTGAAGAGCTGACTTCCCTATCAGACTTGTAGCTTACAAAATCTCTTTACTTGTCTCTGTCCTGAAGACCCTATTGAATCACACATTTCCCTCTTCAGAAAAATCCTTCCACTAGCTTTGTCCCTCAGGAAAGTCTGCAGCATTAGGTAAGTTGTTCATCTTCTAAGAGTCACATCTCCTTCCTTATATTCAGCATGTAGCAGGGTGCTGCCCCTCCTCTACTCTGCTTGGCTGGAATCTGGGGTTATTTTTAGAGCTCAAAGGGCATTTTGAAGTATTGGGGGAAAATGACTTGAAGAGAAAATTGGGTGTTATATAGCTGGAGTGTCAGCAAGGGCACTTAGCGGATAGAGCTCTGGGGTCTGGAGTCAGAAAGACCTGAGTTCTAATTAGCAAATTTACTAGCTGTGTGAACCTGGGCAAGTCACTTAATTCTTGTTTACATCCATTTCCTCAACTGTAAAATTGATATAGTAATAGCATGTTATTATGAGGATCAAATGAGATAATATTTGTAAAAAGCAAACACAGTGCACCACACAAAGTTATTGCTTAGTAAATGGTGGTTCCCTTCATTTCCCTTTCCCTGTTCTCTTATCCCTGTATCTTCCTTGCTTTTAGTCCAGAAGCTATCTAGGCAGCCTGAAAGTATGTGATTTGACTCTGACTAGGCTCTACAGTACAGAGATGACAGCAACCTTGAGACCTTTCCTGATCATCAGCTTCTATGGAACATGGTGGAGGTAGAAGATGGATTGGGTTTATCTTATAAGGAACTCCCTATGAAGAACTTCCTATAGATTGGCACCTTCTCTGCCATTTATCATCTTAAGAGAGTTGTCTGGAGGTACTGAGAGGTTGAATGACTTGTCTAGGGCTATACTCTGTGTGTGTGTGTGTGTGTGTGTGTGTGTGTGTGTGTGTGTGTGAGAGAGAGAGAGAGAGAGAGAGAGAGAGAGAGAGAGAGACCAACAGACAGAGACAGAGACAGAGACAGAGAGAAATAGAGACAGAGAGACAGAGAGAGGAAGAGACAGAGACAAAAAGAGACAGACAGAGACAGAGAGACAGACAGAGAGGCAGACAGAGACAGAGAGACAGAGAGAGAGAGAGAGAGAAGAGACTTGAACCCAGAGCTTCTTGACTGAGATCAGCTTTCTATCTAATATGTCACCCTGCCTTTCAGAAACATGGTACATCTGCTTAATTGTCATTTCTGTAAATATCCACCAGCCAAATCTATTAGACAAGTCTCATCTCAGAGGAGAGAAGAGTTATTATTCGTGACAGTTGGATGTGGGTTGGGGTGAGGATGAATGCATGAGCTTTGGAAGCAGGAAGCACTCCCCTGGCTGTGGAAGAACATAGACTAGACAGGGAGAGCAGAGTATTCACTAGACTTCATAAAGACAAATTGCTTCCCTATGACCTGCTTTAAATCTAAAAAGGGAATGGCTGCTGCAGTAGGCAAGATTTAACAAGAGGCAAATGACTTGCATTATGTGCTTGATTATTTTCCTTCCCAGCCTGAGTGTTTATCACTAGCACTAAGAGATTCCTGTCTTCTCTTCCAGGTGTCTAGGTTTCATGATGATCATATAAAACCATTCTGTTGCCCTTTTTTTTTGTTTATCTTGGCATTCCTCAGCTAGGGAATAATAAAGAAAGGGTAGAAATCTAGCTAAAATGATTAATCATGAACTTTTAGAGATAGATGAGACCTCATACATCTATCCAGAGATCACTCTTTATTTTACAAATGATGAAATTGAAGCTCATAAAGTGACTTCCTGACTATACAATTTCCTATTTAACGATTGGAATTAGGATTAGAAGTAGGAGTCCTCATGCTCAGTTCATTTCTCTTTCCATTGCTCCACTCTCATTCCATTGCTACTGTAACAAGTCCAATAGAAAGGACTTACTATAATTTACAATTAAAACAACCAAGAAACCCAAATATTTTTCCTAGTCAATCTCTATGACATGTCCTTTTCCATTCAGATCTTTATCACTAGCTCCTTTTCACTGAAATTTTTTAATGTGTCCCTGGAATTTCTGTGGGCTCTGATTTTGCCTCATCTTATACTTAACCTCCACCAGAACCACAGTACCTGTAACATAGTAAAGATTCTCTGTCTCTGTCTCTGTCTCTGTCTCTGTCTCTGTCTCTCTCTCTCTCTCTGTCTGTCTCCCTCTCTCAGTGTCTCCATCCCCACTCCCACCTTCTATCATCCATCTATAATTCAATGGTGCCTCCTTCTTTTAAGCTAACACATTTCATAAAAGAAATAAGGTATTCATGAGAGCCTATCCATTTTACCATGAATTAGGAAATTCTATTGTCTTAGCTCAGCTGGGCTGCTATTATCCTTAGGGAAATAGGAACATTTTTCATTGTGCTTTGGTCATTGGTGAAAATGTCAGAGAGTACAGCCTACAGTAGTAATCAGGTCAGGTCTAAATTTAATTAGTTTTTTTTCCTATGTGTTTGGATTTTGATTTGAATTAGAGGGCATACCTTGAATGAATTCTTATAAAAGCTTTAATTAACTCTTTTGCTAGTGTCAATATGTTTTATTACATTCCACAGCCTAGGAGAGATCTCTCTGGTGGCTAATTTACTTGCAAGTTCTTAGCTTCATGATAATATAGGATCTTTGTGCTGGCTGCCACTTTGGCTTAGTACATTATGTTGCTTGACTGGCATCACTTAGGAACACATTGGTTTTTGCTTTGGGGGGCAATTGCTCACCATTAAAAACTATAAGCTATAAATACAGTTGCAGGTAGAAGGTTTGTCTGCATCAGAGATGGTAGGACAACTTAGAAATCATAATAGATCATCCTAGAAAACAAAGATTCTTCTTAAGAGTGGAGCTTCTACTTTTATGGCTTGGAAGCATCTCAATGCTCTAAATTATAGAAGTATGAACTTAGGTGATACTGAATAGTACCAAAAACTTGGAAGAGGCCTTGAGGAATGAGATGAGGAACACAGAAATATCTAGAGATAAACCAAGGAAATGGGAGCTTTCCTTCCTTCCTTCCTTCCTTCCTTCCTTCCTTCCTTCCTTCCTTCCTTCCTTCCTTCCTTCCTTCCTTCCTTTCTTCCTTCCTTCCTTCCTTCCTTCCTTCCTTCCTTCCTTCCTTCCTTCCTTCCTTCCTTCCTTTCTCCCTTCCTTCCTTCCTTCCTTCCTTCCTTCCTTCCTTCCTTCCTTCCTTCCTTCCTTCCTTCCTTCCTTCCTTCCTTCCTTCCTTCCTTCCTTCCTTCCTTCCTTCCTTCCTTCCTTCCTTCCTTCCTTCCTTCCTTCTTTTCTTTCTTCTTTTTTTCCCCTCCCTCCCTTCACTCTCTTCTTCCTTCTTTCTTTTTTTCTTCTCTTTTGGCACAGGACTTTTCACATAGTTGATGTTCAATGAATATTGGTTGTTAATAATGACATAGTATTGAATTTAGTAATTAAAAAAAATTATACCATTTGTGTTCATGGGAAGTTATACCTATTTTCCTGTGAAGAAGGATACAATTGAGGATCTCATGTATCACATCTATTTTCTACCTTTCATAATTTCTTGTTAATAATACTTTTGGGTTCTTTATTTTTTCTTTTTTTAATATTTGGGAATCTCCAGAATTTTCTTAAGTATTTTGTTTTCTGGGGAGAGACAACATGGCATGATGGGAAGAGACAGAGTTAGATGGCCTCAGTTCCAGTCCTAGCTCTGCTACTTCCTTACTACATTGCATTATTTTGAAAAAGTTATTCAGCATTCTTAGACTCAGTTTTCACATCTTTCAAATGGGGATAGTACCTTTTGCACCATTTGCTTCACAATGAGATTATGTATATAAATTCTTTTGTGACAGGCTGTAAAGTTCTATGTAAAACTGAAATTTTATTATTAAATTAATTTTAAATGTTCCTTCCTTTTCCTTAAAAAAAGAAAAAAGGCTTCAATATCTGATTTTTAATCTTCATTTCATCTAGTTCTACTTTGCTTTTTCATTTTTCCTTGTCATCTCTCTTTAAAGTGTCCAGTGAATAAGTTTACTATTCATGCCCAAGTAGTTCCCATATTCCATTACTTTTCCCTCCTTTCCCTTCCAAAAACCAAAGTAACTGTTTAAGTTCATTTCCCATAATTGCATCTGACCTGTTTTCAAATCTGTAGAACTCCAATGAAACATTGATTTCCTTGGGAAATCCCAAATCCCAAGATATCCAGATAAGTTTTTAATCACAGTATTTCCTTGGATTGGAAATAAAATTCTATTCAGGTTCCCTTGAACAGCTTTTGATTTTATTCAACCAGTTTTCCTTAGGTTAAGTATAGTATGGTCAAATCTGTTCTGATCAGGTTCACCTGCATATTCACTGTGCTTTGGATCTGGTTTCCTCTGCTTTACCATGAATTTGTGGGCACTATCTCTAAAAAGACAGGGCTGATTCACAGTTGAAAAAGCACCATCCAATTCAGTGAGTTTATATTCCATCCAATTAAGCAATAGAGCACACAACATGTCCAACATACCCGGTGTGATGGTAAGGACTCCATTTCAAATTTAATTAGGCAAAATGTAAATTGGTAGAAGGCAATGCAAATTCTTCCCTGTGATGAGAAATATGAATAAATTATAACATAAATCAATGAAAATCCAGTCAGGCAAGGTATGGATGATATAATGTTTTGGGAAAAGAACCCCTGACTTCATTCCTAATTTATTTTTCTTGATGGCACTGATACTGATTTAATTTTTGAAGAGACTGACTATGGGAGGGAGTGTTATTTCCAAAGGAGTAGATCCTATTTAAACCTGGTCTGACTCATCCATAATCTTAGCTATCTTTGGATTATATGTTAAAAAAGACAATTTAAAAAAATGAGGCTATGCCTCCTCAGTTCCTTCATTTATATTGTTCTCACCTAAGATGCCCTCTCCTTTTCCTTTTTAAAACTGAACTCATCAGCTTTCCCTCAAAAACCCTCTTTTCTTCTACTGTTGAGTCTTTTACTGTTCTCCCAATCATCCATCTTCATAATCCAATTATAATTCTTTTTTCCCAGTTATAATTCTTGATTCCTCACTATCTCTTTTTGGACCACCCCTCCATATCCAGACTATTGCCAATGCTTGTCAATTTTATGTAGACAGCATTTCTCATATATATTTCCTCTCTCTTGACACTGCCACTACTCTGGTGCACACCCTCATCACCTCATACTATTACAACAGCCTGTTGGTTGATCTCCTTGTCACAAGTCTCTCCTCACTTCAGACTATCTTCCTCCATTCAGTTGCCAAAGTGACCTTCTTAAAAATGTAGATTTGACCATATCAGACCCCACCTAATAAACTGCTCCCTGTCACCTCCAGGATCAAATATAAAGCTCTCCGTCTGACATTATTATCCCATTCTCTCTACTTCCCTCCCTCCTTCTCTCCTCTCTCTCCCTCCCTCCCTCCCCCCCCTCTCTCTGTCTCTCTCTCTCTCTTTCTCTCTCTCTCCCTCTCTCTCTCTCACCCCTCTCCTCTCTCTTTGTGTTTCTCTCTTTCCTTCTTTCCTCTCTTTCTCCACACATACACATCATATATATTCTATCTATCTATCTATCTATCTATCTATCTATCTATCTATCTATCTATCTATCTATCTATCTTTTCAATAGGGAGCCTTTCCTATCTCTCTTTATTGCTAGTGCCTTCCCTCTAAGATTAACTATAAATTTTCCCCATATGGCTTATTTGTATATAGTTGTTACACATTGCCTTCCCTTATTACACTGTGAGCTCCTTGAGAGCAAGGTTTATCTTTTGCCTTTCTTAGTAACCCCAGTGCTTAGCATAGTACTGTCCACATAGTAGGTGCTTAATAAATTATAAATATACAGTGTATTATATTATAATAAATATACTATAATTACATACAATAATATATATATATATAAAATATAAATACATTAATAAAAACAAGATCATAATACTAATAAATATAATAATAGTTATAGCCTTAAATAGGGTTAGGTGATCAGGGCTTTGCCCAAGGCATCCAAATTTAGAAGGCTCTGATAGCATTTAAACTCCTTAACATATAAAAACAAAATGATTCAGGCCTAGAGACAGGAGGTCCTAGTTTCAAATCTGGCCTCAGCCACTTCCTAGCTATGTGACCCTGGGTAAGTCACTTAACCCCATTGCCTATTCCTTACCACTCTTCTTCCTTACAACCAATACATAGTATTGATTCTGAGGTGGAAGGTAAGGGTTTAAAAATGATTGAGCATTTAGTTATCAAGAATAATTAGCTGAAAATATGAAATTAGTTACCATATGGTTTTATCATATTCCAAGTGAATTCTTCCCCAGCCTAACTGTACTTTTCCCTTTCTCCAGAGATGGTCTCTACAGCAGTGACCTTAGGAGTCCAAGGTCTTCGAATCTCACCCACAAGCTGGGGCTCTGGTCCCTTCTCCCAAGAGATCTTATGTCCTGAGGTCTCCAGTTCCTGAGGCTCTTTTCCCCCTACTCTTCCACATCTGTGTAAGAGAGAAATTTGTAAGAGAGAAATCTTTGGCAGAAATTGGCTGCAAAGTGGAAGGATGGAGGAACTCAAGATTCCAGTCAGAAGACAAGAAGCTGGGGGAGCTCCAACTGATATTGGGCATACTCCTCCAGCTGAAAGCTTTGAGAAGAGGATCTTCTAAGCTGGGCTCTGGATATCAACTGTTTCCCAGTGAAATCTCTCACTCAGCTTAAGATATCATAGGCTGGGACTTTGAAGGAAGCCATTTACTAAGAAATCTCTCCAAAGATCTATTCTCCATCTCTCTTCTTAACTTGTCCTGGACTCCATTACTCAAATTAGGTTAGCCCAGGAATAGGGACCAAAATAGCAGCTGACTGAAGAGAGATCAATGCCGAGAGCCTGGACCCCAAGATTTTTTTTGGGGGGGTCAGTCTGCCAGTCAATACGGATTTTTGCTACTCACTTTCCTCACCTAATACCTTCATCTCTCCCTTCCCTGAGTGAATCCAAATAAAAAGTGTTTACTACTTAGATCGGGTCTGCCTAGTTCCTGACACTAAGGAAGGGGGCTGAAGATTTTGGAGAGAACCATATCTCTCCCCAAATAGGAGGGTTAGGTCAGGATCCTAGGGATACAAACAACTAGATCCAAGGAGCAATCCTCTCCCCTGTGCAGAGGAGTAAGCCCAGGTCTTGGTGGGGGGATAGGGGGGAGAAGTGGCAGTTGGTGTACTTGAAGGACCCATAGACAGGAAGGTCCATCTTGTTTCTCAACAATAGCTGAGACCAGGAAGGGAAACTGAGTGCCATTTCACTAATGCTCTTTTCTCTAGTTCTTAATCTCCACCTCCCTGAACCACTTTCTGAGGAGACATATTCTGTCCTTCAGGGAGACAAAATCAGGTTATCTTCCCCAAGGGGAAGAGAGGGGAAGATCAATCTCTCCCCCCCTCCATTCTCTCAACTCTCTCTCTCTCTCAATCTCTCTCTCTCTCTCTCTCTCTCTCTCTCTCTCTCTCTCTCTCTCTCTCTCTCTCTCTCTCTCTGTCTCTCTCTCTTGTTCCCCTGTATATGAGTGTATGACCTTCTTTCTGACCATACATTACATTTGGATTTGCTTTAAATTTGATTCGAGGACACATTTGGCACTATGTCCTCCACATGAAGGCTTCCCAGACCAACAGTCACAGAATGTAAGAGCTTCTATTTGTAGTGGTAAAGACCTGGAACTAAGGGGATGACTCTCAGTTGGGAAATAGCTAAACAATTATGGCATATGAATAGAATGGAACACTATTTTGCAGTAAGATATTATGAAATAGACAGTTTCAAAGAAATAATGGAAATTTTGTATGAACGTATGCAGAATGAAGTGAGCAGAAACAAGAGAACATTATAAAGAGAAATGACTTTGGAAGACTTAAGTATTCAGATCAATGAAATAATCATAGTTCCAGAAGAACACTGATCAAACACATTACCCACCTCTTGGCAGAGGTGAGATGTTCAATTTCAGACATGGTCAATGTGAGGATTTATTTTGCTTGCATATGCAGATAAGGGTTTTAATTTTTCTTCTTCTTTGAACTTGGAGGAAACTTTGAACTTGGGGAGGAGGGAAAAGGGAAGCGAGTGAGAGGGTTATCAAAATGAAAAAATAAGAAAATGAAAAGTAAGGAAAAAGAAAGTAATATATTAGATTGAATTAAAAGAAAAAGTATAGCTACGTTCTGTCTCTGTGATATTATTTAGCACTAAACTGTGCCATCTTACTCTTTAAGTATTTTATGCATTAGTCTTGTCATCTGAACTAGATCACAACCTTCTGAGATTTAGGGCTTGCTTAGGATGTCAGATTGTCTTTTTCTTTTTTTTTTAAACCCATTATTTTCTGTTTTAGAATCAATACCTTGCACTGGTTGCAGGGCAAAAGAATTAAGTGGCTTGCCCAGGGTCACACAGCTAGGAAGTGTCAGAGGCCTGATTTGAACCCAGGACCTCTTGTGCCTAGGCATAGCTCTTAATCCACCTAGCTACCCTGCTGCCCCTGAAACTGTTTAAAAAATATTTTTATTGCCCTCAGAAATAGCAGTTTGCTAAGCACACAGGAAGTCATAGAGATAACCCTTGTTGATTATTTAATATTTAATCTAGGAAATTCTATTGCTGGGACTAGGCATATTTCTGTTGGGAAGCTAGATTTACCAGCTGTAGCTAGTATTTAGAAGCCATCAATTAGTGGCTTCCATTTCCTTCTAGTTTAATTGTGACATTATACAAGTGAACTCTTTTCATTGTGACGACCTTTGAAATCAATTAAAGTCCAACAAATATTTATTGTACTATCATGTGCAAGGGACCAGTAAGCCTGGAGAAAGAAGGACTAGATCGTGCCCTTAAGAGTACCTTAGAAAAAGTGGCTTTCTGTCCTTCTATCAGTCTATCAACCTTCAACTATCTAAAGAAAGAACTTGTACTCTGATTTTGTTTTTGTCATCATTGTTCCTTTTTTCCCCCAAAAGGAAGTTGAGAATAGGGACCTTTTAAATTTTACACTTGTTTTCCCAGTGCCTGGCATATAGTAGGTGTTTAATAAGTGTTTTCTTTAAAAATTTTTTTTAATTGATTAAGAACATTTTTCCATGGTTCCATGATTCATATTCTTTACCTCCCCTCCTCCCAACCCCTCCCCACCCCATAGCCAATGTGCAATTCCACTGGGTTTTACATGTGTCATTGATCAAGACCTATTTTTATATTGTTAATATTTGCACTAGGGCGATCGTTTAGAGTCTACATCCCCAATCATATCCCCATCGAACCATGTGATCAAATAGTTGTTTTTCTTCTGTGTTTCTACTCCCACAGTTCTTTCTCATAAGTCCCTCAGAATTGTCCTGGATCATTTGATAGTAGAGAAGTCCATTACATTCGATTGTGCCACAGCTTATCCGTCTCTGTGTATAATGTCCTCCTGTCACTCCGCATCAATTCCTGGATGTTGTTCCAGTTCACATGGGATTCTTCCAGTTCATTATTCCTTTTAGCACAGTAGTGTTAATAAATATTTTCTGAACTGAATTGATTAATATATATTTTAAAGTCAGAATAGTTTAATCTACACTCTATCAGAGCCAGAGTCAGGAAATTTTATTCTGTCTGGAAAGCCTCACTGATGTTGTATAAAGCTTTAAAAGCATCCATCGCCTTCTCAATGCTACTAACCTACTCAGTTAGAGCTAGTAGCAATATCACCAAAGGCTTGATAAAGCTTATTAAAAAGTCCAAAGGAAATGTTCAGGCTCCATCATTCCAAAGGTGTAATGACATAATTTGAATAACAAAAAGTACTCAGACCTCTTTTACTTCAACAATACATTTTTGGACAACAGATTCACTTTTCTCATCTATTATGAATCACAGAGCACTGTGATCTGGGAAGAAACAAAATTGCAGGTGTATTGAAGGGCAAAGGAAAGATGGTTCAGCATGTTACCACTGATGACTTGGACTTGAACAATAGTATAAAAGAGATCACTGACAAAGACATATACTGTATTACCAGAACAGAAGATGAGTCAATTATGTTGTGAGAGCAAATGATAGATAGCAACTGATACCTCAAAGTGACAGTAAAACAGTGTGAAAAGAATTAAATACATTTAGTTAGGTGGATCATATTGGAAGATTTTCAGAAAGAATAAAACAAGGAAAGGCATTGGGAGGAGTTTTGATATTCATCACTAAAATGAGTACCTATTCAAGTCTGGTGATGTGGTTTGGTGGGTCTAGAATCAGGAAGATCTGAGTTAAAATCCAAACTCAGACAGGTACTATCTGTGTGACCCTTAGCAAGTCACTCAACCCTCTTTGCTTCAGTTTCCTCGTATGTACAATGAGCTAGAGACGGAAATGGAAAAGCAGTATCTTTGCCAAAAAACTTCCAAATGTTGTCTTGAACTCTTCCAGAATCTGTATCCAATCCATATTTTTCTTTTGGACTTTGCCTGTGTTTCCTTTGTTTTCACTGCCTCCTTCTGTGTCTCTACCTTGCTCTTTGTCTCCATAAAAATTCTTAGGTGTTTTGTTTTTTTTGTTTGCTCATTTTTTCCTATATAACTATAGGTAGTCTCTGTTTTCTGGGAAGTTGGGGTACCCTCTTAAACTTCGGTCCTTTCTTGATGCTATTTGCAGCTTATTTTCTAGTTTTTGTTTTTTTTACCAGTTTCAGTTCTTGGAGAATGATGTGAGAGCACCCTCCCCCTGCTGATTAAATTGACCTTGCAGATCCTGATAACTCAAAGACTTGCCATAGACTTGGTTGTAAACTTTTAGTCTTACTTTGATCTTGATCAGGTCAGAACCTACTTAATTGTAGCCTTGGACTTAGATGTAAATTTTTGGTTTTACTGTGTACTTGTCCTATTTAGGCACATCCTTGATTGCCCTGTCCTGGAGTTCTGCCCTGAGCTTTAGGCAAAAAGATCAAGGCCTCCCCCTTAGTGCAATCAGCCACCCCAAACTGTGAATATGTCCTTATCCCAAGCCCAGATTGGGATTCCTGGCTTCACTTTTGGCCCACACAGATCAGAGCACTTCAGCTCAGACTGCCTTGGGCTGGGATTCTGGTCTTCTCCAAAGGTTTGAAATTTTAAGGGGTGTGGGTTGGCTTGTACCACTATTTGCTCAGGTAGGATCTTGGGTTCTAAATGTTGGCTGGGGCTTAGGTTCCTAAACCTAGGACAGCAGATGTGGGGTGAAATGTGTGTAACTTGCTTTTGGCTTGCTCTTCACTCCTTTCTACAGTCTTTTGCTGGCTGTGCTCCCCTTTCACCCCAGTGCCCCAGATGTTTTTCTACCAACTTCTGGGTTTTTCTTTTTTTGAAACTTGTTTCACTGTCCCCTTGTTGGTTTTTTCACTCCTATATTTGTTTTGTGGCAATATTTTAATATTGTTTTGAGAGGACTCTCATGGTGAATCAGAGCTTCTACACTCTACTCCATCATCTTGGCTGCATCCCTGGAAGTTCCTCCTTTGACTTTCAAAGTCCTTCTCAACCTGACTTCTTTCTACCTTTCCATCCTTTTTACATTGTTGTCCAGTTATTTCAGTCATGCCTTGCCCTTTGTGGTCCCATATGAGATTTTCTTAGCAAAGATACTAAAATGATTTGCCATTTCCTCCTTCAGCTCATTTTACAGATGAAGAAACTGAGGCAAAAAGGGTTAAGTATTTTGCCAAAGATCTCACAGCCAGGAAGTGTCTGAGGCCAGATTTGAACTCAGGAAGATGAGTCTTCTTTACTCCAAATCTGATACTCTATCCACGTACCAGCTAGCCACCCTTCTTACACTTTACTCCCTCCACATACTCTATAATCCATTGACATTGACCTTAATGCTATTCTTCTCATGGCTCTCTATGTCCCATCTCAGTACCTTTTCATTTGCAATCCCCTATACCTAGAATATTCTCCCTTCTCACCTTTGACTCATGGCTTCTTTTGCTCTCTTCAAATCTTTGCTCAAAGCTTATCTTTTGAAAGAAGCCTTTCCTTGCCCTCCAGCAGCTAGAGCCTTCTCTCTGTTATCTTCACTCATTTTCACATATAAATCTTGCATGAGCATAGTTGTTTGCATGCTGTCTTCCCCATTCAAATGGGAACTCTTGGGGAGTAAGGGCTCAGTTCTTCCCTTTCTTTGTATATCCAGCCCTTAGCACACAGTGGTTGGTACATAGTAATCACATAATTTCTTGTTGGCTTACTGCTTATAAACACACTCACATCTCCTTCATCCCCAAAACAAAATAAAACAAAACAAAAAACAAAAAATCTCATTAGACCATAGAATTTTCTCAACCTTTGTCTTCTCATATCTTTCCTCCCTTTAATAACCAAAATCCTAGAAAAAAAATGCCTTCTTCATCTACTACTTCTACTTTCTTTTCTTTCATTTATTTATCAAAATGTTACAATCTGGTTTCTGACTTTATTAGTCTATTGAAACTTCTCTCTCTAAAGTTTCCAAATATTTTTTTGTTGCTCAATCTTGTAGTCTTTTTTCAATTTTCATCCTTCTCAGATTTCAAATTGTTCAAGTGCCACCTTTTTATCAAAGCCCTTTTTGTCATCCTCAACTATGAGTGAATCCCCCCAACCAAGCATATTGAATTTATTTGTAGTTATTCCCTTTATAGTTATTCTGCAGACACATATATTTATTCTTCATATAGAATTTATATATTTATTCTGCATATAGAGGCAGCTTGTTTATATAGTGGCTAGATTGCTGGGACCAGATTTAGGAAGACCTGATCTTAAAAACTTCCTTAGCTATTTTCAACTTGTGTGATTCTGGATAAGTTATTTAACCTTTATATGCCTCACTTTCCTCATCTGTAAGATGGGGAGAAATAATAGCACCTGTCTTGTAGGCTGCTGTGAGGATCAAATGAGACTATATTTATCAAGCAATTTGTAAACCTTAAAGTGTTATATAAGTGCTTGATATAATTGTTGTTTATGCTGTTATTCTACTTATCTCCTCCAGAAGAATGTAAGATTCTTGACATACACACTTAGTATTTATTAGACACTTAATAAATGCATATGGATTGATTCCTTGACCTTTCTTCCTGAATATTCTCTCCCATGGTGCATTGTTCTCTCTTGGTTTTCCTCTTACCTATCTGACTACTCAGTCTTCTTTGCTCATTCAACAACCACATAATTGTAGAGATACCTCCAGATGCTATTGCCCTCCTTCCCAAATTTCCCCTGTATTTTATGTTGCATAAATAATATTTTTTGTGAACATAATATGTTAATGTATATGTATGTAATTTATGTTCATGTTATCTCCCCTGCTAGAATATAAGCTTCTTGATTGTAGGTATAAATGTATATACACACACACACATATATATAAACAAATATATAAATACATATATAAGCATGTGTATACACACATCAGTGAAATGTATTTTTGTATTTCTAATAGTAGCTTGTGAGGACAGCTAAGTTGTACTCTTAAGAGCTCTTAAGACTCAGCTTCCCAAGTTCAAATCTGGTTTTAGATACTTCCTAACTATGTGACCCTAGACAAGTCATTTAACCCTGTTTGCCTCCATTTTCTCATTTATAAAATGAGCTGGAGAAGGAAATGGCAAACTGCTACAGTATCTTTGCCAAGAAAATCCCAAATGAGGCCATAAAATATTGTATATAACCGAATAACAAAAAGAAGAAGAATAATAGCTTGTGGAAAATAGACTCTTATCAAGCTCTTCTTGAACTCAGGATTTTTCTTCAGGACATTCTCACATAATTAGTGAAGGTTGTTGTGTACATAAACTGTCCACATACAATGGTGAAGTCCTTGACTCAGCAGTAAGATGTGATGAGTTGTCTCTCCAATGGCAATGAGAGTTTGCTGTCATCCCAAGATCTTTGTGTGGCTTATTCATTTAATAGGTAGTGCCTTTCTCCTCTCTCTTCTATTTACTAAAATTGTCAGCAGGGAGAGGAGCACTCCTGCATGCTGTCCTCTCTCTCTTCTTTCTTCCCAACCCCATACTCAGCTCAAGGTCTTCACTATAACCATTCCCTTGTTTCCTCTTTCAACTTCTTCACCCTCCCCAACTCAAACTCAGATGGTTTCTGGATAATGAAAATTAGTTTCTTCTTATAAAAAAATTACAGAACCTTTATGTGTATAATACCCCTGTAATACTCCACCCCCGGAATAATAAGTCAGTTTGATAAATATGGCCAGTTAATTTAATGAAAGAACTCAGTCAAAATGGGTTTCTTAGCATTATATAAACCAATGACTTCCAAAGTGGGGGCCATGACTTAACCTCCAGGGGGTTGTGGGTCGGCCTAATGGATTTGTGATCGATTAATAGGAGAGTGGGAAGATAGATTGTCTTTTTTTCTACCAGTAATGGTCAGTCATGGGAGACGGAATCCAACACAACCACATCTGTCCTTGTCCCTTAACACTCCTCTACTCTGCCATTCAATCTCTTGTGAAATCTCTCAATGTTTCCTCTTCTGAGAGTAGATTTGGCCTTTCAGGGCAGTTATAACCTAATTGTTATAAAAGTTGTAACAACTTCAGCTGTACCAATATCATTGGAAAAATGGCCCCCTTATCCTGTCCCCCAATCACATCCACCTTCTGTCCCTCAGATCACTTTGTAGCTTCAGTAGGAATCCAGCTGAGGCTGGTGAATAAGATAGCCATCTGCCTGTTGGGACAGACAGGACTTAGTCCTGTCGCAACAGGACTGTGATCTGTTTGGCAACTCTCACTACATTATCATATCCCTTCTGAATGGGGACATTTTTGAAGATGCATAACTTCTGTCTGGGTATTGAGAGGACTGAAAAGAAAAACTATCTGACTCTGATCTTGTAAAAAAACTTTATTAAAAGAAAAAAACCCATCGGAGTTTCCTAGCTGAAATTAACTGGAGCCCTGATACTCTGAATGTTCTGAATTCAAAAATCCCTCCCAGGCACAGGGTTGGTCCTTATGTAGACCAATCCCGGGCCTGGAAGTGGGGTGTGTGGCCCATCCCTAGCACGGGATTGGTCCAATTCAGGACCAATCCCATGCCAGGAAATGGGGGCGTGGTTCCTCCCCCAGCAAGGGATTGGTCCATTCAAGACCAATCCCATGACAGGAGGTAGGAGGGACCCCTGGGGCATATTGAGAAATGCAGTCCCTGGCCAGGATGCAGTTTAAAACCCACAGTACAGAACTTTGGTGTTGTCTTCTACTCTCATTTGCCTGGCATATCTAATCAGTTGCTCTATCCCATCATTTCTATCTTTATAACATCTGTAACATTTGCCTCTTCTTTCCTTATAAAGCTGCACCCATAGTTTAGGCCCTTGTCATCTTTCACTGCAGCATTGCCATAGCCTCCTCACCTATTATCTAAATGATCTCCTTATCTCAAGCCGTTCCCTACTCCAATCCAGCCTCCCCATAGATGTCAAAATGATTTTTCTAAAGTGTAGATCTGATCATGACACTCAGTACACTCAATACCATTCAGTTATTCTCTATTTTGTCTAGAATAAAATATTATTCTATATTCATCTTAACCTTAATTTCTCTTTTCTTGCATAAGTTTTAGTTTCCTTGAATTCCCCCAAGTCTCAGCTATAGACCCACCTTCTTTGCAAGAAGTCTTTTCCATTTCTCCTGAATCTTGGGGCTTTCTCTCTAAAGTTACCCCTAATTTATGCTGCCCACATCTTAAATATACATAGTTGTTTAAATGCTTTTCCTTCCACTAGACTGTGAGCTCCTCAAATACAGGGAAATTTTTTTACCTTTTTTGTAAAAAAAAATCTTGAACATTTCATACAATATCTTCTACAGGGTAGGTTCTTAATATATATTTAGTTGCCTAACTGACTAATATAGTAGTATGTGTATATAATGGTGGTGCAGTAGATAGATTGTAGGCATTGAAGTCAAATCTGGTTTCAGACACTAGCTATATGACCCTGTGCAAGTCACTCTGCCTCAGTTTCCTTATCTGTAAAATGAGCTGGACCCCATCTGTAAAATGACAAACCACTGCAGTGTCTTTGTCAAGAAAATCCCAAATGGGATCATGAAGAGTTGAATAAGACTGAAACAAATGAACAAACACCAAAATATACATAGTGTGGAGAGTGTGCTCTAAATTTTATTTACCGATAGGAGTGTACAATCCAAAAAGTTTAGAGACTGCTGGTTTAGGTCAACTAATAATTTGTAAGTCATCTTGTAAACTGCTCTAAGTTTTACAAAGCAGTACCCCTTGCCACAACCTCTTGAGGCAGTCTTACAATATGACTGTTCTCTTTTTTACAGATGACTATCTGGTGGATTGGTGAGATAATTCTCTTTTCAATCAGTGACTTTGACATCCTGAGTAGATATAATAATAATAGCCATCAATCATGCAAATTTAACAGCATTATAGAATCATCGATTTTCAGGGTTGCAAGGTCTATAGTCTTCCTCATACCGAACAGGAATCTCCTCTAAAACATACCCAATAACAACAACAAACATGAATCATGTAACTATGGAAAAATATTCTAAAAAAAAAAATAAAGCTAAACATGTTCTACAAAATCTGGCTGACCTCCACTGGGGCCAAACAAAGCAAGTTTATCAGAATGTGCCAATTAACTGGCCTTAGACTTTTCCTGGCTTTGTGACTGGGCAAGTCACTTAATCTCTCTGCTTCAGTTTCCTTATCTGAAAAATGGGAGTAATAGTAATAATACTACCTTCCTCCCAGGGTTGTTGTGAGGATCAAATGAGATAGTAATTGGAAAGAGCTTAGCATAGTGCCTGGTACATAGTAATCACCAGATAAGCACAGAATATTATTATTAGCATCATCCCAGGGAGGATCCAGTGACTGAGATTTGCTATAGTTTCAAGCCAGAATACATTATCAGTATTCAGACCATATTCTTGTTTTTCCCCATCACCTAGGCTTTGGATTAGTTTACTTAGCTGCAGAATCGGATGATATAAGATGTAAGTCAAGTATAATGGAATATGAGATGATAGGTCTAGAGTATGATCTGACAGATCAAATATTTTATACAATTGGCTGCCTGGACATGCTGTCATATCCCATTAATGTCTGTCAGTGATGCAAATATAGGCTAGTCACTTAGATTGACAGTTCAAAAGTTTTGTTAAAATACCTGGAAGAAAATGGGCTTAATCTGGAGAAAATGACAAGCTATGTTATGTGTTATGTCTTACCTTCTGTCTTGTATTCAAGGGTTTTTGTGGAAATAGGTAAGAGGATGAAATAGATCTATGCAAATAAATCCAGTCACTTTAAAACTACTACAAGAACTGTCTTCGGAATTCCTGCCGCTTGATGGCAGGGGAGATGGGTAGTTGTCTCTGTGTAATAAAAACTATGAGGTGGAGAGTTTCTTTAGTCCTAAACCTACGAGCTAATACAATTTAGTGAACACTGTATTGGCATACCTCAGAGATATTGGGTTTAGCTCCAAACCACTACCATAAAGTGAATATCACAATAAAGGGAGTTGTGAAATTTTGCTCTCTCAGTGCATAGAAAAGTTATGTTTGCACCTTACAATAGTCCATTAAGTGTGCAATGGTATTAAGCTTAAAGAAACAATGTGTATACCTTAGTTAAGAATGCTTTATATTAAAAATGCTAACCATCACCTGAGCCTTTAGGCAATAGTATTATTCTTTTTGCTGGTTGAGGGTCTTGCCTCAGTGTTGATGGCTGCTGACTGATCAGGGGGGTGGTTGCTGGAAATTGAATGGCTGTGGCAATTTCTTTATTTTTTTACTTGTGTTAATTTCTTAATGAAATTTGTGGCATTGATTGATTCTTCCTTTCATGAAAGGTTTCTTTGAAGCACACGAAGCTGTTTGCACTTTACCCATAGTAGAACGCCTTTCAAAATTAAAGTCAATCCTCTCAAATCCAGCCACTACTTTATCAACCACATTATGTAAAATTCTTCAATATTGTTGTATCTCACAGAATAAGAAGGCCTGAGGAGAGCGAGACAGAATGGCCAGCTGGTGGAAAATACAGAATACATACAAAATTTATCTATAAGTTTGCTGTTTTATGTGAGTGTGATTTGTGGTGCTTCATAACAGTTACAATAGTAACATCACAGATCATTGATCAGAGATCAGTATAACAACTATAAATAACAATGAAAAAGTTTGAAATATTGCACAAATTATCAAAATATGACCCAGAGACACAATGTGAGCACATGCTGTTAGAAAAATGATTTCAATAGGCTTGCTCGATGCAGGGTAGCCACAAACCTTCAATTTGTAAAAAACTCAGTATCTGCGAAGCTCAGTAAAGCAAAGCAAAACAAATCAAGGTATGCCTGTAGTGCAAATTATAGGAATGGCTTGTTAAATATCATATCCCAGGAAGTATCCAATAAATATTAATTAATGAACTAGCCGGGAGCTTCTAGGGGCTAGAGTAGACTAATCTACTTCTCTTGCTACCCTTCCTAGTTTTCTTCTAACTCTATTCTTTGAGATCATCATGTGGAGTAAGACATCATAAAAACTGAGATAGAGTATGAACGTTTGCTTGTACCTAGAAATGTTCATTGATCTAAATGATAGGAAGAAGAGGAAAAGAGGTCTGTCACTGAGAAGAGTCTCAGAATTTTCTTGAGGAACTCTAGGAATGATTGGCAGGTAAGGTTTAGCCACATATTGTCTACTAAGGAACTGTTGACATGGTGCTGACCTTCCTTGTTTATTCCAAGCATTGAATATGTTTGGCAGAAACGGTCTTTGTCCACTTCTCTTCCTACCCTCTTAATCCCAGCTCCAAAGAGCAGTTATTCCTCCTGTCCCTTAAAGTCTTGTACATTTCCAAGAATAATTTCCCTGAAAACTGTCTGGATCTTTGAGAGGTTGTGAGGGTATTTGCTCAGTGGCAGATGCATTTTATCATGTATTGTTTATAATGTTTACTGATTCTGTGTGGAGTAACTAAATGCAGTTAAGCATATACATCTATGTGTATATTATGTTAAGCACATATGTATGTTTATGTGTGTGGGCATATGTGTGTCTTTATATGGATATATGCATATATGTGTATATATGTATGAATGTGGTTTTTTCTATCTCTTTTTCTCCATTAGGGTAAGGTCATATGACTGGGGGACTGGGGAATCTAGCAAACTCAAAGAAATGGCTGGGTGTGCTAGAGGTGGAAGCTCAAGGACTAATTCTGATTGGGTAAATCTACCATAATCCACTCCACATGGAGAGTAAATTTGTATGGCTACGCAGAGAGAGGCAGAACTCTGGGATAGAAAGTTGTTTATTAAAAGAGAACCATAGAGAATTTAGCAATTCCCAGCAACGAGGATAGTAACTAGAAGCAATACCTGGTAGTTAAAAAGGAAATAGTAGACTCGGTTTCTCACTGGCATGAGCATAAATGATGACAAACAGGACAATGAGAGCCATAGCAATACCTTGATAACTTCCTTCTCTCTTTTGCTCTCTGTCACACACACACACACACACACACACACATACACACACACACGTTGTTTGGTTGTTGATATCTTTGACTGGCATATAAATTGTATTTAAGAGAGGTAGAGTTGTGCAAAGTCACCAACCTCATTCTCTCTTCCAGAGTCACTGAAATCCAGTGGCAAGATAAAATTCAGGATGACGTGATAGCTTGGGATATAGTGGAATAACTCGGCTTCTTGGATGCTGAACCAAGTTCTAAGCATCAAAGCATGCCCTTTCATTTCCTTCATGGCTATTGGAACAAATTCTTCTCATCCTCCCCTTCCACCTGGGGAAGTCTTCACATGCCTTCATACGGCATCCCTTCCAAGTCATCAATGAACATCAGGACTGTTGATTGCCCTCAGCCTGGTTTGTCCTACCTCCTGAGACAGTTTACCAGGGGGTGTCTGCTGTGTATGCTTCGGATTCTTGGTGCCACCTATGAAAGCTGAGTGGCAGACCCCAAAGAAGGAAAGCAGCCCTGTAAAGGGCTTGGCAAGCCCTCACATCAAAGGTACTAGTCTTCCCTGAACACCCTGGATACCCTATATTTATATATGTATATACACATATACACACACTCACACAAACACATATATCATCTACACATACACATGTGTATACACGAATAAATGTAGAGAGATATAAACATATAATGATCATGGTGATGATGATGATGTTGATGATAGTGTTTGAAATTGTAGGAGATATGTATGGAAGCTTCAGAGTATAACAAATATCCTGTGGCATTCCTGTAATAGAAATGAGTGGGACAAAAGGAGTTAAAGATGAGGAGAGCATTTTCAAGAGAAGAAGTTCACTGAGTCCTCAAAGTTACTTTGTGTGAGGTTAAGCAAACAAGTGGGCTCAGAACGTTCCCCTCCTGAGACTTTTCATATCCAGATTCTTGGTTTTCTCAAAGGCTTCTTTATGTTAAGTCAAAGGGTGTGTTAATTATGGTAAATATTTGCCCACTCTCCTGTGGATGAGAACCTTGCTTTTATAAGGGCACGAGTCTAATGTAACTCTCTTACTTGTGGGAAATTTAAGAGGCATCAATATCTACTATTCTTTCATGATGTAGTGGACATAATGTCTCATCTCTTTAAAGGAATGGAAATCTTTCCTCAAATATCTCTCAGCACCCAGCAAAGTGACAGGCTGAGTTTTGTTTAAAATCACACAGAGGCATTGATAATGATGTGAAGGATAATTAGATCAGTAGAGAAATAACGAAATGAGCTCTGCCTTTTTTGTCAAGAAAGACATTTTTGTTTTCTTCACTTTCTCTTCCTCCCTTTGCTGGAACAGGTAGAGAATGGCAAGTGCATTCCATCATTTCTGATTACCAGTGTGCTGCAAAAGCAATAACCAAGTTCCCAAAGGAAATAGGTGGGGAATAGACATCCAACTCCAGATGTGTTGCTTAATCTTGCCTGTAGTGTGGTGCTAACACAGTTAATCTCTTCCAGCTTCTCTCTCCCATAAGTTTCCAAAAGCCAAGTTGATGAAGATGTCACTAAGTCAAGAAACTCCATTTTTGGAGTCTATGTCCATATGGGAGGGGCTATTAACTTGAAGTCCATAGATTTTGGGACATCCATAAATTTGAATGGGAAAAATACATCTTTATTTTCAGTAAACTCTAATTGAAATTTTGCATTTCCCTAAATTATGAATGTAGATATCAAAACAGCATAGTTAGTAGTTTGGTGACTTTGTCATCAATTGAAATCACAAATGTTTTCATATCAAATTATAGCTGTTGCAAAATCTCAAAACAACATTTATGTTCATCACTATTCTACAATCACTATAATTATTAGACCTTTTAACTTTCCATTGCATTAATAAAACATACATTACAAATTTTTCTTTTTTCTATTTTAATATCTGTTTTCAACATAATTGGTTACTTTAATAATCTTATATTTGTTCTGCTCTTGAAAGCATTATTTTAAGAAAGAGTCCTTGGGCTTCACCAGTCTGTTAAAGTAGTCTATGACACAGGTGAAAGACCTCTGTTCTCTGGCAACACACTGGCAGCTTGAGAGTCAAAGATTGCATATACAATTTTGGAGTTAGAAAGAATCTTACAAATCATCTACTTCCATATAAATCAGGAATTTCTCTAAAGTACCCCCTGAGAGATAATTAGTCATTACATTTCTGTTTGAACTTTTCCAGGACCAAAGAGTTTACTGCTCCATACATCTATTTATGTTATTGTTTAATAGCTCTAGTTATTATAATGTTATTCAAATTCAGGGAATCTATTTTGAGTGCTTAGTGTAAGGGGGCAACTGGGTGACTCAGTGGATTGAGAGCCAAGTCTAGAGATAGGAGATCCTAGGTTTAAATCTGACCTCAGATACTTCCTAGCTATGTGACCCTGGGCAAGTCACTTGACCCCCATTACCTAGCCCTTAACACTCTTCTGCCTTGGAACCAATACATAGTATTGATTCTAAGGCAAAAGGTAAGGGTTTTTTTTTAAAAAGGGAAATTCCATTGAGTGCTTACTGGATACAAGATTCTCTATCATTTTGAGCCAGAATCTGCCTCCCTGATGCTCTCATCTTCATTCTGCTTCTTCTTTCTGGAATAATAATAATAGTTTTATTTCTTTCATGGGACATCTCCAGATATTTTTAGAATGCTAACACATCTTATCTTAGTTTTTTCATCCCCATTTCTTTCAACAGTTCCTCATATAGAATGCTTTCTGGACTATTTACCATCCTGATTGCCCGATTCTGGATTCAGTATAGTTTTTAATATCCTCTTAAAATATGATGCCTGGTATTCAACACATTACTCTGGGGAAGAGAATAATTACTTATATGGTGTCTACTATAAAAGATAACCTAATTAAGTAATTTTAATCAGTTTATATTAATTATTTTATGCCTTTTTAGAACTATGTTCTCTGCATATGTTCCTTTAAGAAAGCTAGTAATTATAGCAATAAATTATGATCAAGGATTTAATAGTAAGAATCTCCATTGTTGATTGAATAATTGTTTAGGATAATTAGCAATCAATAATTGTATTGTGAGCAAAATAACAAAGAAAATTAAAGTGCCTTGCAAAACCTTCCTTGCCAAGGAGTTATGAGCATCCCCCCAGCATTCTGAAGCCTATAGATTTATGATGTCTCAGCTCTGGAGCTACAGAGTGACTTTGGCTGTTACCATATATGGAACAGAGATGATATAATTAGCCATAAAATGAGAAGACTTTACTTTCTGTAAGAAAGAATCCTTCTTAAAAGTCAAAATTCTGGTCATCCCCCACCCTGAGAAGAAACATTTAGTTGATTCCCCTCCTTTTCTAGGGAGAGTTTGTATAATCTGACTCTTTTGCAAAGCTTATAAAAACTTGAATGGTTCAAATCTCAGCATCTTAGTATGGAATGGATATATTTTTGAATCTTGCATTCGTAATTTTGAGCCTCTTCAAATGTATTCTAAATGTGTTCTATTCTAAAATGTGTTCCCCACAAGCACAGAGGGAAACAATTATCTTTTGGGATTTAGGTGCTTTGCATCTATTAATAATGTAGCTTAAAGCAGCTTTAATTTCCTAAGTAACCTTACTACAATTTTGCATTGTTTTTATCACTCCTCCCTTTTGGGATTGCATTTGTGATTGGCATAAAGAATTCATAGATTACAAGATTTGATCTGGAAAGGACCTTTAAGGCCATTGAGTCCAACCTCTTCTTTTTACAGATGAAGAAACTTCAGGACAGAGACATAAAGTGATTTGACAAGGGGATGCCACCTAGTGAGAAGGAACTTGAACCCATGTCCTTCTGACTCCTCGTCCAATGACTGTGATAGAGGAATGATTCGGAGACTTTGAAGGGCAGAGCCTGGAAGACATGCAGAGGTTTGCATTCATAGCGGGGGTGGGGGTGGGGGGGGATGGTGGATGAGGCTTGGAATCTTGAGGGAAGACAGATTTCAGGTGGGAGTCAGTAGATCTCTCTCAGAGATTTCTCTCCTGAGCCATACAAAATCCCTCATTGATCCTAACCACCATCCCCCCCCCCACCCACGAAGACACCAAGAATTGTGGCAGAAACTGAGAAGAATAAGAACAGCATCAGAAGATCTCACACAGTTCCCGTGACACCCTGAGTCTGAACATTGGCTCTGCTATGATAAAGACCAGGGGTCACCAAACCCTGAGCCTCTTAGAGACCAGGCTGACAAGCCTGGGTCTCTCAACTTTGGGGAGAGGGAGAAAGATATTTTTAGACAGACAGGGACTTTCCTTACTTTCTTTCCTATAAAATCCAACTTGCAGGCATCTTGTTTATCTTACCCCTAACCACCATTTGTTAGAATAAAGTGTCAGTTATCTTAAATTGACTTCCTTGTTATATTGAAAGGGAAAAGGTTCACCCATTAAATTAATTATTATTATTAAATAAATTAATTATTATAGGGAAGTAAAGTCAGGGTTAGTGGAGAGACATATTTGAAGAAGACTGAAGGGGGGAATCCATCTCACCTTCCTTCTACTTTCTGGGATCATCTACTCTTTCTCTATTATACCTAAACCAACCCTCTAATACATGACCTGACTGTTGATGAGGAAACCCTCTCTACCAATGCAGGTCATTATGTGTTATACAAGTGTTAGTTTCCAAGAGTTATCTTGGCCACTGAGGTTAAGTTACTTGCTTAGCATCACAAGACCAATATGACAGAGGACTTGAACCCATTTTATCCCCATTCCACAAGTGGTACTCCAACCATGTTGTGTTGCCTCTATTGAACTTAAGGTAGACTAAATAGCCCAGGTATTTTTCATTCATCAATTTCCAAAGCTTCCTCAAGACAAAGCCCAAAGGAGAATTGGATCTGTCTTCCATATTGGAATCCTAGGATAGTGAAGATTGGAAGTTCTATAGCAAAAATTTTGAATCAGTCTTTTACTTAAACAATTTCCCTTAGCTCTACTTTTCCAGAGAAATGGATTTGCTAGAATTTGGAAAGATAGACCAGATGGTCATTCAGTTGCTTTTTTCTAATATCTTATGGAATAAGCCAACCTAGCTGAAGCAGCAAAGTAAACTAAGGGAGAGACAAGAAGTAGACAACTTCTTGGTCCAAGTGATTCAAAATACTGTTACCACTTTGACCACCATCTCCACTCACATCCAATTGGAGATAGTCTAGGAATTTGAGCCCCAAACCCTGGGAATACAACACATTCAGACCACTGATCCTGGCTAAATATCACCATAACTAGCCATTTAACTGTTTCATTAGAACACACTAGGCTGAGTGAGGTTATTTCTCTTTGACTTCCTTTTTGCCTGCTGCTGATTCAAGGTCCACTGTCCCTTACAGCTATCTGCCTCAGGATTGGGACATTATGTCATAGCCTCTTGTCACATCCTTTATTTGGTACATATTTCCCCAAAACCTATTTTAGAAACTGGGACATTTTTTGGAGGTTTTGGAGCCTGAGACAATAAAGTCCAACTTGCTTCCAAAATTCTCCTCAATTTGCATGCTAATGAAGTTAGGGCAAAGCTAAAGGCCAGGTGAAGCACTGGGTCACATTTCTTCCTTATATATATATATATATATATATATATATATATATATATATATATCTACAGGCAACAAAAAAGCTGTTTCTTTTTTGTTTGCCTTTGCCCAGTACTGTGGTGTTTCTATGCATTAAATTGGACTGAAAGGAGCCTGGTCTTGTGGCAGCCAGAGTAACTCTTGCTCTATCTACATCATCTGGCTTCTCAAGAAGGACTAGGTAAGGGTGAGATAAAAAGAGAAAAGAACAGCCTGTTAAATGAACCCTCAAAATAATATTGTCTTTTTGTCTGCTAGTTTTGTGAGCTTAATGAGAATGGGATAAGTGAGTATATAATGGTTTTTAACAATTGTAAAGGACATCTTTTTCTCTCTCCTTTGAATGGAAACACCTGAATGCTCAGCTGATAGAAAGAAAAAGAGAGAGATCCTGGAGAGGAAGGAAAGTAAATCTTATTAGCTTTCTCATTACCTCCCTAGGACCATTGCAGCTACCATTCATAATTGCTTAATTAAAGTGATGCAGAGGACACAGTGTTATTAATGACTGCAGATCAATGCTGGCTCCAGGACATTTGGAATTGTTTTGACATTTTCATTTTGCATTTGAGCTTTCATCCTGATATGGTCAGCACTGGTTTCCGTCCATATATTTCATACCGATTTATTCACCTTGTGCATGGTGTTCTACTGTGGTCAATGAATAAATCAGCTGTGACTGATTTTGTGTTCTGCTGGGCAGGAGAAGTAGTTAGCTCCTGCCTCAGATAATCCAGACCTGTAAGCAGAAAGACCACCAAGAGACATAGGGGGCAGCAGGGCTACCTCTGCTTCCTGAATCTAAAGCTTTTGAGTTGTTGGCCTAGGCAAAATTGTAAATTTGGAAGAATGAAAGAATGAATAAATGAGAAAGTACTTCTTGCAGCTTGTGAAACAGTGACCCAAGGCACTGGACCTGAAGTCAGGCAATTCTGAGTTCAAATAGGACCTCAGATACTTACAATCTGTGTAATCCTGAGCAAGTCTCTTAACCCTATTTGCCTCACTTCCTTAGCTCTAAAGTGAATATATAATAATAATATAAAGTTTATAGGATTGTTGTGAGGATCAAATGATATAATATTTGTTTTTATTTTATCTTTATCTTTATTTATTTTGAAAATTTTATTTAATTAGTCAATTTAGAACATTATTCCTTGGTTACAAGAATCATATTCTTTCCCTCCCCTCCTCCCACCCCTTCCCGTAGCCGACATGCAATTCCACTGGGTTTTACATGTGTCCTTGATCAGAACCTATTTTCATGTTGTTGATGTTTACACTAGGATGATCATTTGGAGTCTATATCCCCAATCATAAAATGGTATAATATTTGTAAATCACTTAGCACAATAAATGCCTGGTACATTAATCATTCCTTTGTTCATTCATTCATTCATTCATTCATTCATTTGTTCCTTTCTTCCTTTCCCCTCCCTCCTTCCCTTTTTCCTCCCTTATTGTAACTAGGAAAATCACTTAGCCTCTGTTCATTTCAGTTTCCTCAACTGTAAAATGTGGACAATAGCATCTACCTCATATTGCTGTTGTGAAGAAGATCAAAGAAAATAGTATTTGTATAAAGCATTTATAGGTGCCATATAAATATTTTTTTACTTCCCTTATTAAGGACTTACTATGTGAAAAACTAAGGAATGGGGATAGAAATACAAAAGCTAGAGAGTTTCTGACTTCAGGGAGCTTGCTGCACTCTAACGAAGGAAGACACTCTGAGACACTCTGAGGGAGTTACGGTGAGGTAAGAGAGTTTTGATTTGTTTTTGTAAGTAACAGGGATGATGAGATGATACATCGTGCAGTTGATTATTATTCTCATTCCAGAATTAATAGTAGAGTTGATATAATGTGTCCATAGCAAGAAGGGGAATATTGAAGGCACAATGGGCAATATAAATGTGTAAGAAGGTCTGATAGCAAGATAGCCAGTGTAGATCAATGTATGGGCTTTGCAGCATAATCTGGATCTGTGTAGACAGGTTGGTTAGGTGAATTTTTACTCATAGACTCTACTTATCCAGTCAGTTCAACCACACAATGGGAATTCCAGTGATGAAAGGATTAACTTCCCCAGGTTCTTGAGTCAAGTTTGTTCTGGAGTGAGGCATTGTTGGACATGATAGCAAAATGGCTGAGGTGGATGATGAAAACCTTGTTTTATGAAACCCCAAATTTGCCTTTGTCTCATGGGAACTTGCCTTCAAGGAATTCCCAGACTGACCCTTGTCTTAGACTCAACAGTAAGCCATGAAGTACCCTGAATAGGAATGATAGAGATACTCAAACTTTAAGTTTCTCGGTTCATCTCATTGTATTTAAGCCTCTCTCAGATACCCAAACCTCCAAGTCCCTTTGTAACAGATCAGTTGTCCTCCTTTTCCTATTTTCCCTAAAGTGTATATAAGACCTCAGGTTCTTCATTTTGATGGGAATTCCCATGATGAAGATTCCAGTGTGTGCACATGACTCTATTTGGTGGTCTTAAGAACTCTTGTCTCCCTTGTCCTTATTAAGTATATGTCAATTTAATTTAGAGGGTCTTCTATAACTTTTCTTCTTTTGTAACTACTTTAGTGGTTCTTCATTTTTTTAGGTTCACTGTAAAATGGAGATTTGAACCCTTGACTTCAATCCCCAGAAGTCCTTGGTATTTCCCAGAATTCCCTATAATTTCACCTGAAAAACCTGTGACAAGTATCCAGTTTCTTTAAATGTCATACAACAACTTATGTAAAATATGATAGTGGATTTGTTTGCTATTGTAATTAATTGGGCTATTGCGAATTTTAGGGATTTTGAACTACTGTTCTTTATTAAAAAAACTGTTACTTTGTGAAATTCATTTGCTTGTACTCACAGTGGATCATGGCCAGGTATGAAGAGGAAATGGATCTCATTTTTGGTGAGAAAACCTTGTATTCTACATTTCTTAGCTGACACAGTGTGTCAATGATTATAAGCTATATTTTTATTTTTAAAACTCTTTTATTATTATATTGTTATTGAATGTGCAATATACTATTTCAGTTTTTTTGTTTTTTCTATCCTTTTTATATTTGAAGCACATGTCACCAGTATTAAGATTTTCTTTAACTTTCAACTGTCAAGAATTGGATTTTTTTCCCCATTTTTGTCTAATAGGCAAAACCTAACTGGCTTTTTGTCAATACATCTAGCAATTTTTGGTTTTGTTCTCTTTTCCTCTTATCCTCAAATTATTGTAATTTCAAAGTTGGTATGTTTACAAGACCCAGTGGAGAGACTAGTCTTCCTTGGGCCTCAGGGGGAAAATGTAAAATGGAGATTTGAACCCTAGACTTCAATCTCCAAAAGTTCTTGGTATTTCCCAGAATTCCCTATAATCTCACCTAAGTCCCCACCTGGGTGAGATCACAATGAGTATTTAACTGGTGGTAATGCCTACCTCTCCCTCTTCTATCTTCTCTCTACTTGGCCATTGCAAGATGTAGTAAGTAAGCTTTGAATGGGCTAATCAGCCCTAGGCACATGGTTTTCTTATTTTGTATTTCTTTATTCCTTGATTTCTAATAATCTTTAATAAACCTCATAAAATATATTTCTATTAGTAGAGACTAATTTAATTTTTACATGACAATTATTATATGATTTGTCCTGTGCTCCTTTGACATTCTTTTCTTTCTTGATTCCTTCCCTCCTTTTGTCTATCAACCATGGAGTCAGTATTCTCATGCTGCCCAGCAATCTCCCCTCCCCCTTCCTCACCCCAACTTTCCTTTCTTTCAAATAACATACTCTGCAGCACTCCAGGAGCCTAAAATTTCCCAAACTCATACAATTTCCATTAGATAATTCCTGGTGTGGTCCTTCCAAGACAACATTCAAATCAATTCAACAAACATTTTGTTGTGGGACAGCTTGATATTACTCTGGACTGGGAAGGGTGCTCCTTCAAGAATGATAGGCTCTGATGATTATCTTTAAAAATAGAGAAATTTATTAAGTTGAATATGAGTTGAATGGCCGGGAGGCAGGTGCAGATAAAAGACTGCCTCCCTGAAGAAATGGGCCCAGGATTTTTATACCTTAGAGGGTAGTGACCAGAAATGGGGGTAGGGAGATGTGTTATACAACTGTGAGGTGCCTTGGTACCAGGGATAGAAGCACAAGTGTCCTTGATCACAAAAGAGGGCAAATTGCACATTTCAGGGAATGAATTGATATCTGAGATGCATACATATCTATGCTTATCAGCTAAAGAAATGTAGAGTTGATGCTTATCAAAAACCAAGGGGAAATGCTAATGAAATGTATAATTAATGTAAGTGGAAGGTACATATCTGTGCTTATCAAAAAGCTTCAGGAAAGGCTAAGGAAATGTCAGCTTTCCTTTAGCCAACACTGCAGGGGTACAAGAATGGGGAATTCCTCTCATACTCTTTGACTTGCGATTCCCCTGGAGACTCAGGGTGCCTGGAGAAAGGTTGAACCCCATATTAATTTCTTAAACTCCTCTTAAGTGTAAGATATTATATTATGTACTTGGGATTCAAAAATGGGGGAAAAATCCAATTCTTGACTTCAAGTTGCTTATAAAGTAATAGAGGAGATGAAATAATTAAATCATAAAATTATAGTATTTGTCAAAAAGATTAAAATAAAGTGATGTGCAAGACACAGGGAGGGATCATTTGTCTGTGTGGGAAATGGGTAGAGGAAGGCTTCATGGAAGAAGTGACACCTGAGCTAGGATTAGAGTATTTTAGCCACACAGATATTGAGAGGAGACTATTCAAAGTTTTTTGTAGCAGAGTGCATAAAGGCATGGTCAGGAGAAGGCAGGAGGAGATAGAAAATAGCCATTGGTTCAGTTTGCCTGGAATGAACAATATGGGAAGGGAAGTAGTGAGAAATAAGGCTAAAAAGTTAATTTAGAGCAAGTTGATGGAAGGCTTTTAATTTCAGAATAAGGACTTTTCATTTTATTTGGTCAACAAGAGATAGCTTAATTAAGATAGCTAAAATGTACATTTTAAAGATTCCTTAATAGGAAGGCAAATAAAGGAATTGGTTTTATTGTGTGTTCAGAGACTCCAAGGAACATTACATAGGATATTTGGTCACCTCATAATGCAGTACTCTCTAGAGAAGCCTCTGCAAATAGACCACTTTGAAAATAATTGCAACTTCTGTGCCAATGTCTGTGACAAGATGAGGAAATTGTACAAAGGATTAGGTAAGACCCTCTAAATTAAATTGACATATACTTTCATACTCTATGACTTTAATACCGAGGTGGGGAAATGGGGAAGATGGCAAAAAATATATTAGAAAACATGAATCAAGAGTAAGAAACGAGAGACCAAAGTCTTGTAGATAGGACAAAGCTTTACTTTGACAGAGAATACATGACCAAAGCAGCTTACAATTGGAGAAATACAGAACCTTGAAGGTCTTTAGGAAGCTCAACTGCTCACCTAGACTGGCACTTCACAAGGTGGGACCTCTTGACTGGATGGGTCAATAGATCTGCTGTTGGGCTAGGTTGTGCCACTGATACTGGATTAAAGAGGTCCTTTCTGGGCCTGGACTGCTTCTCTGCTGAATTAAGTTCTGTTACCACTTGGCTGAACTGGTTCTTTGTGGCCATAAGTGCTACTTTTATTTAATTTTTGGCTACCTGTAAGAGTTAGGCCAAGATCCATTGGAGCTCCTAAATTCATTAGGTGTCTGGGGCATTTTCATCTCATAATATTTATTTGCTCCAAATCAATGAAAAATACATAAAGAGAGAGATGTAGCTATGTATTTACACATACTATGGATCGTTGGGAGACAAGGATGATGTCCCTTCTTATCCTGAATCTCTGAATAAGTTTTCTTGCTGCCTTTTCTGCAGCAAAGAAAAAAGAGCAAATGAAGATGGTAGGTTATTCCTTTTATAAAAACATTCAGTTCTGGATAGGCAATCCAAGCCATCAGTTTTTCTGACTCCACAGCCAAGTAGAA
This sequence comes from Monodelphis domestica, assembly GCF_027887165.1. Classification (NCBI taxonomy): domain Eukaryota; kingdom Metazoa; phylum Chordata; class Mammalia; order Didelphimorphia; family Didelphidae; genus Monodelphis; species Monodelphis domestica. Next base: position 604,957,512 of record NC_077227.1, read on the forward strand.
GACATTTTGTAATCATAATGTACCAAACTCTGAATCATCATGGCTGGAAGCAGACTCCTCTCAATTGTCCACATGATCACTTGGACTAAAGGACTGTGCCTTGTAGGCCAACACATCTCCTTTAGACTCTTCCCCGTATTGGACAAGTAATGTGGATAGAAAATGTCCCATTAGTAGAAATTATACTGTATATAAAATCATGTGATCCAATTTTAACTCTTATTCTTCCCATGATCCCTCTCCTTACAACTGGTCATTCCACCTCATCCCTTGATCGAGTTCTTCCCTGTTTTCTCCCCACTGAAGATTAATTGATCCTATAAGCTACCATTTCCCCTTATCTAAGGCAAGATGTTTTCCATGGAGCAACAGCTCCTGGTGGTTTTCCAGTTTTCCAACTCTTTCCAGGTTAAATCCATTATAAGGTCCTCATTTCCTGTCACTGGAATAACCCATTCTCCTTGGGGATTCTTTTGAGTGGGATGACCTTTCCTTATAGGATTAAGATCTCTTCCCCTCTCCCCCAGATACCTCTTTCATTCCCTCTATAAATCTTGTTGCTGAGAGACTATAGGAACTATTATTATCCATTTACTGTTCTCTCATGTTGTTCATCCTTCACTTTCAAAGAGGACCTATGGCATCTGAGTGATGTCTTTTGACTCCCACACAAATTAGATTTGTGTGACAGAGTTGAACTAAATTATTGGCCTCACTCTCTTTTCCAGTCATAGAAGTCCAGTGCAAAGAAAAAGTCAGGATGCCTGGCATTGGATGATGTTGCCTTCTTTGATATCTAACCAAGCTTCAAGAGCTCCACAGCACCTGTTTCTTCCACCTTCATGGACATTGGAACAAATTGTACTCATCTGTCCATTCCACTTGGTGAAGTCTTCACATGCTTGGTAAAGACCCCTTCCCGTCCCTTCCCCCACTCACCTTTGGCTTTGAGGGCTTGGTTTAGCCCATCTGCTGAGATAGTTTATTGGGGTGTGGCCACTATATATGCTATAGCTTCTTGCAGCCACAGTTGAGAGCTGAGTGGCAGGTGGATATCCAAGGAGTAAAGCAGCCCTGAAAAGGGCTCAGCAAGCCCTCAAACCAGAGGTACTATGTTCGCTCACAGACTAAATAAGGAGTCATCACACATTTCTTTTTTTTTTTACTTTACTGTTCCTCATTTATGCATCCTCTTTCAATGAAATGCTATCTCACATAATATACTGATTCATCCCTGGGGATTTGTGGAGTTTATCATGCTTCTGTTATGCTCCCTTACCTTTACTTCTTTGATTTCTTTAAATTCTGTTTGTGCCTTTATCCCCTTGAGTACTTAAAAAAAATCTCTTGATAATATTTTGTTTTAAACATTTCTCTTTATTTTTTTTTAAAAGAATGAAATAAATCATTACCTATTCTTTCTTTGGACGTTTTAATTATTTCTCTTTCATGTATTTTTTTAAGGCAGGGGAATGTTTGAACATTGAATATTTTACTTTCTTCCTCCCCTCCGTCCCCCCTCTCTTTCTCCCCCTTTCTCCCCACTCCCTTCCTGTCTCTGTCTGTCTCTCCAGAAGTTTTCCAAATGTCTATCTTTTGTTGAAATCCATTTTTTCCTCTGGTGATTAGGATCAGGTTTTTAGCATATGGCTTTTCATTTTGGTAGCATCTTGAGTTCCTTTGTTTTTTGTAATATATTATTCTAGTCCTTGCTGTAGTTTCGTGTGTGTGTGTGTGTGTGTGTGCGTGCGCGCGCAATAGTCATGTGTTATTCCAATTACCTTTCCTTTATATTGTAAAGTCTTTCTTCTGGCTACTTAAAGATTTTTTTGTCATTGGAATTGTTAGATTTTTTTTTGTCTTGGATTTAAAGCAGTAGTTCCCCACCTCCCACCCCAGAATCAATCTTTTTATTCTTTCAATATGCGGCTATTTTGCTTAAGACGAAGTAGAACCATAGTGGGCTTAAATTATCCCTTAAAATTATATATTTTATATTTATAGTGCTACTTTTTGTGGTGGCAAAAAATTGGAAAATGAGGGAATGTTCCTTAATTGGGGAATGGCTGAACAAATTATGGTATATGACGGTGATGGAATACCATTGTGCTCTAAGGAATGGTGAATCGCTTGATTTCTATAAGAACTGGAAGGACCTACAAATTATGTGGAGTGAAATGAGCAGAATCAGGAGAACATTATACACAGTAATTGAAACTTTGTGGAGTGATCAAATGTAATAGACTTTGCTATTAATAGCAATACAATGATCCAGAACAATCCTGAAAGACTTATAAGAAAAAAATGCTATCCATATGTAGAGAAAGATCTGTGGGAGTAGAAATGCAGAAGAAAAACATATGATTCATCACTTGTTTATATGGGTATTGGATGTGGGTTTTTGGTTTTAAAAGATTACTCTATTACAAAAAATGAATAATATGGAAATAGATTTTGAGTGTAAAACCCAGAAAAAATAAAATGACATATTTTATATCAATTGTTCTGGACAGCAATATGTTGTTGGTGTGCTTTAAATATAGAACAGTTTTTCTATAAAGATCAAGTACTCCAGTACTTTTGCAATATTTGGATCTATTTTATATGTTCACAGTATATACACAAGCCACAAAGGTGGTATTGAGTCAAAGGTTTTACAATAATTAACAAAAGCATTTTAAATGCTATAGTCCTTTTGGGTAGACTTGTTTAATAGTTACTGAATGAATGATAAATTGCTCTTTACATTCTTGGGGCTTTTTGGTAAAGCTCTACTATTCCTAGAAAATATACTTTTTTTTTTATGTGTCGATAGTTTTTTTAAAAAAAAGTTATATTAGTGATCAATGCTTTATATAATTTGTATGAATAGATTTGTATCTTTTATTTGGAGGGTTTGCTATTTTTTTTATCTATTGGTAATAGATATGTGATGCCCACTGATAGAATTACACTTCAGACATCAAACAAGAGGGAGAAAACTCCTATGTACAAAATATTTGTAGTAGCTCTTTTTGTGGTGACAAAGAAATCAAAGCTAAGTAGGTGATCATCATTTGGGTTAAGGGCAGAACAAAGGTATATGAATGTAAGCGAATACTATTGAAGCATAAAATTGATGAAGTGAGTAGTTTTAAAGATATCTGGGAAGACTTATATAAGAATATACACAATGAAATGAATAAAACCAGAATTCTTGAAGACAAGAATTCAGATCAGTGCTATGACTAATCATGAATTCAGAAGAACCTTGATGTAAAATGCTACCTACTTGTTGGTGGAAAACTAGTAGACTAAATATGCAGAATGAAACACATTTTTTTTTTGGATGTGGCTAATGTGGGAATTTGTCTTGATTGACTTTACACATTTAAAAAAAGTTTTCTTTTTCTTTTTTATTTCAGTAGGGGGTGGAGGGGGAAGACAGGAGAGAGAGTTGCTTGTTAATTGAAAAAAATTAATTAAATAAAAAGAAAGGTTGGATCTAGCTTGCATCTAATAGGAAGTTAGTAAAGTGCTGTGATAGTAATTCATTCATCACTGTGAAGCATTTAAACCAGTAATTATGGGGATTATCCAGCCCCATTGCCTTTCTGCTTTGCATAGATGCTAGAGTTTCACCTGCTTCCTCTATTATAAGTATTCTCTCAGTCATTATATTAATGGTATGTAAATTTTTGGTTGATTGGTTGAGCAGGCCTCTTGTGACTGTATAGATGGCCAGAAAACTTCTCCATTGTCTTTCTTTGATACTTTTACTTCTTATTTCTTTATTTATTAAGTCTTGCATTTTTTGATAGTGAATTGCTTTTTTCATTTTTTTTGTGATCCTTTGACTCAACATATGATCATGGTTTTTTTAGAGCTGGCAAAAGACCTTAGAGGTCATTGAGTCCAACCCCTTTCTTTCATATGTGGCAAAACTGAGGCAGAGAGAGGTTGTGACTTGACTAAAGTTATGCACTTACTTTCTGAGACAGGATTGTAATTCCTGACTAAATTGTGGAAGAACTTACCTTTAAATTGGATTCTATAGCAAAGAGAGGATTTCAAAAGAGAGATGGAGGTGGTGGGAGTAAGGAAATGCAGTATTCATTCTAGTTTGTAGATTAGCAACTATCTCATTCTTAGATATGTGTTTTTATCTACTTCAGCATTTTTTTTAATACTAATTATTTTCTCAGTTTAGGGAAAAATTCTATTTCCTTCTTTCAGCTAGACTTTTCCAATTGTTATTATTATTGTTTCTTTTTTTCTGGCCTTGAATCCTCTGCTTGGTTTCTACTAGTTTTATACTATAAAGCTGTTATATGGGTTTTCTAACCTTATTGATTATTGGTATAGTATAGTAATACCAATAAATTTGTCCTGTGTGAACAGGCTGTTGGTGTGACTGTTTGAGAAAAAAGGCTTCTCAGAGCAACCTAAGAATTCCAGCTCAGCCAGTTGTATAAAAATATATATATATATATATTTTTTTTTATTATAGGTTAAAAAAAAACTAATGAAAGGGATAATAAAAGGAAAGAAGTGGAAAAGAAATTCTTATAATATATAAGTCCCTAAGCTAATAATTCTTACTCTAACCACCCAAAATCTGATCTGCAAAGATCTTCTTCTTCCCCAAACAGAGTTGAGGCTACTCTCCCTATTTTATCTAAATCCCCCCAAACCTTAATCTATTTACCCTAATCTAAATTATACACAAGAGAAATAAGTTAAATCTTTCTCTCTTCCTTGTTGTATAGATGAACAAACAGCTCCACTCGTATAGCAAAGCTGCTGGGCTTGCACCAATGTTTCACCCAACAATCTCCTTAACTTAAGACCTCCTTTCAGAACAGGGTCAACCCAAAGAGTGAAAGTCAGTTGGGTAACTGTCTCTCAGAGCACTCTGGGAAAATTCTCTCTTACCCATAAATCCATCTGTGATTCTATTCAGATTCTATTTTAAAGAATTCTGTGATTCTATTTTAAAGAAACCTAACTTATAAATTTCTTATGCATTGCTCAGTAACTTCTGCTACTTAACTATTTCCTAATGAACTCTTACTTAATTAATAAACAATTCTCTACAAAACTATGATTATGTTCATAGTACTAGCTTTGGGGACAGAGTTATTATTTAATCTAAAGTCAGCTAATATAGCAAAGACGAGTTTGTTATGCAGTTGTGTTCCAGGGGACCTGATCTGGTCTGTGCTATGGTTCAGTTTGTGTAATAAGTGAATAGTTCCAATGTTGGTCCCATTCTAATTTGTTCTCTCAGTCTGTGGTCACATCTATACCCCTATTTCTATTTCCATTCTACCATATGCAATAGGAGCTATTGTTTTGGTTAGTCCCTTGCTGTTATAAATCTTCTTTATTCTCATGGGTGAGCTATGTATCATGAAAATCAATGTGAAGAAGAGAATAGATAGTTGCATAGACACAGAAGTGGTTTCCATGTGTCAGTGTGTTGACAGGTCTGAGTAAGGAACCAGGAGCTCAGTTTTCTTTTGAATATTTCAGTAAATAAAGCCTCCACCCCAGAGACCTTGATGTCAGTTCCCAGTGAACAAGTGGGTAAAGCTCATGAAAGATTTATTTGAATTGGATGAGATGGACCAAATGACAATGAAGGTTCCTCTGGGAACTCCTCTGTTAGAGACTTCTAAAGCCCCATCCCTTTTCTCCTTCCAAATGGAAGGGTCATATGACAATGGAAGAGCTAACTCACTGGGGAAGTTAGGGGGCACTAAATATGATTATGATCAATTGAAAACTTAGTATGTTCTAGTTCTTTTGAAAACCAGTTCATGGTAACAAACCAGCTATATTTCTTCCTCCAGTCACTCACTTGCTTACTCCCTCCTCCTTTGCTTCCTCTTGATACCAAATCCTGAATCCTCAGCTGTTGCCAGAACATTATGATTTTTTTTCAAATTCAACAAGAATTTATTTTTTTAGCCCCTCCTCCCACTCCCCAGACCACAGAAAGCATATTACACAAACTGTTATGTATATGTAGAATATGTCTTTCATGTTTCCCCTTCTCAGTTCATTATCTGGAAGTAAACATTCACAAGTTATTTTTCAAATAGTTTTATTAGGACTGTAGCTGTATGGCAAGTTCTCCTTGACAAATTATTAGAGGGTTCCCAAGTAGGGGCAAGGAAAATGAGAGAAAATAAAAGAGAACTAAGCGACGGTCGGGAGGATTGAGGTAGCTGGTATCTATCAAGGCAAATGTATTGAAAGTTACATCTATTTTTATAAGGGGGAGAAAGCAAGCTGGGGATTTTGCACAAGTTTCCACTTACACAATGAAGGTAAATAATTGATAACGTGGTAAAATGAATCTGTTTACCTCATCTAGTCTACCCAATGATTTCTATAAGATAATTAATTAACATTTGTATCTAATGTTGTTTTGGTTCTACTTAGTGCAATATGTTGTTAAAATAAGGAGTATAAATGTATTGTGTTTGAAGATTGAAGAGGTGGCTTTCTGTTATTAAGAGACTAGATGCTTCTGATTAAAAATTGATCTGTCCCTTAAATAGAGAAGTATATCCCTGCAGAGCCAACCAGTTTCAAATCTTGCACAAGGATTGAAATATAGAAGATACAAATTTGTCTCTAACTATAACCTTTGGCTACAGAGATGTTAGTAAGGGGGAAGGTAATTTTTTGAAAATTTTATTTAATTAGATGATTTAGAATGTTTTTCCATGGTTACAAGACTCATGTTCTTTCCCTCCACTCCCCACCCCCTTCCTGTATTTGACACGCAGTTCCACTGGGTTTAACATGTGTCATTGATCAAGACCTATTTCTATATTATTAATATTTGCACTAGGGTGATCTTTTAGAGTCTACTTTCCCAGTCATATACCCATTGACCCACGTGATCAAGGAATTGTTTCTCTTCTATGTTTTTTCCCACAGTTCTTCCTCTGGATGTGGATAGCCTTCTTTCTCATATGTCCCTTCGAATAGTTCTGGATCATTGCATTGCTACTAGTAGAGAAGTCTATTACATTTGATTGTACCACAGTGTATCAGTTTCTGTGTATAATGTTCTCTTGGTTCTGCCCCTCTCACTCTGCATCAATTCCTGGAGGTCATTCCAGTTCACATGGAATTCCTCCAGTTTATTTTTAGCACAATAGTATTCCATCACCAGCATATACCCAATTTTTTTCAGCCATTCCCCAACTGAAGGGCATCCCCTCATTTTCCAACTTTTTGCCACCACAAAGAGCGCAGCTATGAATATTCTTGTACAAGTCTTTGTCATTATCTCTTTGGGGTACAAACCCAGCAGTGCTTATGGCAGACAGTCTTTTAGCACCCTTTGGGCATAGTTCCAAATTGCCCTCCAGAATGGTTGCATTAATTCACAATTCCACGAGCAATTCATTAATGTCCCAATTTTGCCACATCCTCATCAACATTCATTACTTTCCTTTGCTGTCATGTTAGTCAATCTGCTAGGTGTGAGGTGGTACCTCAGAGTTGTTTTTTTGATTTGCATTTCTCTGATTATAAGAGATTTAGAACATTTTCTCATCTGCTTATTAATAGTTTTGATTTCCTTATCTGAAAATTTCCTATTCATGTCCCTTGTCCATTTATCAATTGGGGAATGGCTTGATTTTTTTGTATAATTGATTTAGATCTTTGTAAATTTGAGTAATTAGACCTTTGTCAGAGGTTTTGTTATGATGATTTCTTCCCCAATTTGTTGCTTCCCTTCTAATTTTGGTTCCATTGGTTTTGTTTGTATAAAAACCTTTTAATTTAATGTAATCAAAATTATTTATTTTGTAATTTTTTCTAAGTCTTGCTTGGTTTTAAAATCTTTCCTTTCCCAAAGATATGAAAAGTATACTATTCTGTGTTCACCTAATTTACTTAGTTTCCTTCTTTATGTTCAAGTCATTCACTCATTCTGAGTTTATCTTGGTGTAATTTTTGATGGGCCCTTCTGCATGGGATATGAGAACAGATGAAATTGGAGGGCTATAGAGAAGAAACAACAGGATTTGATTTCTCTTTTCCTGCAACGAGACCAGGGACTTAGAGACTCACTGTCTCTGGGTCTAATTTGATGATAAGTTAGGTCTCTTCTCAATCTTGGTCTCTGTGCTAGACCATTAGCTAAAGCAATTCCTTTGTCTTTTCTCCTCTCTCTCAACTTGGAGTGTGTATGGGGGAAGTGCTTTATTATGGTTTTTCACAGTTTTATGTGAAATGGGGGCCTTGAAATGCTAGGGTAAAAGGGATTCTGAAAGACATTCTATCTATAGTTCATTTTCCTTTTTACAGAGACCTCTAGGTTCTGGGTCCCCATTATGTAGTTCTTGGGTTTTAGGATATGGGATGATATTAGAGATAAAACTACTTTATTATGAGGAAATTTTCTTTCTTGGGTAACAAACCTTTCATATATTACATTTGTCTAGTTTTTGAATCAACAAAGCAAAATTATCCCTAATCAATCCTAGACAACCTTCCACATAGGATAAGAAGGAAGCAGCAGGGTTGATTAAGGCCAACTTCAATATTCTAGGGAAAGAGAATTATATAAACCATAATGACAATGGCATCTCCCTTTAATAGAACATCTTTTCTCCTTAGAGTATAAAGCACTTAAACCTACATATATTTTCTAATTTAATTTCACTATGCCTCTTTTAAGCCCACACTCATAGGTATAACTAGAAAGAGGCATTTTTCCTTCACTTACCAAAGATACACTAGAACTATACAATAAGACTGTTCTCAGAGTCTGAAAGGTTGTGTCTTGGTTCAAAGTTATAAAATCAGATGACAACCATCCCAAACTGTGTTATTCCATGTGATTCTTGTCCATGTCTTTCACTTAAAAATAAATCTTTATTGATTTTTTAATATCACCAATATTTCTCAAGATTTCTCTCTTCCTTCTCTGAGAATAGTCTCTTATCATAAAGAGGGCAAAAATTCCAGCTCAGCAAAACTAACCAGCATATAAAAAAATCTGTTATATACATAAGGTGCTCAATATGTGTTATCCCTTACTTGTGCAAAGAAAGGAGAAATCCCTTCTGCTACTACTTCTTTGGGGCCAATCTTAGCTATTTTCCTTCCACAGGATTTTGCTTTTGATAGTTTTTTATTATTCTTTCTACTTATATTGTTATTTTTATTTTGCATAATGTTTTCTTATTTATGTATCAATTTGTATCTGTTATTTTCCCATGCTTCCATGTACTCATCATATTCATAATTTTACATGGTACAGTCAATACATCTTATCTTTTAATGAATTCCTTATAGAAAATCTACTAAAAGGGTCACCCATGTGGCTGAACAGATAAAGTGCCTGGCCCAGAGTCAGGGGGTTCAAATATGGCCTCAGATACTTCCAAGCTGCGAGAACCTGGGCAAGTCACTTAACCTCAACTGCCTAGTCCCTACTGTTTTTCTGCCTTAGAATTGATACTTATATTGAGTCTAAGACAGAAGGTAAGGATTTTTTAAAAAGCCACCTAATATGTGAAAAAAATCTTTGTTTTAAAAAAAAATCTTTTTTTTTTTGTTCTCTACCATTACATGTAAAAAAATTTCCAACACTAAAAAAATATTGGCTTGAATTCTCTCCACATCTTGAAATGGTAAACAATCTCATGTCGATTTTACATGTGTAATTATATAAAGCTTTTTTTCATATAAAAAATTTAAAGGATAGTTGTATAGTATTCTAATTATTCATCTTTTATCCCACTCTCTAATTACATAACTGGCTCACCTCCTTTTCTGACCTTACTTGTCTTTAATAACATCTTCTCTGCCAAGTCTTGCAATTGTTACTAGACTGTAGTCTGATTATGTCACCAGTGTCCAGTAGTATGTAAGATCCTTAAAGGCAGCAGTTTTTCATTTTTTCCTTCATATTTTCAGGATAAAACACACCATCTTTCATATAATAAGAACTTTAATAAATATTTTAAAGTTGATTTCAATTTACTTTATCTTGGGATATTTGATATTTTGATTTTACTAAGATCCTGGTATATTGTGATTTGTCATGATAGAGTATTACCAGGAAAGTATGGGTGATAAATGAATGACTTTCCCAATAGTCAATGCTCCAGGACCATTTAAAACACTGTATAGTTTTCTTCCTGAGATCCAGCCTGTTCTCCTCTTCCTATTCAATTCTAGACTTGGTTCATTATCCATCTTTTATTACTGTCCTATATACATATCTATATTCATATAGATATGTATATATATGGTCCAAGCAATGGGCTATCTACTCAATTGTAATCTATTGTAATATGGGCAAAGTGCATTCTTTGTTCACTTGGTTTTTCCAGTTAGGATAGCCAGGATACCTCTTATCAATGGCTACAGAGTTCATTGATGTAGCCTGAGGTATCATGGAGAATCAATGCCAACACTGGGCAAAGATATTCCATTTACAAAGATCTGAATCTAGAAGAGCTCCCTGACTTTGAGAATCCTTTTTCTTTTGAATTTTACATAGGAAATCCTTCAAGACATCTTATGCCAACAATCCTGGATCATTTAAGAAGGCCCAGAAAATCAAAACAATTTTCATAATGCCTATTAAAATACTCCTCTGTTTTCCAACTACATGTCCATATAAGGCCTGATTTTCTTCATATTGTTGTTGTTCAGCAGTTTCCGTTATGCCTGACTCTTCATTACTCCATTTAGGGTTTTCTTGGAAAAGACACTAGATGGTTTGCCATTTTCTTCTCTAGATCATTTTATAGATCAGGAATTTAGGGTTAAGTTGACTTGCCTAGGGTTACTCCACTACAAAGTGTCTGAGGCTGAATTTGAGCTTGTGAAGATGTCTTCTTGACTCCAGGCCCAACAGTCCATCCCCTGTACCACATAGCTGCCTTTTTCATCATGTACTTCAACCTAAACAATATATTACAGCAGATTGAATGCAGAAGCAAATATAAAAATCTAGCCATCTTCTATTAAGCTAAACATTAATAAATTTGCAGAAATATATAGAATTATACCACTCCTCTCACTATTTTTTTGGGGAGAATAGTTATTTTTCATAAAATATGCTATTCATGTTACCATGGAATAGGTATTTTATTTTATTTTAAATTAATAAAATATTTTTAAAATGTGTCTTTAGATTTTCAATATGGTAAATATTGATAGATATGACATACAAACAAAAGCTCTTTTGGGATCCTCGATAATTTTAAAGAGTGTATAGAGGAAGCCTGAGACCAAAAAGTTTGAAAACTTCTATTTTTGTTTTATATCTTGCCCAAGGTTTATACTGTGGGTTTTAAAAAGTATATCCTGGCGGGGGACTGCATTCCCTAGCATGCCCCAGGGGTCCCGCCCTCCTATTTCCTGGTGTGGGATTGGTTTTGAATGGACCAATCCTGTGCTAGGGAGGGACCATGCTCCCCTAATTCCAGGCATGTGATTGGTTTATATAACGGCCATCCCACCCCTAGCAGAGGGCTTTGAACCAGATTGATTCCCGGGTTTTAGTTGTCTAGTCCGTTTCAGGTTGGCTGGAGCTCCGGATTTTGGTTTTGGTTAAAGTTTACTGAGATTTAAGCTCCAGAGTTTGTTTTCCATTTTTCATACTAAAAGGGTTGTTGAATGTAACCTTGTCAATTCAGGTTTCATGCTATTGTGTCTTCTTTGACTTTAAAATGTACATGAGGGACGCCTTGTTTAAGGGGAGATTTCAAGGTTGCATATATGCTTTTTTATAAATGGTGGAGACTGACGAGTGATAGACATCATAAGCTTATTTTCTCTACAACTTATGGCAAATTGGGTTCTGCTCTAGAATATTCATGTCAAGACATTGAGGATCTGTGGATTTGTCAAAGCAGGAGCTCCTTTGACCAGTACATAAACAACTTTCTATAACTTAGGAGTGTTGGAGAGTTGCCTTAGACCCAGAGAAATTAAGTGGATTGTTGGAGGGTACAAAGCTACTATTAGAGGCTGTATTTAAACTCAAGTCTTCCTGACTCCAGATCCCATCTCCTGTCTACTATGTGTTTTAGTACTCTAAAAAGAAGCCATTTTATAGTAGTAGGGATTCTACAAATGGTAGGCAGGATTGTGACTGTTATAGTAATTAGTCATTCTGTGATCCAGAGATTGATGGAATGGTTGTATATGAAAAAGACATCGCCCAATTTTATGCTGTTTTGGAAGAATTTGAATCCTTTCCAATAGGAAAAGTCGATAAAGAGTTAAATAGTTCTGTCTAATGCCCACTTCCTCCTCTTCCACAAGATACTGGGTATTATGAATTTCCTGGGGTTCCTTGGTGGTTATTATCTTTGATAAATGGGGCATTCTATTCAAGAACATTAAACCACCTTTGGTAGCATTCCTTCTGTGGTTGGGCCCCTTATTGGCCTCTTAGAGAATTATTTGGTTCTTAAGGTGCTTGCCACCCTATCCTGTTTCCCTTTTCGTGAGTGTTTATGTTCTATGCTTTGGTCAGGACTTAACATTTAATCCACTAGTTTAGAGATGGATGTTCTAGGTGTACTGGAGTAGGATGATTACCTGGTAAACTAAAAAAAAAAAAAAGCCCATCTCACTATCAGCTCTATAAGAATTGCTATGTTAGGATGGCTATCTCAACCTCTCCATGCATGTTAGGCTATTTTTCCCCTTACATTTTACTGTTTACCCTCCCTCTCCTCCCCCATGAAGGCCAGTAATGTTACTTCACTCCTCCCTTCCTGGTTTCTTAGGTACCCTTAAGGGGTTTTGGGGTGTTTATAATTTCAGCAAATGTCTCCAATCCTCAATGACAGTGTAGAGGTTAAGTCCCCAGCACCTCCATTCCATTTGGCCACTAACAGTCAAAGCTTTGACAAAGAAATATTTACTTAAATATAAAAACTTACTCCCAGATATATGAGGCATAATACTCTTCACCCTTTTTGTACTACCTCAGTTTCTGGGGAGGGGAAGGTATTAAATTAATAGCTTAATTGTGTAATGGTGGGATTGACAGAGGGGCTGCTTCAAAGATGCTAGGAACAGGAAGTCAGCTACTGGAGAAGACTAATTTTAGCGTAGCTACTTCCTCTTTCCTCCACTAAGCTGTTCAAACTTAATGGAGTCTGGATCTGGTCAAAAGTGAGTCAACCACTCCCAACTTCTTCTTTTCTTTGAAATCTTCCCTTACTATTACAAACTTAGAAACAATTTTCTATATAATAATAGCTACTTTATTTCTTTGAAAAGAAGGGTAGATGAAGAAAGGGGTAGAGGGAAAAGATGGGAAATCCCTAATGACTTTTTTCCTATCAACTATTGAAGGCTCTTTGTCACAAAGTCACTTCAGAGAAATGGTTTTGACTTTCCCCTAAGGGAAAATGAATTTAAGTCAGCAGAGGTCTTCAGTGGGCAATGACTTCCTTTGCTCCTTTGAATCTTCTTTTGAATTCCATTGAATTCCCATCCCCCACAGGTTCATGACTGTTCTATCTGTTTCCTCTTGGGTCCATTTTCATTACATTTCAGGTTTTACTCTGCTTTTTGCCATTCTTCCTTGATTACAGTTGTTCCTATAGAGAGAGCCTAGTCTCAGTTCTAAGGCCAAAGCCCATGCTGAGCTTGAGTTCCATGAACTCTAGCTTCTCTGATGGATTGACTGGTTATACATCCCACCTGTGGTCCTGTTCTAAGGTTGCCATGATTTTAACTCCTGGTCCAATCACTCCCAGACACTACAAAATGAAAAGAATAAGTGAAACAAAACAGAAACAATAATCTCTTGCCCCAAATCTCAGAGTCAAAGTAAAAGAGATGAAGTGCAGCAGAAGGAAGCCCTTCCTCCTTAAGGGTTATATTCATAGTTTGCCACACTGTGGGTGAACTGTGATTTTCATCTTCTGAATGCATCAGAAAAGGGTGTGCAGGAAAGAGAGAAAAAGACAAAAGAAATGGCATGAATCAGAAAGAAACTGTCTCAGGCTCATTGATCTTAAAGATGCAGATTTTCCAGCTGTAGCCAATCAAAGGAGGCTATTCCCACTCACTTAATAAGGGATGCATTGTGCCTCCATTCCGGGTGATCTGTGCATGTTTCAAAAGCAAGCCCTGTTATACCTTAAAATATCAAGACATTCCTAAAGACTTAGCTGGCTCAGAGGACTAAGGGACTCAGGGGAAGCCATGAAGCCCTAGGCCTGGGAGAGGCTCAGGGAAGTTTGGCTGGTGGATCATGATGATGTTTGCTTAGATTAATTAATTTTGCTACCTAAACCAAGAGGAGCGAAAAGAAAGAAAGAAAATTATTAAGCCAATTTCATTAATGAATATAGCTGCAAAAATTTTAAATAAAATGTAAGCAAGGAGACCATAGCAATATATCACAAGGATTATTCACTATGATGAAGCAGAATTTATGCCAGGAATGCAGGGCTGGTTTAACATTAGGAATCATAATTATATCAGCATAATTGATCATATTAATAACCAAACTCACAGAAATCACATGATTATCTCAATAAATGCAAAAAAAGTTTTCAACAAAATAAAATGCCCATTCCTATTAAAAACACTAGAAATCATAGGAATAAATTCCTTAAAATGATAAATAGTATCTACCTAAAACCATCAGCAAGTATCATCTACAATGAGGATAAGTTAGAAGCCTTCCCAATAAAATCAGAGGTGAAGCACAGATGTCCATTGTCACTACTGTTTTTCATATTGTAATAGAAATGCTACCTTTAGCAATAAGAGAAGAAAAAGAAATTGAAGGAATTAAAGTAGGCAATGAGGAAACTAAATTATATCTCTTTGTAGATATGGTATACTTAGAGAATCCTAGAGAATAAACAAAAAACTAGTTGGAATAATTAATCATTTAGGTAAAATTTCAGGATACAAAATAAACTCACATAAATCAGCATTTCTATATGTTAGCAAAAAAGTTCAGCAGCAAGAGATAGGAAGAGAAATTACATTTAAAATAACTTTTGATCCCAAGGCCACCACCCTAATTCTCTCCTGAAATACTGTAATAGCTCCTTCTTGGTTTCTCTTCTTTCATTTTCTCCTCCCTCCAATGTATGCTATGTATAGGTGATGAAACAATCTTCCATCTAATTGTAACGAATATTATTGTACTATAAGAAAAAAAAGAGCAGAATGGTTTAAGAAAAATCTGGGAAGACATAAGAATTGCTGCAAAGTTAAGTGAACATATTGTATACAGTGATAATGAATGATTATTTTATTATTTTATATATTATATTTTAATGATGATGAACTGTGAAAGATTTAGCTACTGACCAAATCAATGATCCAAGATAATTCCAAAGGACCCATGTTGAAAACTGCTATTCACTATGAGAGAGAACTGATGAACCTTAAGTACAGTCTAAAGTTTTTTTTCCACTTTACCTTTTCTTCTTTCTCAGTTTGGATTTGTTTTTGCAATATGACTAATATAGAAATGTGTTTTGTATGCCTTTGAATGTATAATTGACATCACATTTACTTGCTTTTTCAATGAGTTGGGAAGGAGCATGAGGGCAGGAGAGAATGTGGAACTTAAAATTTAGAATAACAAAACAAATAAAACTTTTGATGATATAAAATGCTTGGGCATTTATTTGTCAAGACAAACACAGGAATTATATGTATACAACTAGAAAATGCTTGTCACACAAAAAGGCAGTCAAATATTAATTACTCGTGGGTAGGCTGAGTTAATATAGTAAAATGACTATTCTACCTAAATGTATTTACTTATTCAGTGCCATTCCATTCAAACTACCAAATAATTATTTTATAGAACTAGCAAAAAAACCATAATTCATCTGGAAGAACAAAAAAGTCAAGACTATCCAGGGAAATAATGAAAAAAAAAGTGAAGGTAGGTAGCCTAGCAGTACCAGATCTCAAATTGTAGTATAAAGCAGGAGTCATCGAAACAATCTGCTACTGGCTAAGAAACAGAAGGGAGGATCAGTGGAATAGATTAGAGACCCAATACAAAGGGGGAAAACATCTCAGGAACCTATTTCATGATAAACCCAGACTCCAGCTTTTGGGATAAAACTCACTATTTAACAAAAACTGCTGGGAAAACTGGAAAATACTGTGGTAGAAATCAGATAAAGACCAATATCTCACACCTTATGCCAAGATAAGGTCAAAATGGGTATATGACTCAGATATAAAGAGTGATAACATAAGTAAATTAGGGAAACATTGAATCATTGACCTAGCAGATCTATCGAGAAGGGAAGAATTTATGACCAAATGAGATAGAGAACTTTATAAGATATAAATAAATAATTTTGGTTAAATTAAATAAAAAAACTTCTGTATAAACAAATCCAATGTAAACAAGATTAGAATGGAAACAACAAACGGGAAAAATTTATAGCAAATTTTTGTGATAAAGGTCTAATTTCTCAAATCTATAGAGAACAAAGTCAAATTTATAAGAATACAAGCCATTCTACAATTGACAAATGCTTAAAGAATATGAACAAGCAATTTGCAGATGAAGAAATCAAAGCTATCTATAAGCATATGAAAAAATGTTTCAAATTACTCTTGATTAGAGAAATGCAGATTAAAACAACACTAAGGTTCTACTCACACTTATCAGATTGGCTCATATAACAGTAAAGGAAAATGATAAATGTTGGAGGGGACATGGCAAAATTGGGACACTAATGTATTGTTGGTGGAGTTGTGAATTAATCCAACCATCTTGGAAGACAATTTGGAATTATGCCCAAAGGGCTACAAAACTCTGCCTACTCTTTGATCCTCTAATATCAGTTCTGGGTCTCTATCCCAAGGAGATCATAAAAAAGGGAAAGGACCTATGTGCACAAAAATATTTATAGCAGCTTTTTTTTTTTGTGGTAGCAAAGAATTGGAAATTCAGGGGATGCCCGTCAGTTGGGGAATTGCTGAACAAATTGTGGTACGTATTGGTTATGGAATACTTTTGTGCTATAAGAAATGCTAAGTGAGATGATTTCAGAAAAAGCTGGGAAGATGAACTGATGCAGAGTGAAATAAGCAGATCCAGGCATATATTATACACAGTAACAGTGATATTGAATGATGATCAACTGTGGAAATTGGGTTACTTTCAGCAATCAACGATCTGTAATTCAACATTCACACCAGTTCCAGAGCAAGAAAATCCATAAAAAATTGCCCTGTGATGATCAATTCAATAAATCCTTCATATAAATGAAGTATTTATTATATATTATTTATATATTTATTATAATATTTTATATTATACTTATATTTTATTATGCTTATATATTATATATTATTGTATATAATTTATTATATATATACATATGACTATCCAAATACTCTCAAGATTTTTGTTGGCATGGGGAAATCCAGTGAGGAAACTACTTTTACTATTGCATATTGTATTCCATCTATGAATTAGTAGTCCTAGGGACTTTCCTGAGGCACCAAGAAGCTAAGTGACTCATGTAAGGTAAAACAGTATCTGAAGCTAGGTGTCTGGTTAAATACCACTACCTTCAGGGAGCCTATACTCTATTATAGTCTAGTAAAAGTGACAAGAGATAACATGAATAGCTGTAGTACAAGCTTGCTGATCTCTATAAGGGCAGTTCAAAGTTTGGTTGCCATTCAGAGGAAAGAAAGATCAGAAGGTATCAAAGATTGCAGCTATAAGAAAAGAAACAGTGTTCAGGCTTGACAAAATAGGTCATCTTTTGATGTCAGAGGCAAACAATGGAGTAAGGCAGAGGAGGAAATAAAAGCTTCAAGGGAAACTTCCCTCCAATAGAGAAAAGACCCGTATTATCATAGCACAGACCCATTGATGTAGGGGAGGTGACATCAGAGTGACAGGAAAGAACTGAGTGAAAAAAAGCCTGCCTCTTTCTACTTTCTCCTCCAAAAGGAGAAAGGAGCAGCTTCTTCCTCTCAGCCTTCTGGAATCCACCAGAAGCAGCTTTATTTATCTAATCTCCAGTACACTATCCCTCTGGGGCTATAGCTGCTCCTGGGTACAATTGCCTCTGAGGGTAGGAGACAGACACAGGGATGCTTTGAAAAAGAGATCAATAAATATTTTTTTTCTGTCCAAATAACTGCCCAGAGAATATAATTACGGCGCCCAAATCCCTCTAACAAGATAGCCTGATAAGATAAATAACACAGATGAGATGGGAAGCCATAGTCAGTCCCTACTGAGTTCTTAGCTTAAACAAGAGAAGGGATAAGAACTGAAAATGGCCTGAACATAAAGCAAATGAAAGAGCTTTTACATTCTGGAAATTAAAGATGTCTTCTTTCTTTTTTAGAGGGTGAGGTGAGGTGACGCTGTATTTTTTTTTAAGAACAGAACTCAGGTTAGCTATGAGTTTAATGAAGTTAAGGAGGGACTGTATGACTGGCTGAAATAACAGTTTTTGTCTTTTCTAAATTTACTGTCCCCTCAACTGGTACTATGTTTCAAAAGGATCATAATCAACCTAGTAGGGATGACATACCAAATGCCCCAAATTCATTAATTCATTCTGGTTGCTCTCAGCCTGCCAAGTCTACTAGGGGAAAATCAAGAATGAATGAATAAAAATCAGTTTTTAAGCCCTTATGTTCTGCTTCTACATTGCAGAGTTGTGAAAGTCCTCTATTAGATCACAACCTTCTAGCCTTCCACCTTTCCCTGGTCTCCTCAGCTTTTCAGGGTATCCCTTTTACTCAAAACAACCTCTAATCATTGTATCCCTTCTTTCCAAGCCTTGTCATTCATGCTTTTGTCTTCCTTCCCTTTGTAATCTTGACCTACCCTATAATCAGCCAGTCTGATTTAGCACCCTGGTCTACCCTCAAATTCTTTGTATTCTTGTCTTATCAACATTCATGTCTTTCAAACTCCAGTCCTTAAAAACAAAACCATTATCCATCTTTTCCATTCTTATTTGTATGTCCCTAAATAGTCCTGGAAGAAGTCATATAGCTGTACTGACTGGGTCAACAACAAAACAACAAATCCATATAATATAATCACAACTGGGTTTTCTTTTGCAACAAGGCAATCCTGCTTTTCCCTTACCGACTCTATCACACTCCTCACAGCATCTGTTTCAAATCTTTCCCCTCCTTAAACCACTTCTCTACACTACCTGTTAGCCCAGGACCTTTCCTCATAGTTTACCTAGAAGATGGAGACCGTCAGTTGAAAGTTTCCTTCCTTCCAGTTAGATACTCATTTCCCTCAATTTGGTTACCCCTTCTTCCTTTATTTGCTCCAGTCTTTGACAATGCAGTGACCTGTCTTCTTGCCACAGCCAACCTCTCTAATTGTGATTCTTATCTGTTCCCTCATCTCCTCGATTTGATCATCACCTCCTCCCACCCCATTTTCAAACTCTTCATTTACATCTGCCTACAAACATGTAGCAATATCACTCATTTTTTAAAGCTTTTTAAAATCTTAGAATCAATACTGTATATTTGTTCCAAGGCAGTAGAATGATGAGGACTCAGCAATGGAAGTTAAGTGACTTATCCAGGGTCACATAGCTAGGAAGTGTGTGAGGTCAAATTTGAACACAGGACCTCTTATCTCTGGACCTGGCTTGATATTACCCATTTTTAAAAATGTGTTTGTTTATATATATATATATATATATATATATATATATATATATATATATATATATATATATATATATATATATAAATGCATTTGTTTGTTTGTTACATTAAAATACCCAGTTAATTCTCCCTCTTTACTTCCCCCCATTAAAGAAGGTATCATTCAACAAAATAGATATTTGTATATAAAAAAAATCTATGTCTTAGTTATTTCAATTTATTAGTTCTTTCAAGGTGGACATATACAAGTCATTCTTTAAACAATTTTTATATAATGTTTTCTTGGGTCTCCTTTTTTACTCTTTAATACTTTCACATAGAGCTTTCCATGTTTTTCCAAAATTAATCTGATCATCATTCCTTACAACACAGTAGAATTCCATTACAATCATATGCCACAACTTATTCTTCCATTCCCCAATGGATAGGCATCCCTTCAATTTCCAGTTCTTTGACCACCACAGGGAGAGCTGCTATAAATATTTTAGATCATATAGATTCTCTTCCCTTTTCCCTAATCGCCTTAGGAAATAAACCTAATAGTGATATTGCTGGGTCTAGAGGGATATTATTCATTCTTATTGATGATACATCAAGAGGATAAGTTCAGAGGCTTTTGTCAGAGATTGAAATAGCTAAGACTTCACCTTTCATAGTAGTCAGGAGCATGGTGGGAACATTTGGCAGAGCATAGTGTTCTGGTCCTTCACAGTCAACTCAGGCCACCTCGTAGGTATGGGACTCAGAGGCCAGAACTGGATCCTAGATTGTAGGCATATAATTGGAGTAGAGTACATTTCCCTGAAAGCCTTCTCATAAAAATTCTTCTCTAATAAATCAATGGAAGCACTGTTTTCCCATTTAGAGAAATTATATATATATATATATATGAAAAAATATATATATAATGCACTTTATATCTTAACTTTGGAAACATACTACTGAATTTGATTTGTTGACTTTTTTTTCTTCTCAAGGAAAAATTCACTTTAATTCTCATAGATACTAGAAAAGACAAAATTAAAGTGTAAGAAAGAAAGAAAAAGAGAGATAATCACTAACTTCATAAACTCCTCTTTCCCCCTTCCCCAACAATATGTACTAGGCGTCCTGGCCAATTTAGGATGAATCCATTAAGACTCTTCATTCCTGACAGCACCAATGGACCAGTGAGCTTTATAACTGTACTGTGCTCATGAGGGATTAGTCAAAGCTGTTGATTCTTGACAGAACACACAGGGGAAAAATAGCAAAATAATTCAAAATGATAATAATAATAGTTACTATTTATGGAGCACTTTACGATTTTCAAAGTGCTTTATAAAAATGACCACATATAAGCCTAACAGCAACTCTGAGCTAGGTATGATAGCAATTTACATGCGAGGCATATGAGTTAAGTACTATAGACACTTCCTTATCCTTATTTTACAGATAAGGAAACTAAGGCAGAAAGAAGTTAAGTTATATGCTAAGGATCACGCATCTAGTAAGTTTCAGGGGGCAAGATATGAACCTAGTTCTTCCTCACTCCACGTCCAACATTCTGCCCACTATGGCACGCACAAAGATTTATAGACTTCAAAGCTTCCTGTCCCTGAAATGCTGAACTAAAGATATTCTCTAATTGCAGTCCTGTCTTATTGCTACTTAGCTAGTAATTCTTATTGTCCTGAGGTGTTCATAATTATGGAGAGGATAACCAGCAAGGATGAAACCCATCTGCTGGTTCCATAAAATATTGATGGCCATATGGATAGGTGATCTGATTTGTAGCATTAATAAATAGAGCAACTTTATTAAGAAGATGTCTCAGCCTCCTTAGAGTGTTTGCAGCTAACAGCTAATGTATAGATTCTATAAGAAGTCATGAGCCTTCTAAGCCATGTGCAAACACATGAAATACTGACATAGGAAGTAGCATATATACATTACAGCACATATACATTTATCAGAGGACAGAGAATTGAATAAGTAGGCAAAAAGAAGTTTCTTGCGGTTTCTGTTTCTAAATTGAGGCACAATGAGAAACATAGTTTTTCTTCTGGAACCTCAGTTATACCTTTTAATCATTGATCTGGGACTAAGTACAGAGCTCGAATTAATGCTTTGAAAAGTTAGTTTCATTTTCACATGTTTGTTAACAAGGTTTAACTTGGAATCTAGGAACAAAGAGTAAATATGTTTCCATAAAAGCCCAGCCGGCACAGAAGGTGCAATTAAACTCACTCCATTATGGGGAGCTTGGCGGCTGCCTCTATTAAAGAAATGTGTGATTCACTCCCTGGAGCTTTCAGCTTTTATGTGAATACTAGTGCATAAAGAAAATTGGACAATTTAGATCAGAGTCTGAAGAAACAGCAAAACAGGGAGCTTTAATGGGAAACAAAGAAACAGTCACAACGGTTGAAAGTACCTCTAGGAGTTTCTACCAGATTGCATCTGCCTTTCCTTATCAAGGAAATACTTTGTATCATATTAATAGCCTCCCTGATCATACCTGAAAGATTTCATGGGTCTGGTTCCAAATTGCCACTGGATTTATCTATGGGGAGCTCAGTGATAACTTTGAAGATGGCCATGTCTATGAGCTTTGAAACTTAGCATTCTCAAGGCATGTTCAACACCTGCATGGATCATGATAATCTCATTGTCCTATTATTATTAACATTGGGTACTTGGTCTTTTTTTCCATCTAACAAATGGGCGTCTCATAATCACTCCTCTAGATAGACAGGAGACAGTTCAATTTGCTTGTTTGAATCTGAAGCCTAAGCTGATTCTGAATGACCTCATCAGCACAGATGTATCTACATCCATCACTCTGGAGAATGTCTCAAGTATAGACAACCAGTACAAGATGCCTCAGAGAGAGAAGAGATTAGATCCACAGAGACACCTCAACTGACCCTCAGTCGCCTTTCCAGTGGGTCAGCACAACCAAATTCCCACCAACAAGTTGGGAGGCATGAAGTCATTTGCAGAGATCCAGTGGCGCCCTCGTAGGGTGAGACCATAACCTCTGACTCCACGGTAAACTACCTTTAGTGTAGACAGAAAGAGAAGCTCTAACTATCTCGTGGCAAAATGTGCACACGATTTTCAGTCATCTCTAGCACAATGCCATCTATATAAAATTCGACTTGGCCTGGGGTTGGTGTGGGGATCCACTTTTCTATCCTACTGCCATCCAGGATGGCCAATCTCATGAATACATTCCCCCAAACAACCCAAATGAATCCAATAAACCCTAATAAATGCACATGTGCTTATTTCCATGCTGGCATGGACTGCCCTTCTTTAGCATTTCAGGATTTTTTCGTATAGTCTGCCACCCTACAATTGGTATGATCAGGGCAGAACACAGTGTCCTTACAAACCCTTTATAGTGACCAGTGGGGCCAGAGACAACCCAGGTGAGCTTCTCTTTGTAAATTCCCAAACTCTCAAAGGAGACAGGGTCGTGCACATTCTTATAATCAGTAATGATAGCCAATGACCTCCCTTCCCCTTAGAGAGCCTAGCTAAGTGGCATCCCGCTAGGTTATACATGCATGGCAACAGAATTACTCATGAAGCAGCTTTACCTGACCCTGTTGACTCAGCTTCTGATGGATTGTCTTAGTTCTTTCGTTTTAAAAAAAATTTAAACTTGGGAAACATCAACAAATAAGAATATTTCAATATACAAAGGACAAAAAGACTTACAAATGAATGAATAAGCATTTATTTTATTTTATTTTATTTTTTTAAACCCTTACCTTCCGCCTTGGAGTCAATACTGTGTATTGGCTCCAAGGCAGAAGAGTGGTAAGGGCTAGGCAATGGGGGTCAAGTGACTTGCCCAGGGTCACACAGCTGGGAAGTGTCTGAGGCCAGATTTGAACCTAGGACCTCCCGTCTCTAGGCCT
The DNA here is from genome assembly GCF_027887165.1 of Monodelphis domestica. NCBI lineage: Eukaryota > Metazoa > Chordata > Mammalia > Didelphimorphia > Didelphidae > Monodelphis > Monodelphis domestica. The sequence continues at coordinate 604,981,079 of NC_077227.1, forward strand.
GGCTCTCAATCCACTGAGCTACCCAGCTGCCCCTGAATAAGCATTTATTAAAGCTTATTATGTACAAAGCACTATGCCAATGAATCAATCAGTAAACATTTAATAAGTGCCTCCTATATAAGTACTTTCCTTCCTGGAGAAGGAAATGGCAAACCCTCCATCCTTCCTAAGAAAACCCAATTGACATTATTGGTGTACTATTGTCCAAAGGGTTGTGAAGAGTTGGATATGACTGAACAACAACATGTACCAGGCACTATTCTAAGCACCAAGTATACAAACAGAAGTAGAAGATGGTTCTTGCCCTCAAGGAGTTTACAATCTAATGCCAAGTGTTGGTGATACAAATAGAAGAGAAAATTAGTCTGTGCTCTAGAAGCTCAATCTTTTTTTTAAAGATGTTTTATTTTCCCAATTACATGTAATAACAATTTTCTACATACATTTTCTGAAGTTATAAGATCTAAATTGTTTTCCTTCCTCCTTTCCTTCCCCCTCCAAGAAATGGTAAGTCATTTGATCTCTGTTATACATGTATTATCATGCCAAGCATTTGCACATTGTTCATTGTTGTCAGCTAAAACTCATAAAAAACCCAAATCCCCAAATAAAAACCCAAATAAAGTAAAGTGAGAAATAGTTTGCTACGATCTGCATCCAACTCCAACAGTTCTTTCTCTGGAGATGGATAACATTCTTTTTCATCAGTCCTTCAGAATTGTCTTGGATCATTCTATTGCTGAGAGTAATCACAGTCTAACAGGAGGAAATGACCTGTAGAGAAAATGCTGTTCATCAGGTAGAAAGTCCACATGACACTTAAGGGTGCAGCATCAAAGCAGATGGTAATACATTTCTCTGAATAAAACCCATATTTCTTTCTGAATTTGAACAATGACATCTGAGAATTTCCTTTTTTTATGTTTTTCAATGACTGTGACTGCTGAGGAGCCCAGAGGTTGTAAGAGCTACGGCAGAAGTTTCCATGTTGTATTTTTATCTGCGCTATGGCCGTCAGGACCAGCCTCATCTAGGGGAAAAGGCAGAGCTGGAAGGTAGTGGCCAGGGTAGTGTGTGGGTCGTTGCTATTCCTGGGGCTCTTTGGTTAGTGAACTAGATTGTTTCTATTAGGATGTAAGGGGAGATTATGGTTAACATGATTTAACAAAACAAACAACCGATACCAGTCTGTTGGATGTGATTCAGTATGTAACTCCCAGAGTTGTATTTGGCTTATAAGCCCAATTTTCAAGACTCCTGAGTATTACTATTTGTTAGCCTAAAACTGCCCCCCCAACCCCATAAAATTTTTAGTTTTCCTGACTTATTTTCAAAAACCCTGAGAAGAGTTTATCTGTATGTAGTCTGGGAAACATGCCAACTCTAGGAAGAGGGGCAAGATAAGAAAGAACAGGGTGTTTCAATTGTATTTTTACTATCCTAGACTGAAAATCCCATGATAGTTGTGCATTTTTTTGATCATAGGGGCTTTTAGGGGTATGTAATGATGAAAATCACATGCTCAAGACTCTGAATGTCACAGCCCCTCCTTATACAGGGTTGGACAGAAGGAAGGAGGAGAATCTTGCATCAATATTATAAATTTCTGTGCTTACATGTAGAGAGAGGACATTTTTGATCTGAGAAAGCAGCTTGTGTGGGAAGAATCCCTTTTCCTTCTCTTTCCCTTTCCCTTCTACCCCCTTCCCCATTGTCCACTATTTTCTCCAAATAAAGCCACCTTTTTTTCTGCCAGCATCTTATCTAAGTCTCCTATCTGATCATTAGAGTGATTTCTAGTGGGGTGCAAACTCCCCCCAAATTCCACTCCACACACCTGCTATTTCCCATCTCTTCCTCAGGGTGCTTTGATGCTTCTTGTATGTTGGCTGGCCCATTGCGTTAACAGCAGTTGGTCAGTAGTTGGTGATGGTGGCGATGGCAAACCCTTTCTGTACAAAGTTTGAAGAGTAGCTGTGTGGCCAGCCCTGTAGAGATCAACACACCAAGCTGCCAAAGCGGATTTAGGTGAAGGAAGGGAGGCAGTCTCAGCCAGAGAAAGAATCTTTTATGATGTAATTGGCTTTCAAAATACATTAAATTAACACCATAGTAAAAAAATTATCCTGTTCATTTGTGTTATCTTCTTAGGTTCCTTTTGCTGTCTTCTGTGTATTTAAAAATTTTTTTTAATGATGATCTTTCTTTTTGCATGTGTGAGTATATTGTTATCACCCTCGATTAATGTTCAACCCCATCCCCAAATAGAAATCATAAATATTACTAATAATTATAGTCAAGAGAAACAAATTCATGCATTGGCTTTATCTAAAAATGTATGCCTTATCTGTATTTCTAGTCTATTACATCTTTGCCAAGTTTTGGGATGCATAATTCATTGTTAGTCTTCTGTAGTCGTGACTGGTTATTGCACTGATCAGAGTCCTTAAGTGTTTCAAAGTTGTTATAGTCACGCTGTAAATTGTTCTCCTGAATCATGCAAGTTCATAAAAGTCTGTTTTCTCTGAATTCACCATTTTTGTAATTTCCTATGGTACAATAATATCCCATTATATTAATTTCCACAATTTGTTGAGCCACTTCCCAATAGGCATCCATTTTGTTTTTAGTTACCAAAAAAAGTTCTGCTATAAATTTTTTTTCTATATGTGAGTATTTTCTTTAAGGACTCATTTTTTTCTTCCTTAAGGACCTCATACTTTTTGGATAGGAACAGTGGATAGAGCATGGGGCTTGGAATCAGGCAGACTCATCTTGAGAAGTTCAATTCCTACCTCAGATTCTTACTAGCTGTGTGATCCTGTACAAATGACAGATGTTTGCCTTAGGTTCTAATCTGTTAAAGTGAGCTGGAGAAAGAAATGGCAAACCATTCTAGTATCTTTGCCAAGAAAACCCTGAAATGGTGTTACAAAGAGTTGGGCATGAATGAACAACTTTTTGTATCTATGGATCCTATTCTTTAATGCTATTGATGTATATACCTAGGAGTGGAATTTTTGGGTTAAAGGGTATGCGCATTTTGGTAAGTTTTTTAGTAAAATTCAAATTTGCATTACAGAATTGCTGAATCAATTCATAGCACCACTAAGAAGGAATTAGAGTATCTATATTTTCAAAGTCCTTCCAACAATCTTCATTAAAAAAATTATCTTTGTCAATTTGATAGATATGAAGTGGAACCTCAGAGTTGTTATAATTGCATTTCTTTTCTTATTAGTGACTGGGTGCATTTTCCATATGTTGATGTTTATTATTTTTAAGGTATTACAATATTCTATTATATCAGTATGCCATAATTTCAGCCATTCTCCAATACTGGATATAGAGTTTGTTTCCATTATTTTGCTTTTACAAATAAATATACTAAATGGATTTTAGTATATTTTTGCACATATAGTTCTAGTCTTACTTTTTTTATGAGATTGTATATTGCTATAAAACTTTTGCCCTAGAAAGTTCCCTTCCTCATAAGGTGGCATAGTCCCAGATGAACTACTTCTTTGCCTTCAGAACACAATATTTTGGCCACTAGATAGATTTGCTTCTAGTCTGGGTCACCCAGGTTGATCCTCCAGGCATTGCTGGTGCCTTGCCTGGCTCCTGTATAGCATCTATGAAAATCTCTAGCATGAGCTTCTACCACTGGACCTTTCTTTTGTGAATCATCAGATCTTTTGAAACTCACTAGGTCACAACCTCATATACTCCATCTTGATAGTCATTCACCCAAGAGAGAGAATAAACAAAAACAGGAAGACAAGGAACCAAGGGGCTAGCTGGGGAAAATATGGCAGCTGATGCAGTGACTCCTCCTCCCACTCAGAGACTTCCAGCAATTCTTCCTTATTCATCACAGAAAAGAGAGTTCAATTCCCTGCACCCCTCCCTTCCCATTGGAGTCTTTTGTTTGTACCTTCCATTCTAGCTCAGAAGCCAGAACTGAAATCTCTTTTCACCACATAGTAAGCAGACAGAAAAAAGTCACAGAATATCTGAACATGTTCTGAATTAGGGGCAAAGACTGTGCATTCTGGTCATCATGCTATGAGCACAACAAGTCTGAACCTGGATTTGGGTTGCCTCTTTTTTGTGTCTGCTCTTTTCTGATGTTACCAGATAAATATTTAATGGAAAACAAGAAAGTAGATTGTGTATTCAATAGAGTACCAGATGTGGAGTCAGGAAGATCTGCGTTCAAATCTCACCTTGGGCACTTAATAGATATGTGACCCTGGGCAAGTCACTTAACTTTTGTTTCCCTCAGTTTCCTCATCTTTAAAATAGGAATAATAACAATATCTATTTCACAGGGCCCCCAAAAGGATTGATTGAGATAATATATTACATAGAGTACTTTGCAAACCTTAATGTGCTCTGAAAATGTTAACAATGCTGATACGAAGTCATTGGGATGGGAAGTAACTTTGGGAGTTTGAGAGGACCCTAGGGCTTGACTGAAATGAGAAGACTGGTTGGTTTTGGCAGTGGCAAGAAAAGACTGATGGCAAAGAATATATATGCATTAGAGAAGACAGTCATTTACCTCAGGTTTGGCTTAACTTGGCTGTTTTGCTATTATATCTGTTTCAGGAGCTGCTTGGATCATGCCAACCTAAGGAAAATGTAAAATACCTAATTAGCAGTTCTGCAAACTGTTTTGTGTCCTGATGGCTTATTCAGGCAGATTGTAAAAGTGTTTATATGCTATTACTGAATCCTGTTCTGTTAATATAAGCCTGTTAGTCTTTTATGTTAAAGTCTTTCTTATCTGCATAGGAATTAATTATCTGTCCTATGCCTGATTCATACCGTACATTGTACTGTATGCTACTGTACTGTATGTTACTTTTTGGAAGGAGGAGTTAGATGTGCGCTTTAAACAAAATCATGCCTTTGACGTTGGGGGTGGGAGTTCAACTGCTCTCATGAGAGACCAGGCTCCCTACCCCTGAACCCAGGCTAATCCACGTACCTCATTACAATGGTACAGAATGGGGAATGGGCATAATGCTCTCAGTGTGACCTAGCTTCAATTCCTCAAATTTAGATGTTTTATTATAATTTCCCAATTGTTTCTTATCTTTGCTGATAATTCCATTGTATTTACAATAAATATAATTTGGTAAGTAGGTTCTGTTTTTCTTTTGATAGTTTACAGAATTGTTATTTGAGTTAATCAGTGCTGTTTCCTTTATAGTTCCATATCTCTTCATAGTTCAGTAAGACTAAATAGGTATGATAATTGTATGTTCAATTTGGTAGCAATATTTTTATAAAGCTTTGTTCTGGGAATGGAAACTCTGAATGGTATGTGAATTTTTCTGATACCAACTTTCCCCTTCGAAGCATATAATCCCAATATACCAGAAGAAAGTTTTATTAAATGAAGGAAGAAAAAAGAACAAACATCCTTGAATAAAGAATCATTAGTCTCAAGATGTAAATAAACCACACAGTTGCATAGTCTTAAATATGAGGATTCCTTTCACAGGGGATCCCCTACACATGTTGGGTTCTACTGATATGAGAGGGGACAGTAGTGAATAGAGGATTGTACTTGGAGTCAAAAAGATATGGATTTAAATTCCTCCTTGGACACTAATTGTGTTTTCTTGGTGATCTCACAAATTCTCTTGGATTCAATCAACATGTT